>NW_027185877.1:6239246-6298651 GCF_028583685.1 Petaurus breviceps papuanus
ATAGATAGATAGATAGATAGATAGATAGATAGATAGATAGATAGATAGATAGATAGATAGATAGATAGATAGATAGACAGACAGATGATGTAGAACTCCCAGCTGAGGAAATTCATTGTACCAATCTAGGTTTCTGGTTACCTGAGGCTATTTGTGTCTCCCTTTTCCTGTGCTAAGTGGAAGTTTACTTATACTGCTGACTTATATCATTTCAGGATGAAAAGAAAAAGTTCTGAATGGCAAATCATCAAGGCCTTTTATTCAGGGATTCCTGCCATTCTAAAGCTCAGTTTTTCCACACTTCCATCTGCTATTCCAAAAGAATGAAGTCCCATTGTAAAAGTCCATTTGAAGGACCCTCTAGTTTTTCCTAGAATCCTTCCCAATAAGAACATTATTTTTCTTGTTGATGAGCTTCTCTTAAAGAAGACCCAGGCCACTATTTGAAATAGTATAATGAAAGGAGGAGAAATTTATTTAGACACAGATAATGGACAATATCCAGTATACAGACGGTCTATGGAATTGGCTGCCAGAAGGCTTCATTTAGTTCAGCCATTTAGAGAAATTTAGGAGAATTTAGTAATTTAGCATATGTGAATAAGTACAACATATGCAGCAGGACCAACTCAGAAGTCAAACCAAATGACTAGTCACATCTGTTATGCTGCAGGGCATCACCTGATTACCTTCATTAAGAAAGGTTAAAATATAATTGCCTGCAACCCTGGCTGCCTCACTTTGCAGGAGGACTAAATTTCCAAAACTAGCTGGTGATCATGATTTTCCCTCAGCAAGGGGTGAAGGTGTAGCAAAGCTTAGAATAATCCTCCAGCTTGACAAAGTCTCCTCATTCAGCTACATGGTCTCAAGATAGAAAATCCATCCACAAATAAAAGACAGTTCTGATGTTTATATACTACCTGTTTGCCTTCTGATGTTGGCTTATTGTCATCAATATTATACTGTTACCATCACCATCATTCTCATTCTTATTAATCAACTAGCATTTGCATGGCATTTTAAGGTTTTCAAAGCATTTTACATGTATTATCTCACATGACTTTCATAACAACCATGGGAGGTAGGTGTCAATTTTATCCCCATTTTATGGAAGAAAAAGCTGAATAGATAGAATTTAGGATCACAGATTTAGTCACAAGAGAACCTGAAGGTAACCTAGTTTGATCTTAGCATTTTTTGGAACCTAGAATCATAGAACTATGACTTAGACCTGGAAGGCACTTCAGAATTCATTTAGCCTAGACCTTTCATTTTGAAAATAAGAAAACTGAGGCAAGAGGTTAAGGGAATTAATAGCCCAAGACCACATGAACAGTGCAAAGTCAATATGAGATTCAATTAAATCCTTGGACTCAAAAAATTCATTATTTAGCCAACTTTCAAAATACATTAATGAAACTTCTCTCTGAATGAGTATGAGTGACTATATGAAAAGAGAGCAAGAGTTTGGGGGGAGGTAGACAGAAAAGTGGAATAGTAGATTCTTTCCATATTAAAATCAAGAAATTGTCCTATATTTATTTCAGTGATGTTCCTAAAGAAAAGCTGTAGGGACATTAGTTTCTTTAAGAGGACACTGACAGGGCAGGGTCAAGATGGCAGAATAGAAACAGGACTTCCATGGGACTCTGGCTTCCACCTCCACCAATTCATATAAAAGGGAACTCTGAACAAACTTTGGAGCTACACAACCCACAAAGTGACACAAAGAAGTTAACCTCCTGCTGAGGAGAGTCCGGCAGGCCAGCAGGAATTGGCCCGCACAGCCCTTTGGGAGCTGACCCCAGCCCCAAGAGAGACAGAGGTTTTAGCCCCAGGATGGGTCTGACCAACCACACTCTAGGGGGACTCCAGATCACCAGAAGCTGTGGCCTTTTCCAGAATTATCAACACATAGATGAAGGAAAAAGTGAGAGGACAGTGCAGTGTGTACTTTGGGATCCAGTAGTTGGGAGTGTCGGACTCTTCCCCTGGGGTGAGAAGCCGCTGGGTAGTCACGGGTGTGCAGCCGCCCCAACGTGGCAGCTTCAGCTCCTGGCCTGCAGAGTGTAGGGGAACCAAGCGACCAGTCTGAGAAGTAATCATTCTTGCTTTAACCAGCTTGGATATGGATTGCGGTGGAGGGTGGAGGTCCTGAGGTGTGTGACTAGCTTGCCAGAGCATGTGGAGGCTTGAAAGAGGGCACCCAACTAATACCTTTGGCAGCTGAGAAAACCCCAGCATTTGGCACACAGTTCCCCTCCCTGGTACCAGAGTCCTACTGTGGCAAAAAGCCCAAAAGTCAAGTAATTTTAGTGGCAAAATGAGCAAGCAAAGAAAGGAAAATAAACAGAGTACCCCAACTTTACACTCCTATTTTGGGGGAAAAAAAGGATCAGAGCCTGGAACACAAAGAAGACAGTGAAGTCAGAACTCCTGCACCAAAAGCTTCAAAGGAAAATATGAGCTGGTTAGAGGCCACAGGGGACTGTAATAATCAAATAAGAGAAGTGAAGGCAAAATTGGGAACAGAAATGAGAACAATGCAAGAAATTTACAAAATGAGAGTCAACAGCCAGACTGAGGAAAATAACACCTTAAAAAACAGACTAACTCAAATGGCAAAAGAGGCTCAAAAAGGCAATGAGAAGAATACCTTAAAAAGCCAAATTTTCCAGATGGAAAAAGAATCTCAAAAGCTCAATGAGGAGAATCAAGACTTCAGAATTAGACTGGAGCAAACGGAAGCTAATGACTTCAGGAGAAATCAAGATGCTATTAAACAGATCCAAACAAATGAAAGAATAGAAGGCAATGTGAAATATCTCAGGGGAAAAACCACTAAGCTGGAAAATAGATCCAGGAGAAATAATTTATTATTGGACTACCTGAAAGCCTTGATCAAAGAAAGAACCTAGAAATCATCCTCCAAGAAATTCTTAAGGAAAACTGCCCTGGTGTTTTAGAACCAGAGGGCAAAATACAGGTTGAAAGAATCCACTGATCGTCTCCTAAAAAAGATCCCAAAAAGAAATCTCCTAGGAATATTATAGCCAGCTTCTGAAATTACCAAATCAAGGAGAGAATATTACAAGCAGCCAGGAAGAAATAATTTAAATATTGTGGAAACACAATCAAGATAACACATGATCTGGCAGCTTCTACACTGAGGGACTGAAGGGCTTTGAATATGATATTCCAGAGGGCAAAGGAGCAGGGATTAAAACCAAGAATCGAGGGGTGGCCAGGTGGCTCAGTGAGTAAGAGCACCAGCTCCAGTGTTGGGATGACCTGGGGTTCAAATCCGGGCTCAAATACTTAGCACCACATCCAGAAATAACTGGCCATGTAACCTTGAGCAAGTTACTTAACCCCAAATGCTTTAAAAAAAAAAAAAAGAATCACTGGGGCGGACAGGTAGCACAACGAGTAAGAGTACCGGCTCCAGTGTCGGGATGACCTGGAGATCGAATCCCGGGCTCAGAAACTTAGCAATAACGCAGAAACACCTGGCTGTGTAACCTTGAGCAGGTTACTTAACCCCAATTGCTTAAAAAAGAAAAAAAAAATCACCTACCCAGCAAAACTGAGTATCATGTTTCAGGGGAAAATATGGTCATTCAGTGGAATAGAAGACTTTCAAGAATTCTTGATGAAAAAATCAGAGTTGAATAGAAAATTTGACATTCAGATACAAGAAGCAAGAGAAGCATGAGAAGGTAAACAGGGAAAAGAAATCATAAGGAACTTATCAAAGTTGAATTATTTATATTCCTACATGGAAAAATGATAATTGTAACTGATGAAACTTTTCTCAGTATGAAAATAGTTGAAGGGAATAGAAATAGAAATGTGTGTGTATACATATATACATACACACATATGTCTATGTAAGAGGGCATATGGGCATATGAATACATATATGAATGTGTATATATTTTTAAAGGTATACATAGATAGAAGGCACAGGACCAATTTAATAGGAAGGGATAATACTTAAAAGGTGAAATTAAGAGGTGAGAGAGGAATATAATGAGAGGACATGGGGAGAGACAGAATGGGGTAAAAAAATCTCATATAGAAGAGGCAAGGGAAAATGATTACAATGCAGGGGAAGTACAGGAAGGAAAAAAGGCAAAACCTTACTCTCACTGAATTTGGCTCAGGGAGGGAATGACGTACACACTAAATAGGGTATCTCACCCTACAAGAGAATAGGTGGGAAGGGGATGATGGAATGGAGGGTAGGCTTGTGGGGAGGGAAGGTGGAAGCACCCACTTTTGAAAAGGGATGTAATCAAAGTAGAGAATAGAACAAGTGGGAGGTAGAATAGGAGGGAGGGAAATACAGTCATTCTTTTACAATATATCTACTATGGTAATGTTTTGCTTAGCTACACATGTACAACCTATACTGAATTGCTTATCTTCCCAGTAAGGGTGGGTGACAAGGAAAGAAGGGTATGAATCTGGAATTCAAAGTTTTAAAATCAAATGTTTAAAAATATATAAATACAATTATTAATACTATTTTACATGTAATTGGGAAATAAGATATACAGGCACTGGGGCATAGAGATCCACCACGTCCTACTGGAAAATAGAAGGGGTATGGAAGAAGATATGGGAGAGATCAGATTGGAGGACAGTATATCCTGTGGGACTGCTATTTTGGGGTGGTGGGTAGGGGAAAAACAGGGAAAAAATTTTAATTCAAAATCTGGCAGAAATTAATGATGTAAACCAGAAATTAATAAAGCATTTGAAAAGAAAGGGTACATTGACATCAGAAAGATGCCATCACTTGCAATTGAATTGGATTTTAATAAGGGAGAGCTGTGCAAAGTCACCAGCCTCACTTTCTCCTCCCAAGACTTCTAGGTCCAGTGATAAGATATTGATCAGGATGACTGGAGATGGCCCAGCAAGCAGTGGGGGGCCTCAGTCTTTTTTAGCTAAGGTCTTTCCCAGGTTTCACTTTGAGTGACGCAATGGCCAGTCAATGAATAGGCCTGTTTAAAAAGTGAATCAAGGGATGGCCCCTTTAATTAAAAAAAAATCAAACCGGGAAGGGAACACAACACCTTCAGGGTTGCTGGCCAAAAGAGAATTAATTACAATTTACATTCACTTGGAGCCAGGAGGGCACAAAAAGTAACCTTTAAAGGGTGCTTGGGTAGGGACCTATTTTGTACAATCAGTGAAAGCTCAAGTGAATTGGATTTAAAATCTAGTCTTAAAAAGGAAGAAATGAAGCCTGCAACACCCAAGATACCAGGTAGGTTTCAGGCATCAAAATTTACCTTCCTCTGGGCAGAACACCCTCAGGTATCTGATCAAATCCTACCTCTGAAATAATCCATTATACCCACGGGAAATCTCTTACCTACCCCTGGGCCTCAGTTTCCTTATTTGTAAAATGAGGGGGCTATTTGAGATCCTCCAACTCTACTTCAATTTTCCTATAATACCTAAAGCTAGATACTTGTAAAAGAGCACACAACCATCTTTCCTAATGAGAATCACAGAATACTAGCTATTAACAACCTAGCAATTGGAATGATCAAAATTATAATAAACATATTTCAGTTGTAGTCAGAGCCTCTCCCTTGAAAGATATTTTATATATAATAACCCATTTATCCTCCCACCATCCTTCTAAAACAGGAAACATTCTTTAATGCTCACTGACACCTTGGGGGACACATATTTCTTAATCAATAGTAATGGAAAGTAATTCTGCATTTAAATGAACATGTATATGCATATATCACTATCTTATGAGTTCTGAATACCCATGATGTCATCAGTCACCCAAGTTTCACTTGACCTTTAATAACTCTCAACAGAATCATGCATTCCAATGCCATCCATCCATTCATGATGCAAAGCAAAAGAAGTTGTTGGGGATAGATAGCATATTTTAAATTGATGCTTTTTGTTTTTATTTGATTAACATTGACTTCCTCATTTCAGTATTCACATTTCTAGGAGCAACCTAGGCTTGCTCATATAGCCCACTTTTAATTATTTATGCTAACGTAGAATAGTGATCAGGTACTTTAGAAATCATTCATATTCCACTTTGAAATATGATTTTATGATTTCATTTAAATATTTTAGGAATTCACTTGAAAGTGAACTGAAGACATAATACTGCATGGTTAAAACCCAGCTCCTGAGAAGCCAGCAAGATGTCTTTGCTTGTCCTTCTTTACCCCTTCTCAAACCATCATCCCTAAATAACTCACTCTATCATGCAATCCCAGATGTCAAGCTAGAAGTGTCCTTAGAGGCCATCTAGTCCAACCCATTCATTTAACACATGATGAAACCCAGGCCCAGGAACATGAAGCAAATTGATCAATATTATGTAGGTAGTATCAGGTGGATTTGGAATGCAGGTCCTGTAACTCTAGTGCATGGTATTATGAAAGTATAATTAGCAAACATAGCTAATTAAATGGTCAGTTGAAAAGTTAAACAAAATGAAGAATTTTTTAGTGCAGGTAGGAATCTGTACATGAACTCTCAGACTACTTTTGTCAGCTAGGATAGGGACAATATTAGGGTGCTGTCATCAAAGTGAAAACTCTGTTGAAAGAGCCCAGAGACTGCAAATTCAGACACAGGAATTAACCTATTTTCACAAATTATGAAGTGTATCTTTGACTTTTGGGGGGTGGGGTGGAGGAAAAGTGGTGGCTGGACCAGTTCTGTGATTTCACTGATGCTGAGAGGTAGAGAGGAGGGGCAGAATACCCCCTCTTAAAACACATCAGTTAGTGAATCAACAAACACATATTCCTTAAGTGTTTTTAATATGTCCAAAGAGATTTAAAAGCAAAATTTGAAAATAGATCTCTGCCCTCAAAGAATTTACATTCTAAAACAAAACAAAGAAAACAAATGAATATAGAGAGTTAACAAACTAAGAAGTACTTACTATGTGTCAGGTACTGTGCTAAGTAGTTAGGGCTACAAAAAAGGCAAAAGACAGTTCTTGTCCTCAAAGAGCTTACAATCTAACAAGCAAACAAATAAGTATAAACAAGCTATATGGCGGATCAAGAGGAAATAGTTCAAAGAAAGAAGATACTTTAATTAAGATGGATTGGGAAAACCTTTCTCTAGAAAGTGGGATTTTACTTGCAACTTAAAGGAAGCCAGGAGGTGGAGAGGAGGAAGGAGGTCTTTTCAGACAAGGTAGACATTTACAGAAAATACATGGAGGGTGATATTTCTGAAACAGCAAAGAGGCCAGTGCCACCAGATTAAAGAGCACATGGGGAGGGTACAAGGAGACCAGAAATGGAGGTGGCAGAGCTAGTCTGGAAGGGCTTTGAATACCAGAGGATTTTGTATCTGATCCTTGGGGTAATTGAGCCACTGGAGTTTATTGGCTATGTGGGTGATATGATCTTTGGGGAAATCACTTTGCTGGTTGAATGGAGGGTGGATTGGAATGGGGAGAGACTTGTAAAAGCTGTTGCAGTCATCCATATGTAAGGGAATGACAGCCAGCACCAAGATGGAGACAGTCTTGGAAGAGATCTGGGTCTACAACAAAGGTAAAATTGACCATCCTTGACAACAGTTTGGATTTGGGAGGGATGCAGTGAGAGATGATGAGAAGTCAAGGATGATACCTAGCTTGGAGTATAGAGGAGACTGGAAGTATTATGTTGACCTTTACAACAGTAAGAAAGTTTGGAATTAGGAATGGGTTTAGGGGGAAGATAATGAGTTTAGGACATATTGAGAAACATACAAGATACTTACAGAGTATATATAAGTGGGGGAGATTTTAGAGGGAAAGCTAATGAGTACAGTCTTGGACATATTGAGGCACACACAAGATACATGTAGAGTAGATGTAAGGTAATCTAATACACTAAGACAACAGATGTGATAACTGGAAAAGGTCTCTTTGAAGGACATTTGAGCTGAACCTTGAATGAAGCAAAGGATTCTAAGAAGAGGTGGTGTTGAGGTTTGGGATTGAGGGAGTGCTCAAGACCCCAAAGTACCAACATGCCAGGTCCTGCCCAATGAATTAAACTCAAGTCTTCTCTAAGTCAAAGTAAAACAAAGTTTTTTAAAGATTTCACCATATTGAGTAGACTCTTAAGGGGCCTAAGAATTTGTGACACTTGTATTGACAAACAGGCCAGAACAGTCTGACACAGACTGAGTCTGAGCTAGACAGAATCTGAGCACCTTTATGGAGGCAATATGGATATTATATATAGAAATTCTGTGGGAGGGTCTAGAGGTAGTCTAGAGGAGGGGTTTAGGGAAGATCTTGAGGAGGAGTCTAAGGAGGACTTTGATGGATTGCAGTCAGACTCCAGGAATGGGATTAAGGGTAAGAAATAGCTGAAGGCTACCTGGAGATAACAGGCAAAGGAGGGCTAGGCTAGGTTAAGGGTAAAAGATTCAGTCATAGTGATAATGGAAGGCTTATGACCTCAGAGGAATGCCAGATCCAGTGGGAAGACTCCAGGAGAGTTCAAGGGGATTCCCAGGGCCTGTACCCCATCAATGGGATGAGAGAGGACTCTAGTCATAGGGGCTAGGAAGTACCAGGGCACAGAGATGGAAGATGGAGTCCCATGTGTAAAGATAGCTGGATTGTATGGAGTAATGTGGAAAATGACTAGAAAGGTGGGGAGGGTTTAGCTTGTGAAGGGCTTTAAATGCCAAGGTAAAGGACAATGTAATTCCAGAGGCAATAGGAAAACGGTTGAAGTTTATTGAGTAGAAAGGTGATAAGGTCAAAGCTATGCCTTTGCAAAATAATGTTTTATCTGTGTGGAGAATGAATTGAAGGTGAGAGAGACAAATAAAAAGACTGATTTACAAGTTATTGCAATAGTCCAGGGGATCGATAATAAAACTCAGAACTAGGGTGGTGGGTTTATATGAGGAGAGAAGAGGTCATGTGGAAGAAATGTGGCAACAGGCATAACAAGATTCAGCAACTGACTAGATATGTCGGGTGAGTGAAAACAAGGAAGACAGGATGACATGGAGATTATCAACCTAAGTGATTTGGAGGAGTCTGTAGTAATAGAGAAGTATGGAAAAGTAGGGAGGGCACAATGAATACTGTTTTTGGACAGAAAAGCATTTTGGATATAGGACTTAGTCTCAGAGAGTAGCCTAGAGAACTGAGAGGTGAGGTAACTTGCTTTGGGATCACAAATCTACTCAAAGTCAAAGATGGAACTTGAACTCAGGTCTTTCTGCTTCTGAGGTGATCACTCTATATACATTATACTATAGTTTCTTCTCTTAGATTTTTAACTGAAGTTCATTCCCATCTGCCAAGAAGGAATAACCTTCTAAATAAGGGTTAAAATAATTTAGGGATTTTAAATTCTTTTGAACCTGTTACTAGATCTCCTGCCCCTACCATCATCCCCTGCCCCATTTGCTTTGTTCCATCATTCTCTTGTTCCCAAAGTACCGTTTAGCCCATTTACCATGCTGGGCCATCTCCAGTCAAACTGACCACTGGACCCAGATGACTCTGGAGGAGAAAGTGAGGCTGGTGGTGACTTTTCATAGCTCTTCCTCACTCAAATCAAAGTCAACTGCAAATCATATCATCATCTCCCCGAAGTCATAGTCTTCTTGAACAATAAAAGGCAAACACAAAGCCCTATTCAAAGGCTACATCCATAAACAAAGCCTGAGCTTCTGTCTGCTTGTTTTCTGACTGGCTTACAACTTTCTTAGGGGCATGGAAAGTAATGAACTATGCTAGTCTAAAAGCTCTATTCCTTGGCTGAAAACTTCATCATCATCGTTACTGTCATCATCATTATTAATTACTGTCATTTACATAGCACTTTAAACTTTGCAAAGCACTTTACACATATTTTCTTGTTTGATCTTCAGAACAACTCTGTAAGGCAGGTGCCATTAATATCCCCATTTTAAAAATGAGGAAACTGAGTCTGAGAGAAATTCAGTGTCTTGCCTAAGATCCCAAAGTCAGGAAGCATCTGAGGCAAGATTTGAATTCACATCTCCCTGACTCCACTGCACCAAGCTCCCTTATTGCTATTATACTAACCTTGCTTTTAGAGAACTTTATACATTACAAAGAATTCTCACATAGATGAAGTATAAGAACCTTTGTTGTGAGAAAGGTAATGATTTATTCTATCTTAGATGCAAGGAAACCAGAGTGTAGAGGCAAAAGCAGAGTATGGAGTACAAAAGAGGATCTCAGAAGGCAGCCTGTCTAATTTCCTAGATATTAGGAAACCTCCAGACCCATAGAAGTAAAGGCAGCCAAGTTGTTCTGCAGATAGAGTTTTAAGCCGGGAATAACAAAGACCTGAGTTCAAATATGCCGTCAGATACTCACTAGCTGTGTGACCCGGTCATTTTACTTCTATTTACCTCAGTTTCTTCAACTGTAAAATGAGGATAATAATCATACCCTTCCTCAGGCTGCTGTGAGGATCCAATGAGATAATATTTTAAAGTGCTTAATTCTTAATAAATGTGTATTTCCATCAATCCCTGATAAAGAGATTTGCCCAAAGGTAATACTAGTAGTTTGGGCAGCTAAATGACAAATTGGAAAGAACAACCTGGGTCTGTAGTCAGGAAGATTCATCTTCCTGACTTCAAATATAGCCTCAGATACTTAATAGTTGTGTGACTCTAGGCAGGTCCCTAAACCCTGTTTGCCTCAGTTTCCTCCTCTGTAAAATGAACTGAAGAAGGGAATATCAAACCACTCCAGTATCTTTGCCAAGAATATCCCAAATGGGGTCAGGAAGACTCAGATACAACTGAAAAACAATATCATATCTTGTTCCACAATCCTTTCCATGAATCCTTGAGTGTATCTGTTATGGGATGAAAAGTAACAGCTAACACATTTGGATACATCATTCTGTAAAAGAAATAACAAAAACAAGGACAATCTATTATTATTATTTTTCATTTTATTCAGGTAATCTTGTCTGAAGTTGCATTTGAACTTAGGTGTTCCTGACTCTAGTCCCAGAGCTCTATCCACTGAACCGCTTAGCTGCCTAAAGAACTATACTTGCACATGCTAAGGCAAACCTTTATTTCATACTGTAGATTTTATAGATTAGTTATAACTGTGTTGAAAACACTGGCTTCAAGGTGGTGCTTTGGGTGGAATATTGAGTCTGGAGTGATGAAGACCTGAGTTCACACCTAGCAACTTCAAACACTGACCAGCTGTGCAACCCTGGGAAAGTCATTCCACCTCAATTTACCTTAATCCACTGAAAAGGGGAATGGCAAACCACTCCAGCATCTTTGCCCAAAAAAAAAAAATGGAGATTACAATCCAAAGGGTCAAATAGTCAGACATGACTGAACAACAACAAACACAGTTCTTTAAGATTTGCAAAGGGCTTTAAATGTTTTATGTCAATAAAATAGTGTGATGTCATTTTATATTAGCTACAAATGAAGTTTAAAGATTTTTAATGATTAAATTATTCCAGAGTCAGAGAATAACATTTTCCAAATGTCACAGAATTAGGTCTGAGTAGAGAATTGCTTTTGAGAGTCAATACGTAAAATGGATAATAACCAAACAGAGAGGGGAGGAGTTAAGTCAGCAGAGTAGAAACAGGACTTCCTCGGGGCTCTGGCTTCCACCTTCCCCAATTCATGTAAAAAGGGGACTCTGAACAAACTTTGGAGCTACAGAATCCACAAAATGAAACAGAGAAGCTAACATCCTGCCGAAGACAGTCTGGCAGGCCGGCAGCAAGCGGCCAGCACAGCACTCTGGTAGACGACCCAGGCCCCACTGGAACCAGAGGTTTTAGCCCAAGGGCAGCCTGACCAATCACCAGCTGCAGGGACTTCAGAACACCAGCAGCTGTGGTGGTTTGCAGAATTATCAACACATAGATGCTAAGGACAATGTGAGAGGTCAGTGCAGTGTGGACTTTGGGATCCAGTAAGTGTCACCCTCTCCCCCCCGGGGTGAGAAGCTGCTGAGGCACTGCAGAAGCCACCACATGTCAGCTTTAGCTCCTGGCTGCAGAATGTAGGGGGAACAAGCAACCAGTTTGAGGGGTAATCACTCTTACTTGGATCTGGATTGCAGTGGAGGGTGGAGGTCCTGGGGTATGTGATCAGCTTGTGAGAGAATCTGGAGGCTACAGAGAGGGCACCCAAATAATACCTTCAGCAGCTGAGAAAACCCCATCGTTCCGGATGAAGCTCCCCTGTCTGGTGGCAGAGTCATACTGTGGCAAAAAGCTCAAAAGTCAAGTAATTTGAGTGGCAAAATGAGCAGGCAAAGAAAGCAAAATAACAGAATACCCCAACTTTACACTCCTACTTTGGGGACCAAAAGGATCAGAGCATGGAAAACAAGGAAGACAGTGAAGTCAGAACTCCTGCACCAAAAGCTTGCAAGAAAAATATGAGCTGGTTACAGGCCACAGAGGACCTTAAGAAGCAAATAAGAGAAGTGCAGGAAAAATTGGGAGGAGAAATGAGAACAATGCAAGAAAAGTATAATATGAGAGGCAACAGCCTAAATAAGGAAAATAACACCTTAAAAAATAAACCAACTCAAATGGCAAAAGAGTCTCAAAAAGGCAATGGGGAGAAGAATGCCTTAAAAAGCTAAATTTGCCAGATGGAAAAAGAATCTCAAAAGCTCACTGAAGAGAATCATTCCTTCAGTATTAGATTGGAGCAAATGGAAGCTAGTGATTTCATAAGAAATCAAGATGCTGTTAAACAGATCCAAACAAATGAAAGAATAGAAGGCAATGTGAAATATCTCATGGGAAAAACCACTAACCTGGAAAATAGACCCAGGAGAGATAATTTAAAAATTATTGGACTACCTGAAAGCCATGATCAAAGTAAGAACCTAGAAATCATCCTTCAGGAAGTTCTCAAAGAAAACTTCCCCGATGTTTTAGAATCAGAGGGCAAAAGAGAGACTGAAAGAATCTACCAATCTCCTCCTAAGAAAGATCCCCAAAAGAAAACTCCTAGGAATATTATACCCAGGTTCTGGAATTCCCAGATTAAGGAGAGAATATTACAAGCAGACAGGAAGAAACAAATTGAGTATTGTGGAAACACAATCAGGATAACCCAGGATCTGGCAACTTCTACACTGAGGGATCAAAGGGCTTGGAATATGATATTCCAGAGGTCAAAGGAGCTGGGATTAAAACTTAGAGTCACCTACCCAGAAAATCTGAGTATCATGTTTTAGGGGAAAATATGGTCATTCAGTGGAATAGAGGATGTTCAAGCATTCTTGCTGAAAAACCAGAGTTGAACAGAAATTTGATATTCAGATACAAGAAACAAAAGAAGCATGAGAAGGTAAACAGGGAAAAGAAATAATAAGGAACTTATCAAAGTTGAACTATTAACATTCCTACAAGGAAAAACAATAATTGTAACTTATGAAACTTTTCTCAGTAGTTGAAGGGAATAGAAATATATATTTCTATATAGGAGGGTATATGGGCATATGAATATATCTGTGAATGTGTGTATATAAATGTTTACAGGTATACATAGATAGAGGGCACAGGACCAATTTAACAGGAAGGGATGATACTTAAAAGGTGAAATAAAGAGGTGAGGGAGGAATATAATAAGAGGAGATGGGGGGAGACAGAATGAGGTAAACTATCTCATACCGAAGAGGCAAGGAGAAATGGTTACAATGGAGGGAAAGAATAGGAAGGCAAAAGGGAATGGGTCAACCTTATTCCCATTGAATTTGGCTTCAGGAGGGAATGAAATACACATTATATAGGGTATCTCACCCTAGAGGAGAATGGGGGGAGGGGATGAGAGGGGGCATGATGGAAGGGAGGGCAGGCTGGGGGGGGAGGGAAGTTGGAAGCACCCACTTTTGAAAAGGGATGGGATCAAAGTAGAGAATAGATCAAGTAGGAGGTGGGATAGGAGGGAGGGAAATATAGTCAGTCTTTTACAATATATCTACTATGTTATCATTTTGCATTAGCCACACATGTACAACCTATAGTGAACTGCTTATCTTCCCAGTAAGGGTGGGTGACAAGGGAGGAAGTCAATGAATCTGGAATTGAAAGTTTTAAAATCAAATATTCAAATGTGTATGTTTATATATATGTACATATATATGCACACTATTATCAGTACTATTTTACATGTAATTGTGAAATAAGATATACAGGCACTGGGGCTTAGAGATCCACTGGAAAAGTTGAAAGGGGTATGGGAGAAAATATGGGAGAGAGCAGATTGGTGGAGGGGATATCCTGTGGGACTGCTATTTTGGTGAGGTGGTTAGGGGAAAAATGGGGAGAAAATTTGTAACTCAATATCTGGCGGAAATGAATGATGTAAATTAGAAGTTAATAAAGCTTTTGAAAAAAAGGTGAAATTAAGCAGTGAGAGAGGAATATAATAAGAGGAGATGGAGAGATACAGAATGGGTTAAACTATCTCATATAGAAGAGGCAAGGGAAAATGGTCACAATGGAGGGGAAGAACAGGAAGCCAAAAGGGAATGGGTCAACCTTATTCTTACTGAATTTGGTCATGGAGGGAATGGCATATGCACTAAATAGGGTATCTCACCCTACACGAGAGTAGGGGGTAAGGCGTTGAGAGGGGGGATGACAAAAGGGAGAGTAGGCTGGGGGGAAGGAACCTAATAGCACCCACTTTTGAAAAGGGACAGGATCAAAGTAGAGAATAGAACGAGTGTGAGTTGGGATAATATAGTCATTCTTTACAATATATCTACAATGGTAATGTTTTGCATAGCTACACATGTACATCCTATACTGAATTGCTTATATTCCCAATATGGGTGTGTGACAAGGGGGGAAGGGAATGAATCTGGAATTCAAAGTTTAAAATCAAATGTTTTATACACACACACACACACACACACTATTTTACATGTAATTGGGAAATAAGGTATACAGGCACTGGGTCACAGAGATCCACCATGCCCTACTGGAAAATTTGAAGGGGTATGGGAGAAGATATGGGAGAGAGCAGATTGTAGGAGAGGATATCCTGTGGGACCGTTATTTTTGGTTGGTGGGTAAGGGAAAAACAGGGAGGAAATTTGTACCTCAAAATCTGGTGGAAATGAATGATGTAAAAACAGAAGGTAATAAAGCATTTAAATAAAAAGAAAATAACAAGTCAGAAATGGGGAGAAAAAATTATCCCTGGTTATTTCTACCTTGCCCCCATTATTCCGAACTGAATGATCAAAAGCAAAGTGCTACATGTATAATCTTTATCAAATCACTTGCCTTCTCAAGGAGTGGGAAGGAAGAGGGAGAAAAGGAGATAATTTGGAACATAAAATTAAAAACATATATTAAACTTTTTTGTTTACATGTAATTGAGAAAAATATACATTAAACATAAAAAGTGAAGTGCCAGATGCAGAGGCAGGCCTGGAAGGATCCTGATCAACTCTGAGGGCAAGTCATCCCACCAACCACAAAGGCCACAATGAGGACTATCAACAAAGGGCTAGGACTGGAAAGAGCAAGGTAAGAACCAAATGCAGGGATCCTGTCCAGGACAGCAAACACTCCTGGGGCTACCACTTCATAGCCCAGAAATTAAAAAAATAAATAAAAGAGCCCCTATCAGGACCTCCAAAGACAAGGATGACAGAGTGAACCTCCCCTGCTCCAACAGACCCCCTCTGACCCTGAAAACATAGTAACTATTGCCCCAGGGCAAAACCCTCTACAGTAAGGGCTTGAGATCCCAAGAGGAAGGGTGTGGCTAGGGCCCTGCCTCAAAATGGGTAGAAAGCAGACTACAAAGACTCTGGAGTCCTGCTATCCTCAGAGGGAGGAACCAAACTCAGAGGGAGACAATGTGGACTCCACACCCACAGCTGAAATATCAACAGGGTCCCAAGCTAAGAAAGCTCTCCTAGATGAGATCAAAAGGAACTTTGAAAACCAAATGAGAGAGATAGAAAACAAAATGGATAATTCTCTCAAAACCAAAATTGCAGAATCAGAAAAACATTATAATGAAGAAAACATCTCTCTAAAAAGAAAAGTGTATGATATGGAAAAGGAGCTCCAAAAATTAACCAAGGAAAATGATTTGCTAAAAACTAGAATCAACCAAATGGAAACAAATTACTCTATGAGGAACCAAGAATTAGTCAAACAAAAAAACAAGAATGAAAAATTAGAAAAAGAGGTAAAATACCTCAAAGAAAAAATAACTGACCTGCAAAACAGACCCAGGAGAGATAATCTGAGAATCATAGGCATATCAGAAAATCATGATGAAAAAATGAGCCTGGACAACATTCTCCAAGAGCTCGTTAAGGAAAACTTCCCTGAGATACTAGACCAGAGGGTAAAATAGAAATTGAGAGAATCCACCAGACGCCTGCAGAAAGAGATCCTAAACTGAAAAGTCCTCAAAATGTTGTGGCCAAACTCCAGAACTACTAGATAAAAGAGAAAATTCTTCAAGGGGCCAGAAACAAACAATTCAAATATCGAGGGAACAGTGAGGATCACACATTGGCAGCCTCTACACTGAAAGATCGGAGGCAGTGGAATACAAGGAATACAAGTGGAATACAATACATACCCAGCGAGACTGAGCATATTCTTCCAGGCAAAGCGATGGTAATTCAATGATATAACAGAGTTACAGACTTTCCTGATAAAAAAGCCAGAACTCAATGGAAAATCAATCCTCCAATTACAAGATGCAATAGTGACATAGAAAGGTAAACAAGAAAACACACACACACACACACACACACACACACACACACACCCTGCTATTTGATAAGAGCAAACTGGTTATACACAAGTAGAGGGTATGAGTATAAAATACACAAAATAACAACTAAAAAC
Source organism: Petaurus breviceps papuanus (assembly GCF_028583685.1). NCBI lineage: Eukaryota > Metazoa > Chordata > Mammalia > Diprotodontia > Petauridae > Petaurus > Petaurus breviceps. The sequence goes on from NW_027185877.1 coordinate 6,256,157, forward strand.
AATCTTATTAAGGGCTACAAAGGGACTGCAGTGGAAGAAGAGGAATGAATGAAGTGGAAAAGGGTAAATTATGCCACACAAAGAGGTATAAAAACAGTGTAGCAGAGGAAAAGAAGGGAGGGAGATGAGAATCATATGAGCTTTTCCCTCATTGGTTCTGGTGCAAGGAGGGTATAACAACAAGTTAAGCATAGGACTCTATGGAGAAGAAACACAAAAAGTATCATTTTAGAGGGAAAGAGGAGAGGGAGAGGAGCTTTGCATGAGATTTGTTCCAGTTACTCTTGGTGCAAAGAAGAAATAATATACTTCATTAAGTATAAAAATACCCTACAGGCAGTAGGAGGGGGAAAGTGCTACAAAGGGGTGGGGGTAGTTAGTAGGGAGAGAAGAAGAAAGGGGAAAGGGGAGGAAAAGGGAGGGGGGCTGATAAAGGAACACTGAGGGAGGCGGTGGTCAAAAGAAAAACTATTAAGGAGGAGAAGGGAGAAGGGGGGAAAAATGTCAGCATTAACAGGGGAGGGAATAGGATGGAGGTAAAAAAACAGATAACAATCATAATTGTAAATGTGAATGGAAAGAAACTCTCCCATAAAATGGAGACATATAGCAGAATGGATAAGAAATCATAATCCTACAATATGCTGTTTACAAGAAACACATCTGAAACAGAGGGATACACACTTGGTTAAGGTAAAAGCTGGAGTAAAATATGTCATGCCTCTGCTAAAGTAAAAAAAAAGAAGCAGGGGTAGCAATCCTTATCTCAGATAAAGCAAAATCAAAACATTGACCTAATTAAGAAAGGAAAGGAAAAATTAAATTAAGGAAATTATATCCTGTTAAAAGGCACCATTGAGAATGAAGCAATATCATTACTTAACATATATGCACCAAGTGGTATAGCATCCATATTCCTAGAGAAGAAGGTAAAGGAATTAGAGGAAGAAATAGAGAGCAAAACTATACTAGTGGGACACCTTAATCTCCCCCTCTCTGAACTTGATAAATCCAACTTCAAAATAAACAAGAAAGAAGTTAAGGAGATAAACAGGATTTTAAAGAGGATAGGTATGATAGATCTCTGGAGAAAACTGAGTGGGGATAAAAAGGAATATACTTTCTTCTCAGCGGTTTATAGCACATACTCAAAAATTGACCATGTTCTAGGGCATAAAAATGCACAATTCTATGCAGTAAGGCAGAAATATTAAGTGCATCCTTCTCAAATCATGATGCAATAAAAATTATATGCAATAAAGGGCCATGGAAAGACAGACTAAAAATTAATTGAAAATTAAACAATTTAATTCTAAAGAATGAGTGGGTCAAACAAGAAATTTATAGAAACAATCAGTAATTTCATTCAAGAGAATGATAATGAGACAACATACCAAAATTTGTGGGATGTATTAAAGGCAGTTCTTAGGGGAAGTTTTATATCCCTGAGTGCACACATGATTAAATTAGAGAAAAGGGAGGTCAAAGAATTGGGCATGCAATCGAAAAACCTAAAAAAAGAACAAATTCAAAATCCCCAATTAAACACTAAATTAGAAATATTGAAAACTAAAGGAGAGATTAATAAAATAGAAATTAAGAAAACTACTGAATTAATAAATAAAAGTAAGATCTGGTTTTATGAAAAAAAAAACAAAATTGATAGACCCTTATTCAATAGATAAAAAAGAGACCAAGCTATCATGCTTTGCAGATGATATGATGATATACTTAGAGAATCCTAGAGAATCAAGTAAAAAACTACTTGAGACAATAAATAATTTTGGCAAAGTTGCAGGATATAAAATAAACCCACATAAATCCTCAGCATTCCTATATATTTCCAGTGAAATTCAACAGCAAGAGATAGAAATAGAAATCCAATTTAAAATTACTGTAGACATTATAAAATATTTGGGAATCTACCTACCAAAACAAACCCAGGATCTATATGACCACAACTACAAAACTCTTTTCACACAAATAAAGTCAGATCTAACTAATTGGAAAAATATCAATTGCTCATGGCTGCGTTGAGCTAATATAATAAAAATGACGATTTTGCCTAAATTAAATTATATATTTGGTGCCATACCAATTAATTTACCAAAAAACTTCTTTATAGAGCTAGAAAAAATGGTAACAAAATTCATTGGAAAGAATAGCAGTCCAGAATATCAATGGAATTAATGAAAAGAAATGCTAGGGAATGTGGCGTAGCTATACCAGATTTCAATCTGTATTATAAAGCAGCCGTCATCAAAACTACTTGGTACTGGCTGAAGAATAGAGTAGTGGATCAATGAAATAGATTAGGCACACGAGATTCAGAAGTCAACGACCATAGTAATCTATTGTTTGATAAACCCCAAGACCCTAGTTTTGGGGATAAGAACTCACTTTTTGACAAAAACTGCTGGGAAAACTGGAATATAGTATGGCAGAAACTAGTCACAGACCATTATCTAACACCATATACCAAAATCAAGTCAAAATGGGTGCATGATCTAGGTATAAAAGTTGATACTGTAAGCAGTCTTGTAAAACAAGGAATAGTTTACCTGTCAGACTTGTGGAGAGAGAAAGACTTTATGACTAAACAAGAATTAGAGAACATTATAAAATGTAAAATGGAAAACTGTGACTACATGAAATTGAAAAGTTTCTGTACAAACAAAGCCAATGTAACCAAGATTAAGAGGGAGGTGGGAAATTGGGAAAGAACCTTTACAAACTATGTCTCTAACAAAGGACTCATTTCTAAAATATACAGAGAATTGAGTCAAATTTCTAAGAATACAAGTCATTCCCCAATTGATAAATGGTCAAATGATATGAACAGGCAAATTTCAGAGAAAGAAATTAAAGATATCTATAAGCACATGAAGAAATGCTCTAAATCACTACTGATTAGAGAAATGCAAATTAAAACAACTCTGAGGTACCACATCTCACCAGTCAGATTGGCTAAGATGACAAAACAGGAAAATGACAAATGCTGGAGAGGATGTGGATGAATTGGAACACGAATACATTGCTGGTGGAGTTGTGAACTGATCCAGCTTTCTGGAGAGCAATCTGTAATTATGCCCAAAGGGCTATAAATAATTTCATATCCTTTGACCCAGCAATACCACTCCTTGGGTTATATACCAAAGAGATCATAGAAGTGGGAGGAAGACCCATATGTACAAAAATGTTTATAGCAGCTCTTTTTGTGGTGGCAAAGAATTGGAAATTAAGGGGGTGCCCATCAATTGGGGAATGGCTGAACAAGTTATTGTATATGCATATCATGGAATACTATTGTACTATAAGAAATGAGGAGCAGATGGACTTTATATTTACCTGGAGAGGCTTATATGAATGGATGCTGAGTGAGAAACGTAGTACCAGGAGAAATTTGTACACAATTATAGACACATCATATGTGTGATGATCAACTTCGATAGACTGGATTCATCTCAGCAAAGCAGTGATATAAGTCAATCCAAAAGACTCATGATGGAGAGAAATGTGTGTATCCAGAGAAAGATCTAGAAAGAACTGAGTTTATATCCAGATGGAAGCAAAATACGTGATCTTTTTCCTTTTCTTGTTTGGTTTTATGTCCTCTCTAACATTTTTCATTCCATCTGATACAATCCGTCTGTATAACCTGATTAATGTATAATGTGAAAGTATTTACAGATCCTATATTTGAATATAGGCCACCCTGGGAGGAGGGAGGGGGACAAAATATGAAACTCAAGGAAATATGGAATTAAATCCTGTAAATTAAAAGTAAACAAACAAAAAAAGTGAAGTGCCTGGCACATAGTAAGTGCTTAATAAAGGTTTGTTTGTTTCTTTCCTTCTTTTTTATGTTTTATTGGATTTTTTTCTTACCTACAACAAAAAAGAAATTATATAAAGTAAATTAAAACTAGTGGCAGAATTTTCTAGGTAATATAAATTGTTGTACTGCAACAGCTCCTGAGTGTCTCAATCTTTCCTGACCATGCTCTTGAGCTGTAAAATGAAAAGATAAGAGCCATTATGTCAGAGATCTCATCTGGCTCAAAATAATATGATTCTAAAATGGTTCCCACGAATTTTTACACCTCAATCTACTCACTAGTCCATGGTTTTCCTCGCAAAATAAAGTAAGTAAAAATAATTTTTATGCAAAAGTCTCAGAGACCTTTCTAAATCAAATCCTATCATTTTAATCTTTAGTCAATTTTAAAATTTTAAATAACATGGGGTGGCCATGTAGCGCAGCAAGTAAGAGCACTGGCCCCAGAGTCAGGATGACCTGGGATTGAATCTAGGCTCAAACACTTAGCACCCACCCAGAAACACCTGGCCATGTAATATTGAGCAAGTTACTTAACCCCAATTGCTTAGGGGTGGCCAGGTGGCTCAGTGAGTAAGTAAGAGCACTGGCCCCAGAGTCAGGATGACCTGGGATCGAATCTGGGCTCTGCTACTTAGCACCACACCCAGAAAATAACTGGCCGTGTAACCTTGAGCTAGTTACTTAACCCCAATGGCTTTAAAATAAATTAAATAACAGACTTTTGGAACATTCCAGGTGCCCCTTTGATCAACAAATTCCCAATCTAATGTAGTCCAATATCATCATCCCAAGACTGGGCTGTGATATTGTAATTATTGAGTCAACACCTCCTGACATGAGAAATTTCATTCAAGATACTACTGCCCAACAACACTCTCCCCTCTTTGGCATTTGTGAAAACTTCTGCCTGTTTCAGTCAGTCAATCAACTGTTATTTAGTAAGCACCTACTATGTGTCAGGCTCTTTCCTAAGGACTAGAGATTTAGGAGGCATCTGGTTCAGTTAACTTTATTGCTTGGCAAAGATAAAATTATGATATGATCTTGATTTAGCAGCACAATATATTCAACTGAAGGGCTACATATGTTGAATATTTTCTTCCAATATAACATAAATTTGTATAAGATTCTTTATGATTCCCATCCTCCTAGCCTGGTACTTCTTCATTCATTGGCCTTGTTCTTTTCAGTTTTTGTAACAGAAGTGAGTTTCTCATTAGGGTTTGGAGAGAGTTCCTGGAAAATCTGCATATTTGATTACACTCTAAGAGTTCATTGGGGATGGCAATAATTCATAATGATTAAGTTAGTCTTTCTTTATATGCAGCACAAAATTCAGTTACTGGAGCCTACAACCTAATCATTCAACATTCATATTTTTTCTTTACATCATAGAATGGAGAAATAACCTTTTCTGATATTTTCCTTCACATAGCATGTCACGATGACTTACATATATACTACCCTTTCTTTAAGTCTTCTGGAATAGTACCATATGTCCCAATTTTAGGAGAACTGACCTCAAATTATTCAGTTCTATTCTCACATCATAGTGTCTTTCCCAAGGACAGCAGCTTTAGTTTGTTTTGTTCTGTTTTTTTTTTTAATTTCGAAGAGTCTGAAATCAATCAACATGTATTTAGTAAGTATCTATTGTGTGCCAAACACTGTGATAAGCACCAGTGACACAAATACAAAGAATGAAGCAATCCCTTCTCTCAAGAAGTTTACCAGTAGAATTTCAACTTCTTGAGTTCAGGGGATCTTTTTCACTTTGTTGGTGTATCACCAACACCTAGAACAGTATCTTGTACTTAACTGGCTTCCTGATCACTTCTTGACATCTGGATTTCAAAAACAGAGAAGATCTTGCTATTCCATTCTAGAAATGTCCTCAGAACCCAAGACCACCTAATCCTGGAACATTTAACTACCCTTGGCCTTTTTAACTTGGAATATTTCTTTGTAAGATACATCCCTTTCTACCATTCATGAGTTCCTCAAGGTATCTCCATTTTGTAGAGCCAAGGCTAGCCTTCATTCCCTGTCCCTGGTTCTGTTCCTTGTTTCTGGACCTCAAAATAATTCCTCCTTCATTCTTCCCCCTGGGTCCTCAATTTAAGTTCTTGGGAGGCAGGAGACATCTTTCTTTTTGTATTTGTAACTCAAGCACTGCATACTATTATTTATTACTATTTGTATTACATAATTAAATAATGTATTACATACATTACTATATTCCAACCCCTGGAATATAGTAAACACTTGATAAATGCTTGTTTCCTTACTTTCTAATAAATGGCACATAGTGAATACTATATAAATATTGGCTTTTTTCATTATTTGTAATAATAATAATAATAAATATTTGTTAGATTAGATTACTTTTTAAATTATTTTTAATATTTTTAATTTTGGAGGGAGGAAGGTAGGGCAATTGGGGCTAAGTGACTTACCCAAGGTCACATGGCTAGGTGTGTGTGTGTGTGTGTGTGTGTGTGTGTGTGTTAAGTGTCTGAGGCCGGATTTGAACTTAGGTCCTCCTGACTCCAGGGCCAGTGCTCTCTTCACTGCACCACCTATCTGCCCCTGATTAGATTACTTCTTAAAGGAATCTTGAGAAGATTCAGAAGAGAAATGAGTTTGGAATCAAGAGATCCAAATCCTAGTCTTAGTTTAGGACCTTAGGAGCATCACCTTATTTTTTTCCAAACCTGTTTCCTCATCTAAAAATGGGAATGCTTATTAATTCATGAAACTAACAAGGTCACTGTACTATAAAGTATTTTACAAATGTAAACTAATATTTGACATATGAATTTAAGAAAAATGCACATTCTGGTAAATCCACATTCTATTTGGACTTAGGTTCTCTCAATTAAAAAAATCTTTTAATTATACTGTGCAAACAGGAGTATAAAATGTCCTTTAGCAACACACAATACACTCATAACATGCATCAACCCTAAAACAATGATGTTTGTGTATGATCCTGGCAATTTTGAATGTTTGGAAGAATTTAGCCTTCAGAAACAAGTGTATTTAATAAGGAGTCCATTTCTGTTTTCAAAGTCTTGAAAAACTCCTTCCCATGAAGTCTAGAGACAAAGCCTTCCTTCTACTTCTAGCCACAAGGCTGTTGTAAGACTGAACTAAGGGCAGGTTGTTTGAGATCTCTGTACTTAATATATTAAATGGGAGTTTCTAAGCAAAGAAACATGTAACATTTGCAGACTAGAAGTGCAATAGCTACTCGGAGGCCCACTCTGTGCTGACCAGTACACACGTTTTTACCTACTTCATTCATGACCTGGATTGGTTTTTCCTTCCCTAAGCAAGCAGCCTCCTCTCTTTCTCCTTCATTGGTTATTCATACTGGAATTTGTGATGATAGCCAATTTCAACTCAGAACTCTCAAGCTCAAGTAATCTACTAGCCATAGCGTCCCAGGAATCAAAGGACCAATATGTTACTATATTTATTTAACCAAAATGCTTAGTTTTGATTTTTAAAAGCCTTAGTGCAAAGAGAGTGAGCCTTTAAAATTTGTATATGTATCAACTTGACAAATAACATTCCTTCCCAGAATCCTTCAATTCTATTCTCCCTACTATATTCTGTCCATAAGCTAGATTTATTCAGATGCCCAAATGCCGACCATCAGGTGCCAAAGTGCCAAACACATGACACTTAGATATGGTAGAACCTAAAATGCAATTGAGAAATATTAATTAAAATAAATAAATAATATAAACTATTAATATGTTTTAATCAATATATCAATGGTTTATTGGCCCCTCTCTCTACTTGAGGTTGCAATCACTGCTATAGAAGATTTGGCATTGTAGACTCCAGATTCTACATATCTGAGGGCCAGGTCTAAAACAAAATAGCAATGTAGGTGATGAAGATGAAGTTTAGAAACATGCAGATAAATATACATGCAGACACTAAGACACATATGCATTCACACTCATACACACATATGTTGGTATATGTATACCAACTCCATTTTCCCTAATCCCAGGGAAAATGTAATATTTATACTTCATTGTATTGCAAAATCAAACATAAAATATTATGGCTTTTAAAGATCCTTCTTAGCCTGACCCCTTCCTTTCTTTTTATTTTTTCACCTAATTCCCCTCCATTGGTTCTCACACAAGATATGCCTTCGATGGCTGTCCTCCATACTTGGAATCCTCTATACTCATCCCTTTCTCTTGGTTTCCCTAACCTCCTTCAAGTTTCGGGTAAAATGCTGCCATCTGTGAGAATTCTTTCTGAATTCACCATAAGGCTAACATCAGTCCTCTACAATTATCTCTAATTTATCCTCTTTCTTTCCATTTTTCTCCACTATTTCTATTAGATTGTAGCCTGCTTGAAAGCAGGGATTACTTTCTTAGCATTCCCATCACTTGGCATAGTGTTTGACACATTAAGAGACAACTGGGACATTAACTAGAAGCAAAAAAAAGAAAAGAAGGTGAGGGACCCAGTAAAGAGGAATCACCGATCCTTTGCACAAAAAAAGTAGACTTGCAGGAAACAAAGGGGATGCTAACAACTCAAATGGATTTTCCCAAAGCAGTAATAGTGACAGCATCAGAATTTACAACCAAACAACCACCATATTTTTTCTTAATTCCTAATCCCAGAAATTCTAGAATAGTTTATTTAACAAAGGATGGGAGGGCAAATTTTCATAGATACAGGTGCCAATTGGTGGAGGAAAAAAACAGATTAACTTTTACTTAATTATTTTAAAAGTCTGTGGCATCAAAAGTCATGTAACCAAAATAATCAGTCTATAAGATGTGAATTAAAGCTAATTTCAATTCTTCAGAAAGCCTGGCAATATCAAATACTTACAGGTGAAGGTTTTTTGAAAGTGTTCCAAACTGTCATAATTTGGGATTTCTTATCCCAATTACCACCTGTATCATATTAAAGGTTAAAGGAAACTGCAACTTGCAAATATCTGGAGGCAAGGGCCATATTAGTGTTTCAGTTCACTGACTTAGAAAGATTTCAAGTTATTCAATAGAAATGATACCATCAGAGGTACATTTGAAGATCCTGTTTGATTTTCCTGATTTGTCTACAAATGATCCTTAATCACACCTTCAGTTTCTTTAGTGTTGATAAGATTTCTGTTCTTTAAATAACATTATAGGGGCAGGTAGGCAGTGCAGTGAATAGGGCACCTGCCCTGGAGTCCAGAGGACCTGAATTGAAATTTGACCTCAGATACTTAACACTTAGTAGCCATGTGACTTTGGGCAAGTCACTTAACCCCAACTGCCTGCCTTCCCCCCTCCAAAAGACAAAAAAAAAAGCAATAACATGATAGAAAGTTATTTTTTTTTACATCACTGATGCTTTACTATAAGATATTGGGGCCCAGTTCACATTAATGATGTAAAAGTAACTTGAGTACCTGAATCATGGTGCAACGGATAGAGCACTAGATATCAGGTCAAGAGTCATGGGTTCAAATCCTTATCATTGTCACTTATTATCTATGTGACCTGGGCCAAAGCATCCACCTCTTTGGGCCTAATTTCCTGATCTAGGAAAATGAGTCACAAAAACAATTTTTGATTCTGAATAGAATATAAGGTCTTTGAGGTTAGGAAGTCTTGGTTTCAAACATACATCCCAAGTACCTTGTTTAGAGCTTAATTAATACTTATTAAGTTGAATTAAATTGAAAACATATATATATATATATATATGTATATATGTGAATAAAATTTAAAATGGGTTTGTAATATCTATATTCATTAACTTATAAATTAATAAATAGAGGCAACTAGGTAGTATAGTAGATAGAGTACTGGACTTGGAGTGAGGTAGACTCATTTTCCTGAATTTAAATCCAATCTCAGACACTTACTAGCTGTGTGACCCTAGGCAAGACACTTAACTCTATTTGTCTCAGTTTTCTCATCTATAAAATGAAATGGAGAAGAAAATGGCAAACCATTCCAGTGTCTTTGCCAAAAAAAATCAAAAGGGGTCATGACTAGAACAACTAAATAAAAACAAAATGAATAAAAAATTATTAAGATTTTCCTACATGCTAAGTGCAAGGTGGTGGGTTTACAAAAGCAACAATTAAACGATCGCTGACTTCAAAGAACATACATTCTAATGGAGAGGAGTACAACACATGGCAGATATGTGGAGACTTGGGATGGAAACTTGGTTTGGAGATTCATAGGGGTCATACATGGAGCTATAGACTGGTAAATCTCCAACTCTTTCCATAGCAATAGCAACAAAATTTAAATACTGCCTTCAGAGCAAAAGCAAGAGGTGAAAAGGTTGAGGAGAGTACACTAGAGTACTAGAAAAGGCCATAGTCTAGAAGGGCCAGGATCTCCTATTGCATTGTAGATCATCTCCAGTCATCCTGATGAATATCACTTCACTGGATTCAGATGGCTCTGGAGGAGAAAGTGCAACCACTGCCCTTGCACAGACCTCCCTCACTCAAATAAAAATCAACCACAAGTCATGTCATCATTCCCCTGATGCCACGGTCCTCTTCAAAAATGAAGGAAAAACAGAACACAGATGGCAAGATGCTAGTGCTTGGTAAACCCTTGTGAATGGCTGAATAAAAATATAAATATGTGAGTATAAACTTAACAGGAGTACATCTCCTACTTATCCCTGCTTTGTCCTCTCTTTTTTTTATCCTGTTGTTGAGCTTCCTACTTTCCCTCCCATTTCCTGCCCTCTTTTCCCAAGTCCAGAATGAAGCTGGAATGAGGTATCCCTCAATATCATCATGAGGAATTCTTTCAGCTTTTTCAGTTTTCTCTCCAGCTCTATGCATCACATAGTAATAGATTATCTAAAATCAAGGCAATTCTTTAATGAATATATTAGGATTAGGGCATCATAAATATCTAGTAAGAAGGGACTATAGACATCACTTACTTCTACTTTCTCCTTTCCCAAATGAGGAACTCAAGATTAGAAAAAATAAGTGACTTAATTAAGTACCATACAGGTACCAAGTAGCATAAGGTGGGATGACTTTATCCCGTCTATTCTCAAATTCAGCAAACTCTCTAGTGTTACACCAAAAGAACACTATTGGGGTGGCTAGGTGGCAAAGTGAATAGAGAACCGGGCCTGGAATCAGGAGGACCTGAGTTCAAATCAAGCCTCAGACACTTGACACACTTACTAGTCATGTGACTTTGGGTAAGTCACTTAACCCCAATTGCCCTCCAAAAAAAAAAAAAAGATAGGTTCTTTCACCTGCCCATGTAACCTTGAGCAAGTTATTTAACCCCAATTGCTTAGGGGCGGCCAGGTGACACAGTGAGTAAGAGCACCAGCCCCAGAGTTGGGATGACCTGGGATCGAATCCAGGCTCAGATACTTACCACCACACCTAGAAATAACTGGCCCTGTAAACTTGAGCAAGTTACTTAACCCCAATTGCTCTAAAAAAAAAAAAACACTACCAAAAACAGAGCAAAGCAACAAACTCAAACCTAAATTACAATTCCAACTTTTATTTTTTTCCCTTTTATCCTGTGTCCAACTCATTTAGAAAATGGTCCATACTGTTAATCATTGTTCTTTGAAATCAGTGAAATCAGACAACTGCAAGTACCATGAAGTGACAAGGACCTCTTCTGACAGAAATAGCATTTTTCCGGTCAAATGACTGTTTTGTATTCCATAATGGTTTGCATTTAACACCAACCCAGACAAGCTTAAAGGAGAAAATTCAGTTAGGAGGAAATATGGATATTATGGAGATAATTATTGGCAATGAATTTCCACAAGCAGACAGGGGGCACATGTGTATGTTTAGTCTTGGTTTAAAAAAAAAAGTGGTTATCTTGAATTGGTGCTGAATGAATACATTTTTATGCAATGCCTTCTACAGATATAAGCATTTATGAAAATACAAACAAATGAGCAAATGTGCCATTGGCAGCTATAACCATGGCTTAAAATGTTAGTCAGGATACCAAATCAAAAGACATTTTTTTATGGATTAGAATCTACATAAGCCAGTTGAACAAGGAGATTTTTGTAGGCCCATCCAGATCTAAAATTTATCTGACCTATAATTGCTCCTCTATTCCAGTGGAGTATGGGTGGGGTGGCCCTTCTTGTCATGGTCAATACCAGTACAAGTATCTTTGATCCCATCTACTATGTTCTCCAGCATGCAGTCCCTAATATCATTGTCTTTTTCTCCCTCTTATCTTCTGTCTCTCTCCCTTTACCTAGTTCCTTCCCTAATGCCTACAAATATGGTTGTCTTCTCATTCTTTAAACATACCCTTCAATTGGTCCTACTGTCCCCACAAGATATCATTATAACACTTCTATCTTCCCCTTCTTAGTTCAACTCCTTGAAAAACTTTCTGTACTAGGTACTTCTACTTCTCTCTCACTTTTTTCTTTACCCTCTATAAAAGGATTTCTGACCTCATTATTCAAGTAAAATTGATCTCTCCAAATTTATCAATTATTTCTTAACTACCAAATCTAGGGACCTTTTTCTTTTCCTTCAACCGTATTGGCCTTTCTGAAGTAATTGGCACTTATTGACCATCCTTTCCTCCTGTAGACCCTCTTTCCTCACTGGAGTATTTGTCACTTTTTCATGATTCTACTTCTGCCTCTTGGTTGATGCCTTTTCAGACTTCTTTATTCAATCTTCATCTATGTCATTGTAGCACCAAGCACCCCAATGTCCCCAGGGTGGCTGTCAACTGTAATGGGAATGTAAATTTTTAAGATTTTCCCTGCCCCTAGGCTAAAGTGCACCTGGAGCCTGGGGAGGGAGGCTTGTTTTTCAGGAGATACTTTGTGATTGGCCAGTGAGTCAATAAGGTTGTTACATTCTCTGAGCCAGGAGAAGGCTATATAAGTCCTTATGTGAGGCTTTGTTTTGGGGCTCACTTTGAGAAGTGTTCTGTGATTTGATCATATATGAAATGCTGGGAAGCCGTTGTCCAGGGCCCCCCGTCTTTGAAACCCAGATGTTGTTTGGTATGGATGTAATGGTTGGACAGTTTGGAAATCTGTCTACTTGATCTGTTTCCATCTTGATAATACTGTCTGTATATTCTGAAGTTCGGGGTGCTGACCTCTTTCCCCTGAACTAGGTAAAAGATACATATTTGACTGATTAAAGTAAACTTGTTAACCCATTTTGAGTTGCTTTCCTTTAACAAAGCAGATCCAAGAACCTGTGTTGGCAGCAACCCTGAGGACCCTTGGGGTGCTTGCTGCTATACCAACACACATTCTTAGATCTGCTTTTCTGAAGGAAAGCAATTCAAAATGGGTTAACACGCTTACTTTAATCAATCAAACATATCATTTACTTTGTTCAGGGGAAAGTTAGCACCCTGAACTTCAGAGTATACCGATATAAGTTACAAGAAAACAGAAAAACATATCAAGCAGACAGGCCTCCAAACTGTCCAACCATTACATCCATACCAAATCACAGTTACCAGAGAGGGAAGCATCAACATCTGGGTTTTCAAACCCAGGGGGCTCTCAACAATGGCTGCCCAGAGTCTCATCTGTTCAAATCACACAACACTTCTCAAAGTGAGCCCCAAAGCAAAGCTTCACATCAGGGTGTTATATAGCCTTCACCTGGCTCAGAGAATGTAACAACCCTCTTGACCCACTGGCCAATCACAAAGTATCTCCTGAAAAACAAGCCAGCCCCCCCCCCCCCAAAAAGCTCCAGCTGCACTTAACCTAGGGGCAGGGAAGATCTTTAAATTTGCATTCCTATGACAGTCATGCCTCCATATGTTGTTGTTGCCCAAGGCTACATCCTGGGCCCTCTTATCTTCTCTATTGATAAATACTCTCTTTTGATAATCTCATTAGATCCCCTGGGTTCAATTATCATGTCTAGGCAGCTGATTACAAGTCCTATATAAGCAGCACTAATATCTTTCTTGAACTCCTATCCCATATCACCAGCTACTTGTTAAACCTTTCAAGCTGGATGTTCTTTAGGAATATCAAACTCAATATAACCAAAATAGAACTCATTATCTCCCCCCTCAAAAAAAACAAATAAAAACCCTCTTATAGACTTCTTACATACTTACTAATATTTTTTGAAGAAATAACCACGACCTTAGAATCTTTTAGGTTTGCAACATCCTATGTCAATTTCCTTTCCACAGACTCATTCATCCCCTATGTTTTTCTTCTCTTCTCTCTACTATAAAAATCACAATTCTAGTTCATGCTCTTATCATATTTGACCTAAGCTATTGCAATAGCATCCTATTTGGTCACCCTGCCTAACATCTCTTCCCATTCCTAACCATATTCCACATAGCTGACAAGGTGATTTTCCAAAGCACAGTACTAATGTCACAAATCTACTTGTAAATTACTATGGTTCTCTATTACCTTTAGGATCAAATAGAAACTCTTCTCTTTTGCATGTAAAGCTTTTTGTGACCTGGCCCCATTCTACCTTTCTAGACATTCTATGCTACTCCCCTCCATCCACTATGTAAGCCAACCAAACCTGCCTTCATGCTGTTCTTCAGATATGACATTCTGACTACCATCTCATATATTTTATTGGCTGTCCTCAATGTCTACAAAATGATCCCTCTTTACCTCTGTCTTAATATTCCTGTTTTCACTCAAGACCTAGCTCAAGTGTGGCTTTTTGTACAAGGTCTTTCCACATCTGCCTTCAGTCTCACTGCTCCCTTCTCAATGGGTTGTGGACTGGGTTCCAAGAGCAACTGGCTTGTTGACAGATATTCAATAATAATTCATATCACTTGGATGAACAGATAGTTAGCAACCATAATCCTTCTGGAATGGAATACTGCCAGGCTTCATCATCTGCCCTGCCACTGGTCCTTAAGGACCACCAGGCAATATCATCTTTCCTCCTGTAATACCCTCAACCCTGGGCATTGCTTTCTGACCTGCTGATGCACCTTAAGTACTATCAGGCCTTCCCGTTTGCCCTACTGCTGTCCCTCCATTAGATAGTGTCTCCCTCAGTTAAAATGTAAGTTCTTTGATAGGGATTATCTTAATTTTCTATTTGTATCCCCAGTAAGCATCAAAGTGCTTAGCAAGTGATAAGTAGATGATAAATGCTTTTCCACTCATTCATTTATCCATTTATTTCTCTCTCAATTCTTTGACATAATTATTCCCTCCACTGATGTACACTGCAGCCCATCATGCTTTGTCCATCCTAAGCAACTCTTTCTCTATGTCCTTCCAAATGATTACCATGCCAAGTAACTACAACCTGCTGGTGGCCTTCCTGAAATTATCTTGACTTTGGAAGTTTACAAATGTAGCATACCAGCTGATATTTCCCTCTGTTTTACATATAACAACAATAGCAAGAGCACCAACACTAACTCACATTTCTATAACTCTCTGTGATTCACACAGTGCTCCTTCATCAAATTGACATCAACTAAGTAGCATTAATTAAAAATAATTTAAGTGCTTACTAAAATGATCATTTTTTTAAATTTTTCTGATGAGCAAACTGAGGCTCAAAGAAATAAAATAACCTATCCCTATGCCAAGTATGTGGAGAACTCTGGAATAAATATTTAAGTTTTTGTACAAAGCTCTTCCTACTCCATATGCTGCCCGTCAAATGTAATCAAATATTACAAATTGTGCTCAAAGTTGTGATGTTTATTTCTCCCACCTCAAAATTTCTATTAGATTTTCATCCAATTTATTCTTTTAATTCCCTCTAAACTGATATAAAGAGACTGAAGATGGCTATAAATCTAATCTTCAATTTTGTTTTTTGGAGGGAATAGGAGGAGGGAGCAGCTTCTGCCCTCCATGCTTTTCCCTGGTGGTGAGCTGACAACATCCAATCTATATGAGTCAAGTCCAATGGAACCTTCTGTCTGCCCATAAAGGAGCAGACGGAGGCCTGCAGCTTGCTTCCATGCATGTATTCACATGATCCTTGGCAATTCTAAGACACCAATGAGCCAAGCACAATAGGTTCATTGGTTGCTGCTGGGTCACCAGAGCTGAGATGCCAAAATCTGATCCATGGTACTTGTTTGTTTATGTTGACAATATTTACCATCTTTGTTGAATCCCATATTTTTGTAGCATGACCTATTTTGATCCAAATACATGTGTGTTTGTATATGTATATATATATATATATATATATATTTATCAATATATACATGCATACATATATAGAAAATAAAACAGCTAAATAAATTATATGAATATAACTCTGCAAGATCACATTATTAAAGTACATACTGCTTCCAACGCAGTTTGATTGACAATGACATCTAACCATGTTTGATGTCATCAAAAAAACCACAGTTTACCAAATAAATGCTTGTGATTTTCTTTTATTCTTCTAAAAGACAATTAACAAGGCAGTAAAACATGCAAAAAAAATGTGTACTGGCTCAGGAGGCAGGGGACTGAGTTCAAGAACTAATTCTGATTAGTATAATCTCGGGCAAATTTCTTAAACTTCCTAGACCAGTTTCCTCATCAGCAAAACACAGGTGGTAGGGAAAGGCCCTGGATTAAAGGCCACTGGAGTCTGTTTCAGTTCTAAATCTTATAAAAACCTCAGAGGAAATCCCAGGTAATACATTCAAATACACACATGTATATCTATATGTGTATGTGTATACATAAGTATACACACACAAGTGGCTCAGTAGACAGGGCACAAAACCTGCATTCAAATCCAGCCTCAGATACTTGCTAGCTGTATGAGCCTGGGAAAGTCCCTTAAACCTGTTTGCCTGAGTTTCCTCATCAGTGAAATAAGCTGGAGAAAGAAATGGCAAACCATTTCAATATCTTTGCCAAAAAAACAAAAACAAAAAACAAATAGGGTCATTAAGAGGTAGACATGACTGAAATGACTGAAGAACTTCCTCTATGAGGCTGAGATGAAGAGAGACTGCTTTATACATGTGACAAGATAGCCTGCATGGAGATGGGAGAAAGAATTTTGTGTACAAGGAATAGCCAGCAGGTAGCAGGCAGTTACAGAACAGTGTAGATGGAAAGGAGAGTTCACGAAGGAGGCTAATATGTAACAAGTCTGGAAAGGAAGTCTCGAAGCATATTTTACAGGACTTTAAAAGCCAATAGAGAAGTTTTATATTTTGTGTGAGAGAGAAGAGGGTGTCAATGGAACCTGATGAGGAGAGGATGAATTTTGTCACATCTGTGCTTCAGAAATATCACTCTGGTATATTTCTCGGTTCCAGGACCAACAAGGTGGCAGGCTAGACGTTTTGAGCAGTTCCCACTAAGTCTCAAAAGTAATCATGTACTGATATAGAGTAATTACAGTTGAAATCAAATCAGCATGATACTGTGGAAAGAATGAAAAATTTGGAGACAAATTCTAGCTCAGCTACTTGGTTTTTGTGTTTTGTTTTTCTTGGGTTTGTGTGTGTGTGTGTGTGTGTGTGTGTGTGTGTGTGTGTGTGAAAGAGAGAGAGACAGACAGAGACAGAGAGACAGAGACAGAGACACAGAGACAGAGAGAGAAGGCACATTGACAATGACTTCACCTGTCTTACCCTCAGTTTCCTCATCTATTAAATTAAGGAGCTGGAAGAGATGACTTCAAAAGCCCCATTCTATCTCTACATCTAGGCTCCTATGATAAAAGATGAGTGCCTGAAATATAGTTATTTTCTTTAAAGCAAAAAAAAAGTATCATGCTAAGTCTCAGATAGAATGTAGGACTTGGAATCAGGAAGAGCTGATTTTGAATCATTTCTCAGACACTTATGACCTTGTGACCCTGGAGAAGTCATTTCACCTCTCTGTGCCACTATTTCTTCATCTGTCAAGTGAAGATAATAATGGCACCTATCTCACAGGGTTATTGTGAGGATCATATATATAATAAAGTGCTTTACAAACCTCAAAAACATTCCATAAATTATAAATATTATGTTTATTAAAGAGACAGGTCTTTTTCTTTCTTCTTTATTTACTTTTCTAAATAGTTACAAGTCAACATGGAACTGAATCCTCATCTCTCTTCTAAATATCATAGTGCTTAGGCAGATGCTGGGTGACCTTCATGCTAAGCAAAGGGAATAAATGTATCATATCTCAAATTAAAAATCAGCATTTCAAAATGCATAGATATTACCCAAGAAAATGCCACCCAGAAACAAGCATTAAATTGCATGATTAAATTATTAAAATCATTTTTCACTCATAGGACAATAGAAAATGTTTTCCTTTGAATCTCTAAGTACAAGAGTATTTGGCAAAAAGAGAAAAATCATTCTAATTGCCTAATGAGAATTCTGCACATCAAACTTTCATATAGAGATTTGCACACATACACACACATACACATTTACACAAACACAATTTGACTCCAAATTCAAATGGAAGGACATAAGTTATCAATATGTATATGCCATTGATGACATACTCATTCACAGTTACAGACATTCCATTCTTGAAGTACCTACAGAAAGTTGCTTTTAAGTCCAAAATATCCCAGGAACAGCTCTTAAAATAACAGAATTATAACATATTGACTTCCTCCACCATTAATTAAAGCAGAATGGAAGCCATCACCTGTCTCCACCTGGTTACCTCCATCACAAACCAACCCTCTCAGACACTATAAACCAAGTACATCACTAATATTGCAATGAGACCCTGAGTTCTTGTAGAGTGAGATTCAAATTTTTGCTAAATTATGCTTTCCAAGATAAATGATAAAAGTGGGGGTGGGGAATGGAAGAGAAAAGTACCAATAAACATCTCTATTTCAATATTTACGATGACTGCTCATATCCTTGGATGCAATGCTGTATTAGTGGAATGAGGGTGATACCTGAAATGAAGACAGACCAGTTGGATTGAGTATGACCATGGACAGCTCACTTGCTATCTCTGAGCTTGTTTCCTCCTCTATTAAATGGATGATCCACATATAGAACCCACTTTGCTGGATGTTTATGTATTTAAAGTGCTTTCCAAGCCTTAAATAAGTGAATAAATATTATTCATTATCTAATATCGCAAATTTTTCATCTTTTTTTTTTGATGAGGTTAAGTTAGAAATGGCACTGGGCAAGGTGCTATCCTATCATATTTTTACATTTACAATTCTATGAACTACTCCACTTAATAGTAATTGCTTACCATGTGGTAGGTACTGTGCTAAATGATAAAGCTACAAAGAAAAGCAAAAGATGAAGATGAATATTTGGGGAAAATGTTCTTTATAATTGAATACAGTAGAAAATAAGCTCATCATAAGTTAGCTCACTGAAAGCTTCCTACTACCAGCAGTGAACAAGACAATAGGACTGACCTCATCCTTTCCCATGTGATTTTGATCTCCTCTGCTAGATCACTAAATTTTGAAAGCTTTTTTTCCCCATGTAACTTGGATGTTATGAGTATTTGAGATGATGATATATATTAAACTTTTAATTTTCTTAACTTTTTATTTATTATTTTTGTTACTATTATTTGGGAAAATTTGGTCAAAAGAAAAAAATATTTCCATTTCTCCACTGGCATGAATCTTTTTTTATTCATACCCTGTTACCTTCCCTGGCATCCTAGTAGATTATTAAGTCTAACAAAGGCTCACATTTGACCTAGAAAAATCTTTGGTCCATAAAAAAGCCTATAAAAGTGTCCCATGACTGGGCTAGCAACTGCGACAAATAGACCATTAGTAAAAATCTCCTGACCTTTATTTTCAGTTGAAGGTCAGAGTTAATTACACAGTGGTGATACCAATTCCTATTAAGTACTCATTATTCTAAGGACTTCCGATGAAATAAACCCATAAAGCAATAAATTAGTTAAAAGCAATATTCCAACCTCATGTAAGAACAAGGGCTAGTGATCCATTTTACAAAGATAAAACTCTTCATTACAGGAATTCAGGAGGTGCTATGGGAAAGCTGTTGGGCTCCAATGCAACCCAACTGGGAGATTTCAGGAGCCTAAGGCTGAAAGCATCAACTTGGAATAACAGTTACCAGGGAACTATAGTTTAAAATTGCTCAAATAAAATTAAAGGAAATTGAGTAATTCTACATGGTTTTTCATGAAGCTAACTTCACTATTTTATTCAATCTCATGAAATCTCTGAAATCCATATTATCAGTTTCCCTTAGAATAAGAAGATTTCAATTAATGATCCCTCAAATTCATCCTTTTTCTAACAAAATTCTTTCCCTTTTCCCCTTCTGATTATCAACCTGGAAATGGTCTCTTACTTCATCTGTTTGCAAAACATTTTGTATTCCTCTTAGGTACTTTAGTATGCATTACATTTATCTGTGTGCTAAGCTCCTTGGTGGCAGGACCTGCCTTACTTGCCCTTGTATCTGCTCTAGTTGTGTGACCATGCAGAACTAATTTAACATCTCAGTGCTCCAACAAATCTAAGATAATAAAGTACTGATCTGAATTTCTGGTGGGAGTGTCCATAAAAAGTTTCCCACACCCATGCCAACATGTTCTCATATTTGTTAAGTACCTGGCACACAGGAGGCAATTAGCAATTATTTATTGAATGAACACAATTGTGTAGTTAACAAAATAATATTTTATTGGCATCTTTTAAATATCACTTTAATTTCCAGTTATATCTTTTTCTCTTTCCCCACCCTGACGGCCAGTCCTTCTAATAATGAAACAGGAGGGGGGAAAATCACAAAACTAACCAATATACCAACCAAATCTGTTAAATAAGGGGTATCTAGCTAATTAATTGGGTCTCTTCTAGCTCTCTGTCCTGTAATTCCAGATATTTCCCCAAATTTCTTAAGGACTGAAAGATATTTCCTTCTCCTACTGATGCTTCTGACTACATTGGGCTGTTTTTCAGGGTATGATTGAATATGCACCTGCACAACTTTGCAATGGGAAAATGCCCCCCTTTATTGTTACATTCTTACAGTTTGTTTCTATAATTTATAAGCATTGTGATTCTCCATTCACAAATGTTTAGTGTATCCAGAAACCAAATGGCAAGGTACAAGATTGCTAAAGTTTAACCCATGGTTTGCCATCAAGATGTCTAGTTCATTACAATGTGTCTTCCTATCTAGGTCCAGCCATGCACCTCCAGAGCTATAGAGGTTGCTAAGAGGAGACATGTGGCTATCAGAATCTCGGCTGAAGATCAATTTCTGTGTCAAAATAAATTATGTGGCTGGTCTCTCTCTACCCATATGCTGCCTGGTAGAGATACTTACACTAAGAAATAGCTGAAACCTTTGGAGTTGTGAAAATATCCACAGGCAAAAAATACTTTGAGCAAAATTAACACATTAGCTCACCACTATTCCTAGATCTGGGTGAGATTCTAGGACTGCTAGTGCAAGCCCAGGCTTCACTGGTGGGCATATAATGCCAACCACCCATCTGAAACACAGGAAATTCACTTCAGTCTTGCAATGGATTGGCTCAGTAATATCACAACCATCCTCTCTCTAAATCAGAAAGTAGAAAAAATTTGAACTCCATATGCAATTCAGATATGTGCTCAACTTATCCATGGCCCTTAATTTGAACAAAGACACTCTCAAGTCCCTTCCAGTATTGAGATTCTTTGACTAAGTATATATCATGACTGAAGACTACCTAATGTTTGCAATAGGCAATAATAATTAATAAAAATCATTTGAAAATCACATAGTTTTCAAAATTATTGATAACTTTTGTTTTTTGCCTTTTTAATGCATCCTTTTCTCTTCCCTACTCAGATTTTCATCAAGAAGGAAAAAAGAAAGAGAAAAAAAACAGTTCAGCAAACCTTAAATGACACATTAATCATGTCTGACAATATACATGATGCCCCTCTCACATAGATTACCAACTCTGCAAAGAAGAAAAGGTACATTTTTCTCTTCTTCAGAGTCAAGCTTGGTGATTACATTTACAAAGTGTTCATTTTAGATCATTAAAAACAGTACTGAGCTTAACAAAAACCAAACAAAAGATACATTTTTATACATGATAAAATGGAAAAAGAGGATAGGACAAGAAAATGCCAATCTCTCTTATATACAGTTTATTTTTCTTTTTAAGTATATAGTAAAGATAATCAATATAGAAAAAGTTCAACCTGTGACTTGCAAGGCTTCCCTGCATATAACTCTTATTTCTGGTCTTCTGTTCTCTTGTCTGTTGACAAGTTGAGCAAGGATGCAAGTGAAACTCTAATGACTGGTGGGATATGGGGCAGTTGAGAGAGGAAGACAATATGGGATAGACGAGAGAGCCCTAAAATAGGAATCAGTAGATTTGAGTTCTAGTCCAGTCAATCAGCAAGCATTTTCATTAATGCAGCCTATGCAGGGATATGCTGGTAAATGTTTAACAACTGGCTCCAGGGAAGAAAAATAGAAGTATCCCTAGCATACTTTTTAAGTTTAATCTCCATTATTAAAATTTCCTCTGTCACTTTATGTCTAGGCAGTCAAGAAAACAATAACCAAGCTCAGATTTGTAGCATTTACCGATTTCCAAGTTATAAAGGCTCACATTGAAAATTGAACAATCAGTTCTTGTGAGCAGGCTTGAGCTAGCTTTAGCACATCTCTGCTCCTTTATGTTTTAAGTGCTCCCATTCAATCAGTAATTTTGTGATCTTGGGCAAGGTTACCATGTCTCTGGTCATCAGTTCTAAAGTTTGATGACTAAAAATAATGAGACTCAGGAGAAGTGAGGGAGTACAGAGGATAAAAAGAAAGGATCTTGTGTTCAGGAATAGCAATTTCTGAGTTTAAGATGTTGCAAGTAAATGAATTCTAAGTGATAATTGTGCCAATGGGTATCTGAACTAAAATTGAAGTGAATGACTCTGTAGCTGAGGATTTTGAAGAACTGTGAACCTAAGGTTTTAGGAGGATCATTCACATGCATACCAAAGTTGCCACTAACAAAGACAGAGGAGGGATGAAGAGAATGCTGATGCATGAACCAGTTACCTAGTCACTCAAGATGATAGATAAGTGTGCCAAAGAACTTCAACTGATAAGAACAATGGGACAAACTTGGACAGCTAATGTACAGTGATTTGCATAGCTTATTTCTTGGTCCAGACTATAATTTCATCAATAGAAAATGTCCTGGTGAGGAAACTCAGTCTACTTATGCAAATTAACAACTTTCCTGTAAATTTATAGTTATGATGGATTGGGGAAAGACTAATTTGCTTGTGTTCATGCAGCTAGTTGATATCAAGGGGAAAACCTGGAACACAGATCTTCTTGATTCCAAGGTCACCTTGCTATACATTTTATCACACTGCCTCACATATAGTGGTGATTAACATATTAATTAATAATCAATACAGGGATATTAGTGATTAATATGTAATATTAATACTAATGACTTTTATAGTAATGTTAATATGTTTCTTGAATTGAGAGACTGTATGTTACAATGTATATAGCCAGGAAGACCTAGGTTCAATTCCCATCTCTGACATACACTGGCTTCGTGATACTGGACTAGCTGTTTAACCTCTCAGGGCCCTGGGTAAGTCTTTGAGGCTCAGTTTCAAGAAAGGTGATGGCCTACATAGTAATAAGAGGAATTTCCTCACTCAGGAGTTCCCTATAAAAGTAACCAAAGGACAAGTTCTTATTCCTGTCCATTTTTAAACCATATTGAATCTATGAAATTATTTGGTGGGAAAATATGCTCAGAGTTACATAATCTTTCCTTAAAAGCCAACATTTGGAAGAAAAAACATCAGAAAGTAGAACACATATAATGTGGACAAAAATATTTCAATCCCTTTTTTAGCAATATAGTGGATCTATAGTTAACATTGACTTTTCTCACAAGTATAGGAAGTTAAATCCACATATTAATGACTCATTTACCTGCCTATCAAATTAGTCATATTGACTGCTTAGACAAAAAAAGATTTTATTTTTAATTTGGATTTTATCAAAGGTGACTAAATAACTTCTCTCAAATATTATTAGTAATGAAAACAATGTGACCTCCAATTAACACAAATATAAATATTTACCCATGCACACAAACATGTATACACATGTGCACCTACACACATGCATACAATGATCGCACAGGTCTTTCTGAGCCACCACCTCTGACAAAGTTCACATAGGGAGAATAATATACATTGTAGGGCATAACATTGGCAGCTTGTCTCTATGTTCAAGAAAAACATTGTTCTTGGGAAAGTATTTTTATTTGAACATAAATAAGCTCCAGAATGAATCCAGAATTGATTCCAAGTAAATTAGGTTACTGTCATTTTTATTTACCTATGTTTAGACATAGATAAGATGCAGAAAGAAAAATGATCCAAAGGTGGTACAATGGATCCATCTTCTTCTGCCAGCTTTAATTGATAGTATGGAGACAAAACAATCTAATTATTTTAGTATCGTTGATCATTATTGATTCAAAAATTAATAAACTATTGACTTTGAATTTTTGCCTAAGCTCACTGACTTCAAAACTATGTAAAGCTAGTAAGGTAGCAGAGTGCCAAAGAACCACTAAATATAATTTCAAAGACAGAAAAACAAATCCTAGTCATACACCATTTCCTCAGGTCTATCCAACAGCTATTTCCCATTATCTCATTATTCCTTCTTTTCATGTCTTAGCAGCTGGGTTCCCAAGTACCTCTCTTTTAATACCCAAGTCAATGAAAATACTAAAAAGAAGACATTTCATTATAAGAACTTTATATTTATATTTATTATAAGAAACATTGATGCAAATTATATAGAAGCCTAAAGTTATAGAGGAAAAAGGTACATTTCCCAAAAGAACTTCAACTCAGATTCCCCCAGGAATAGTGCAGGAGTGGACCTTTACATTCAGTAGGAAGTATACACAAGTCCCTCCAAGGTCAAGGCAAAGTTAAGCATAATTCAGATCAGCAGATCATGGGCATGAAGTCAACACCAAGAGAACACAATGGAATCTTTTGCCAAGCCATTAGCTAGACAAATTCAGAAGGCTTTAAGAACAAAATAGCCAAAGAGTAATGAAATTCAGACCATCAGTCACACTTGGCTCTCCCACAGAATTGCCTAATATGACACATTACTTTATATAAATATATTATTAGATCTCATAAAGCACATCTCACACAGTCACATAAAGGGCACATAAACAGTTACAAACATAGTTAATTTGATTTAAAAACAATTCTTACCTTCTTCTGGTCTTCTAGCTTGTGACTTACTGGATTCTTCCCATGTCTGTTCATCTCTGAAGATAAATCCATCACATTCAGTCCCTGCCTTTCAAAATGGAATCTCTTCAGTAAAACAGCAAACTAATCCAAGATTCAGGGGCTACAAAAACACAGACATGCCACTTTTCCCATCACATGCATCTTCTGAACTTCATCAACTCCAAGGAATGATTAAAAAATCCATGGAATGAACAGAAAAAGAAAATTTTGCAATTCACTCCTGAGGCCTTCCAAATCAGCATATCGTTTTTAAATGTTGAGTCTTCAAAAGAGAAATCCAGGAAAGATTTTAGCTTCAACTGCTATCTTTTTCTTCCACCACAAGTTTCCATTTTAAACACCCATCAAATCATTCCAGTGAACCTGTTATTTAAAATATACATAGCATATGATTAATTTTAAGCTTTTTCAACCCTGCAATAAAATTTATTTCTCCTTTGAAAATATTATACTAATGGTCTTTTCTTTACTATTTATGTCACTTCCCAGTGATCCATGAGGTTTTATTTTTTTTTAATTCAGAACTTCTCAAAAATGACTAAACTCCCCTCAAATATTATTAGCAATGAAAGCAATGTGACCTCCAATTAATACAAACATACATATTTACACATGCATACAAACATGTACACACACCTCCCTAACTCTTCCTTGCAACTGGAAAATACAATCAAGCAAAACATATAAGTGCATTGGCCATGATTGACAGCAGATTCCTTATTTTTACATCTATGGTCATAGACCCAGATATAAAGCTGGAAGGGACTTTAGAGGTCACCCAATACAACCTTGTCATTTAATTTGTTTTCAGTTTGGAAGCATTTGAACTCTATTTCCATCAAGGTATTGCAATTCAAAATTCAAAAGTAGTTGTAGGACCAAAGATATATTTGTGACATAAATGATAGATATGATGGACCAATAATAGAGTGTCAGAACCATTGCTCTTTTCTTCAACAATGGTCCTACCATCATTAGATTAGATTTAGAACCAATAAGTGCACAAGCTATATAAAGTACTCAGAGTAGGAGTTTCTAAAACAATACAGGTAAAAAAATTTTTAAAGGTTGGAAAAACAAACACACACACATACCTCAAATCAGATGCTAATGTTTATTGTAACCAGTGATAAAGTCATTTATTCTTGAGAGGTAATGTAGCAGAGTAGAAGAATGCTTGCAGATATGGCAACCAGAAGACCTAGGTTTCATTTTCTGCTCTGTTGGTTAATATTCTGTAACCTTGTACAAGCCAGTTTTGTTCAGCAATTTCAGTCATGCCTGAATCTTTGTGAACCTATTTGGGGTTTTCTTGGTAAAAATACTGAAGTAGTTTGCCATTTCCTTCTCCAGCTCATTTTACAGATAAAGAAACTGGGTCAAATAGGGTTAAGTGACTTGCTCAGTGTCACGCAGCTAGGAAGTATCTGAGGCTGGATTTGAACTCAAGAGGATGCATATTCCTGGTTCCAAGCCAAGTGCTCTATCCACTGTACCACGTCGTTGCCCACTAGATGATCTTAAGATCTCAAGTTCTAAATCTCAATCTAAATATCAATTTCTCAGCTTCAAATCTAATCTAAAATCTATTGTCTTATTGCCTCCCACACAAGGGCTCACTACTTCCAGAAAATATTTAGAATGCATAAGTACTCTATGAAGGATATCTGACTTAATAACCATTCACATGAACGAACATTAAGTGGTTTAAGGTGACTTGGAATTTAATGTGAATTAATAGCATGATGAAGCTGCCAAAAAGCAGTTCAGTATCAGGCTGCATTAGGAAAAGTGCCATGTTCAGTAGTAGGGAGGTAAATAATCTTACTTTGTTTCACATTTTGTTTTGTTTTGTTTTACTGTTAAGACCGTATTTGGAATGTTGTGTTCGTTTCTAAGCACAGCATTTTAAGGTAGGTAATAAAGATAATGACAAATTATAATTCATGTAGAATAAAGTGGCCAAGGTGTAGTGTCTTGAAATCATACCACAGAGGACTATCATAAAGCACAAGGGATATTTAGAGAAGAGGAGACTTATTAAGGACATGAATTGCACAAAACCATCATGTCAACAATGGGTATCATGCACAAGACAATGGCCTCATCTTACATGGTTCCATGAGACAAAACTAGGTAGAGGGGTCAAGGAAAAAAGATTTCAGTCCAGTACAAGGAAGGGCTCATGGGATGGTCTTAAAATGGAAAATCCTGTCTTATAGGGGAAGAGCCTTTCTGTATCTAGATAACGTGTCTGCATTGGCTAAATAATCACTTGTCAAAGATACTGTTGAGGGAGTTTGATTGTTTTAATTAAATTTTATGTTTATTTTTAGTTTACATCTTTCATTTCCACAAGATTTTGAGTTACAAATTTTCTCCCCATCTTTCCCCTACCGACAGCCCCCAAACAGTGATCCCACTGTATACCCCCTTCCCCAATCTTCTCTCTCCTATATCCGTCGCCATCCCCCCTCCAACTTTCCATTAGGGCAAGATGGATCTCTATACCTCAGAGCCTGTATATCATATTTCCCAGTTACATGAGTGTGTGTGTATATATATTTTTAATATTTAATTGTAAATCTTTGGATTTCAGATTCTTTCATTTCCTCCTTCATCAGCCACCCTTACTGGGAAGACAAGTAATTCAATATAGATTGTACATGTGTAGCTATGGAAAACATTTCCATAGTGGATATATTGGGAAAGGTTGACTTTATTATTATTATTTAATCTATATATTATTTATTTTTAATAATTTTAATAATTAATTATATATATATATATATATATATATTACCCTCCATCCCATCCTGCCACCCACTTGTTCTATTCTCTACTCTGACCCTGTCCCTTTTCTTTTTTTTTTTTTTAAGAAATTTCAAATAGGGTTAAGTAACTTGCTCAAGGTTACATGTCCAGTTATTTCTGGGAGTGGTGCTAAGTATCTTAGCCTGGATTCGATCCCCAGGTCATCCCGACACTGGGGCTAGTGCTCTTACTCGCTGAGTTACCTGGCCGCCACTGACCCTGTCCCTTTTCAAAAGTGGGTGCTTCCAACTTCCCTCCCCCTCAACCTGCCCTCCCCTCCATCATCCCCCCTCTCATCCCTTCCCCCCCTACTCTCCTGTAGGGCAAGATACCCTATTTAGTGTTTATGTCATTCCCTCCCTAAGCCAAATTCAATGAGAGTAAGGTTGACTCATTCCCTTTTGCCTTCCTGTTCTTACCCTCCATTGTAACAGTTTTCCCTTGCCTCTTCTATATGAGATAATTTACCCTATTCCTTCTCTCCCCATCTCCTCTCATTATATTATTCTCTCACCTCTTAATTTCACCTTTTAAGTATCATCCCTTGCTGTTAAATTGGTCCTGTGCCCTCTATCTATGTATACCTGTAAACATTTATACACACATGCACATATGTATGCATATGCCCATATACTCTCATATATAGACATATATATGTATGTATGTACACACACACATATATAGATTTCTATTCCCTTCAACTAATCTCATGCTGGGAAAAGTTTCATAAGCTACAATTACTGTTTTTCATGTAGGAATGTAAATAGTTTGACTTAGATAAGTTCCTTATGATTTCTTTTCCCTGTTTACCTTCTCATGCTTCTCTTGCTTCTTGTATCTGAATATCAAATTTCCTATTCAACTCTGATTTTTTTCATCAAGAATGCTTGAAAGTTCTCCATTTCATTGAATGATCATATTTTCCCCTGAAACATGATACTCAGTTTTGCTGGGTAGGTGATTCTTGGTTTTAATTGCAGCTCCTTTGACCTCCAGAATATCATATTCCAAGCTCTTTGATCCCTCAATGTAGAAGCTGCCAGATCCTGTGTTATCCTGATTGTGTTTCCACAATATTAAAATTGTTTCTTCTTAGTTGCTTGTATTATTTTCTCATTGATCTGGGAATTCCGGAACCTGGCTATAATATTCCTAGAAGTTTTCTTATTCAAGAGGTGATTAGTGGATTCTTTCAACTTCTAATTTGCCCTCTGGTTCTAAAACGTCAGGGCAGTTTTCCCAGAGAATTTCTTGAAGGATGATTTCTAGGTTCTTTTTTTGATCATGGCTTTCAGGTAGTAAAATAATTTTTAAATTATTTCTCTTGGATCTATTTTCCAGGTCATTGGATTTTCCAATGTGATATTTCACATTTCCTTCTATTTTTTCATTCTTTGGATCTGTTTAATAGTTCCTTGATTTCTCACAAAGTCAATATCTTCCATTTGCTCCAATCTAATTCTGAAGGAATGACTCTCTTCAGTGAGCTCTTGAGATGCTTTTTCCATCTGACAAATTTGACTTTTTAAGGCATTCTTCTCCTCTTGGCTCTTTGAGCCTCTCTTGCCATTTGAGTTTGTCAATTTTTCAGTTGTTATTTTCTTCAGTCAGATTGTTGATTCTCTTTTCATGATTTTCTTGCATCAGTCTCATTTCTCTTCCCAATTTTTTTCCACCACCTCTCTTATTTGGTTTTCAAAATCCTTCTTAAGCTCCTCTATGGCCTGTAAGCATTTCATATTTTTCTTGGAAGTTTTTGGTGCAGGAGTTATAACTTTGTTTTCTTCCACCTGTTCCATGTTTTGATCCTTTTTGTCACCCAAAAAGGAATCCTAGGTCAGATTGCTGTGCTTGCTTTGCTTCCTTTGCTTGCTTATATTGCATCTAAATTACTTGATTTTTGAGCTTTTTGAGATAGTAGAACTCTGCTTCCAGAGAGGAGAGTTTTGTCCCCAATTTCTGGGGTTTTCACAGCTGCTAGAGCCATTAGTTGGCTGCCCTCTCTGAAGCCTAAACTGGCTCTGGCACATGGTCACCCACCCCAGGACCTCCACCATAGACAGCAATCCAGATCCGAGAAGGTTTAAGTGAGACCAATTACCCCTCAGACTGGTTGCTTGGTCCCCCTACAATCTGCGGACCAGTATCTCTGAAACAGCCACATGGTAGTGGCTTCAAGGCCGCAGTGCCTCAGCCGCTTCTCCCTCCATGGGGGCAGGGGCCAGACCACACTCCCAGACCCCCTTTTCCCAAAGTCCACTGACCTTTCACTTTGTCTTTGGCTTTTGTGGGTTAATAATTCTGGAAACCACCACAGCTGCTGGTGATTCACTCTCCTGAAGTCCCTCCAGCCCAGGCTAGCTGTGGCTGTCCTGAGGCTAAAACCTCAGTCTCATGTGGGGCTGTGCACTGCTCACAATGTGCTGCAATGGAACCTTCCTGCTGGGCTGTCTTCAGCAGGAGGTTTGTTTCTCTCTTTCACTTTGTGGGTTCTGTATCTCTAACGTTTGTTTAGAGTCATTTTTAATAGGTATTTGAGGTGGTTATGGGGAGAGGACAGGGAGTCTTCCTGCTTCTATGCCTCTATCTTCTAGGGGCTTTCTTCATGGGACTAAAAGTGATACTAGATATACATTAATGATCCTTTCAGTTGTAAAATTCTATAACTATATAAATCATTAAATCAATCCTAAATAAGCCAGCATGATATAGTGGGGAAAACACTGATTTGATATCATATGACCTGGTCCTGAATCCAGGTTCAGCTACGTACTACCTATGAGCAAATAATTTAACCTGAGTCCCAGGGGCTCCAGAATCTTAACGTAGAAACTGTCTCTGTTTTGTACTAATGCTAATATTTCTCTGAATTCAAATACACTTCTCATCTTTACTATATATGTGACTTTGGACAAGTTCCTTAACCTCTTCCCTCTCCACTTTCCTTATCTGTATAATAATCAGGTTGGGCTAGATAGACTCTGAGGTCCCTTAAAGCCCTATATTTAATCACACATTCAATATTTCAAACTTCTTCAATGCTTCACATTCTCAATCATACTTAAATTCAGCTTGTTACCCAATAGCTTCAAAAGTATTTGTATGTGTGTATGTGTGTGCATATATGTGCATATATATGTGTATATGTATATATCCATAGCCATAGAGGAACATATCTAAACTTTATCGTAGCCTTCTGGGAGAGCAAGGGAAGAACAAAGTAAAAAAGTGCACAGCATAGAACAAAAGAAAACTTACAAGAAAGTAAAGAAAAGACGGACAATTCTCAATACAATGTATATTATTTATCATACAGGCTTTCTTTTTTTTAGGTACTGTATTAGCTTAATGTTTTATTTTTTAATAAATTCATAATTCATTATTTCACATTATAAAAAGTAACTGCACACATATGCATTCACAAATTAATTCATCTTTATCATACATCAATATATTTACAAAACAAATATTATCTGATATCAGTATAGTTATATGCTGATTGGAATTTTAAAATAGAATTATATATGATCTGTAGGCAAATTTTAATGGAAATATTAGCATTAGTACAAATAAATGCTATTGACATAGCTAAAGCATGATAGCTTGGAATAACAGCTAATTAAAAACTGGATTCATCATTTTAAAATTAAGTAAAGAGAAAAAATATAATATAAAATTTAAACAAAATATTTATAAAATAAATTGTCCCACGAAATAAAGAAAAATCATTAACCAATTATTTGGAGGTATTTGCTCCTAAAATTGACTGGAAACCTTTAAGAATTTTCATTGCCAAATTTGAACTTGGGGGTGTCCAGGTACAAATTTATGTCTCTCCAACTTACAAGAAATTATACATTCTTCAGTATGTAATTTCCAATGGACTTGAATATACTTTATGAATATGCTATTAATTTCCCAAATAGATAACATAGCCAGGACAATTTCAGCTAATTGTGACTTCCATAGCAATTTGCTAAAATGCTAAAAACTGAGAACAATTAATAGATGACACTGGTATCCTGCACTAAAAGAGGCATAATTGTCTCTCTTGTGGCAGTAGTTAAAGCACATACATAAAGTTGCATTTCAACATTTCACTATAACATTGGAATTCTGCAAGCAATACATTATTTATAGAAATATATACTATACAACCCAGGGAATCTAACTTCGAATATGGAGGGCTTAACGACATCAGATGCAAAGAAGTCTCTCCAATTCATTCATAAAAGTCCTAGCTGTCACTCCTGCTTCTGCAAGCAATCCCACTACCTCCAGTTGTCTTTGGTTTTCCTCCTTGTCTATCAGGTGACCTAAGGAAGTGATTTTCTAGATTTTAAGGTCAAGACTGAGTATTTTTACTTCCATTGTTCTTTTGGTCAACTGAGTTACTTATATTACGGAAGGTACTTGGTAAGGAGGTATTAGTAGAAGAATAAGGAGATGTATTACCACTGGAATTACGAGTCTGGAATGCATCATCTTTAACTAAAAAGGAGTAACCTTATAAAAAAGTTCCTCTTCCCTCTGATGTCACAGGAAGAATTCCTATTTCCTCTGACCTGAGTCAGGAAGGATTGTCAGATCTAGGGCTTGGCCCAGTAAACTACTGATTCTCTTAAGGCCCTCAACAGCCAACAGGAAGCCCTTAAGGATGTAGAGTTAAAACTCTTTTCCAAGCATTCTTTCAACCAGAGGCCCACAAGCAGTAAAAGAGTGAGCAGCCCAGAAAAAGAAAAGAGAAGAAAATCCATACAGGCTTTCTGGAAATGAAAATTTATTGTTACATATTTTGAATCCTCTCGTGCTCTGCTATGTACACGTCATGTTTGTTTTGCTTTCTTTGTATTTAAGTTTCTATATTTAAGTTTATGATATGTTTTTGTTTCTTTTCTCTATATTGGTGTTCTGCCCCTTGAGACTAAAATAAAAAAAAAATTAAAGTATTTTAAAGTATCTGTTATATTTGGCAACTAGGTGGTACAGCTAGAGGACTGGATTAGGAATTACAAAAAACTGAGTTCAAATCCTGCCACTTCCTAGGTATATAATACTGGGCAAGTTGCTCAATAGAAAAATAAATAATATAATCATTTTAAATTAATTTTTCTTTATTAAATATTGAAATAAGAAAATTAGATTTAAATTAATAAAAATTAATATTCAATAATAAAAAGCTTTAGTTTCCCCCCCATCTGTAAAATGGAATTAATAATAATTGAATGTTCATTGAAAAGTAGCAGAGGTAGTTAGGTGGTGCAAAGAATAGAGCACTGGCCCTAGAGTCAGGAGAACCTGAGTTCAAACCCGGCCTCAGACACTTCACACTTACTAGCCATGTGACCTTGGGCAAGTCACTGAACCCCAATTGCCCTGCCTCCCCCTCCCCTCCAAAAAAAAGCATTGAAAAGTAGCTAAAGTTAGAATTAATTATAGTGTTTAGAGCTTGCATTCCCCCCACCCACCAGTATGTTGACTAGCAGGACACAAACTTTGCATTTGTTGCTAAATGTTGCTTGGATTGAAGAAAAAGTGAGACTACTAATTGGAGAAGGAATCTTTTGCTTAGAAGTGGTAGCAAAAGTGAGGAGGGCCTTGTCTGTTTTGGTCTCTAGTTCTTCCCACGGCTCAAGAGAAGAAAACTCCTTCAAGGCTTAGTTAAGAGTACAGACAAGAACAACTCTGCAGATCCCAGACATAGGGGAACTGATTTTTCTTAAAATGTAACACTATCTTACATCCCAATCAAAGAGGAGTTCAAATGGAACAGCAAGCAGGAAAGCCAATTTGTCCAGTGGGTGACTTTTAGTACAAGTTGCTCCCTAGGGGGTGTCCAAAGACATCAAGTCCTGACGTTCAGAGTCCTGAGCTGCTCTGGGCAAATGTATTTTCCTATTCAGTGCCTCCTTGCTAGGTTTCTGTAATTTTGTGCCACCCCTCCATCAAAATTCTGTTGGCATCAGTAAAAGAGCATGACCCAGGTTTATTAGTGGCCAATTGTTATGATTATTCTCACTTTGCATTCTGTGCTCTAAATATTTCATAATTAAGAGCCAATGGTATAATTTTGACTGATTTGTTAAAGAAGCACACCAGTGGGAACTTAGCAACTACATCTATGAATAGGAGAATTATAGTTTCCCTATACCAGGGTTATCTGTAGAACCTTAGGATTGAGTTGTAGTAGCACATCCACCACTCTCTGAATACCCTGACTTGTCATGTTGAATGCAGGTTGTAGTGTCATCCCAGAGAGAAAAGTGTCAAGACATTCCCACATGGTTTAACATTGTGGCAAACACTTATATCTGCATATCTGTGGATATCCAATAGCTTTTGCACTGACCTCTGATATTTGGAGTTCCTGTCCTTCTAAGCAGTATACCTTACCACTGGCCTTAAAAGTTTTTGGGTTTTTTTTTTTTTGAGAGGGGAAGGTAGGGCAATTGCGGTTAAGTGACTTGCCCAAGGTCACACGGATAGGTGTGTGTGTGTGTGTGTGTGTGTGTGTTAAGTATCTGAGGTCACATTTGAACTCAGGTCCTCCTGACTCCAGGGCCATTGCTCTATTCACTGCACCATCTAGCTGTCCCTGGCCTTAATATTAATCTTTTCAATCTCCCCATCTGTTCTGTGTAGTTACCCCCATCCTTATTTCCTTTCTCTTGACTGTGACATAGGACTCAGTTATTCAATCATGGTGGGATAGATCACATCAATTTCTAGAACAAACAGAGGAATCAAATCACACCCAAAAAAGTTTTATTACCTGGTAATGAAAAAGTTGCATTATGCATATATGTATTTACATACATACACACATATATTTTTTAGTCTTGCTTTTGTGCAGAAGAAGGTCCAAATTGAGTTTAGTGGAAACATTTGAGTCATCAAGTTCATGAATACATAGCTTCAAGGTTTGTTATCAATCTTACTACATTCTATCTAGTCTTCCCCCTCTCTCCCAAAACCTGTTCACTCCACTTTAGAAGACATTAATCTTGTTGACTCTTAAATGCTCTTAAAAAGTCTTTGTTTTATTTTTTAAATCTTTTCCCATATTCATTATTCATGTCTCAACTAGGTAGCTCCAAAATTCTTTTAGCATTTGTGTTGATCCAACTATTCTGGAGAGCAATTTGGAACTATAACCAAAGGGCTATAAGAAAGCCCTTTGACCCAGCAATACCCCATCTAGGGCTGTATCCCCAAAAGATGACAAAAATGGGAAAAGGACCCCTTGTACAAAAATATTTATAGCAGCTCTTTTTGTGGTGGTCAAGAAGTAGAAATTGAGGGGATGCCCATCAACTGGGGAATTGCTGAATAAGTTGTGGTATATGAATGTAATGGAATATGATTGTGTTATAAATAAACAGGCAAACTTCAGAAAATCCTGGAAAGACTTATATGGACTGATATTGAGTGAAGTGAGCAGAACCAGAAGAACATTGTTCACAGAAACAGCCACATTATGCAATGACTGATTTTGATAGACTTTGCCCATCTCAGCAATGCAAGAACCTAAAACAATACCAAAGGACTCATGATGGAAGTGAAATACACATCCAGAGAAAGAATGATGAAGTTAGAATGCAGAGCAAAAAAGACTATTTTCTTTTTTTAAATTTTCTTTTGCTTTTTTTTCTTTTCCATGGTTTCTCCAGTTCATTATAATCCTATGAATCATGACTAATGTGAAAATTTTAAAAATTATCAAACACTATCTCCTATTATTTCATTTCTCCTTATGCCTTTCTCCTCCTAAACCTAATTCTCCATTCTCACCAGAACCTTCCACCTCTCAGTCCCATTATAATTCTTTCTAGACATTTACCCCTAGCTCCCCCTCCCCCAATCTCAACCCCTTCCTTAGTGAACTTGCTTCACACACACTCTATTACTATCCTCTCTCAGAATCCCTTGACCTATCACTGATTATACCTTGCCAAAGGTAAAGCCTAGCATACTTCCATCATCTGTCTCCTCTCCGAATTATGTGCTGCTGAATCGAGCTGAAAAACAATTCAGAATAACCATACTGATGGTTAGAGTTTGGATTTACGATACCTGATCTCAATGGGATCGTTACTAAAGCAAAGCAATCCAATCCTTCTGCACCTATATACTTCATCCTCCTTTCCAACAGAGGCTATTCAAACTATGTCTTCTTAAGCATCCAATGGTTCCCTTCTCCTCAACCTCAGCAGAGGTGGTCACTATGTAGTTTCCTGAAAAAATCAAGTTTTCTTTATAAATAACCCCTCCTTCTACTCTCCTCATCTGATAACTCCCCCCTATCACACAGTTCCTTGACTTCATCCCCCAACCACCATGATTTCCTCCCATTTCCTACTCAGATAAAGAGACCTTACCAAAGCCAACTCCTTTTCTTTCACATTTAATACCATTCCTTTTTGACTTCTCAGATTACCAGCACCCTTTGTACTCTCTCACTAAGTATCAATCTTCCCCTAATCTACTAGTTCCTGTCCTGTTGCCTACAAATATACTCAAGTATCTCCAATCATAAAAACCTCTCATTAGAACCCAGCACATTTGACAACTACCATTCGGTGACTTGTTCCTTTCTCAAACAAACTACTTCAAAACACCACCAATACTAAATGTTTCCACTTTTTCTCCTCCCACTCTTCTTAACTCAGTCTGGGTCTTTCAGTAGCTCAAAAGAAATACAAGACGAACAAACTTGGAGACATCTTCACTATTCCTATGGATTCTTTGTTCCCCACTTGTGGAGAGCCTCCCAAGTTCATTTCAATCTGATTGGCCATAGTTAGATGTACTGTACTTTAACCCCAACATCGTGGTATCACTTTGGTCCTCTTCAAAAAGGAAATACAACAGTCAGAAAGAAGAGGATAGTTTTATTAATTGGGAATCATTTTTGTCCGATATAAGGTAAGGAAAGCAATGCATAGTAAAGAATGGTATCTTATTTTTGTAATTTCTTTATTCATATATAATATTATTATATATTGTTAATGATATAAATTAATATATAATAACGTATTTATTAAGCCCCTATTATGTGCTAGACATTCAGCTGGGGGATGACAGAAGGCAATGGTAGGTTTCAGTAACTTGTGTTTCTTTTTATTAGAATGAGATTTGGGCATGTTGGAAGATAGCAAGAAAAGAACCAGTCAACAAAGAAAAAGCAATGATTGGGTTTGGGGAGGGGAACAATTTACTA
This sequence comes from Petaurus breviceps papuanus, assembly GCF_028583685.1. Taxonomy (NCBI): domain Eukaryota; kingdom Metazoa; phylum Chordata; class Mammalia; order Diprotodontia; family Petauridae; genus Petaurus; species Petaurus breviceps. Next base: position 6,293,312 of record NW_027185877.1, read on the forward strand.
GACGAAATGGAAAATGATGGGATCTAGAGTGCATGTAGAAGAAATGGAGGAGAAGGGGCATCTCAATGGCAGTGAATTGAATAAATGAAGAGAAAATGGAATATATTGTCAAGAGGTTATGAGATAGAAGGGGGGAAAGTTGTACAGATGCAGATGTAGATGGCCTTTATTTCCTCAGTTAAATATGAGCAAAGGTCTTCAGCTGATTATGGGATATTGGAAGAGAGAATAAAAGTCCTGAAACAATATTAATGGGAGTAGGATAAAAATTGTTAGAGAGGAATAGAAGGATTGTCCTGCTTCTAGTTGAGGCTAGAAAACATGTATTTCTCTAGATCCTTCCCTCTCCTCAGTAGCACGAAAGCAGGCATGGCAAAAGCAGATGGAAGGAGTAACCTGTGTTTGTAGTATGGTAAGGTATGTGTGCAAACAGGGAAGGGAGCAAGAGTTTTGAAAATGGAAAACCATGATGCAGATTTTAACTTTTTAACTAAGGATTCAAGTTTGGGAAAGGAGCAAAGTGAAGCCAGAACAGGGATAATGTGCTGAGGAAATCATGAAGGGTAGAAGAATTAGAAACCATTATGAGACTGAGTAAGACCTAGCTAGTACTTTTATGGCACTTTAAGGTTTATAAAGAGTTTTTACAGACATTATCTTGTTTTGTCCTCACAATAACTCAGAAAAGTAGGCATTAATATTATCCCCTTTTTCCAGGTGAGGAAACTGAGGCAGACAGAGATTAAGTGACTTGCACAGGGTCACATAGTTAGGGAGAGTTTGAAACCATATTTGAACTTGTGTCTTAGAAGGAGCAATGCATGAGAAAAGATGAAATGTTAGGAGGCTATAGTCAGATCTAGGATCTGCTGCTGATTACAAGTAGAAATGATCCAGATTATGGGAATTCCTAAGTGTGACTGATGTAAATAGAAGACTAATTCTAGGATCTGAGTAGGTTGAAATGAGAGAAAGGTTATCCTGTGTGAAGAACAGCAAGTAGACCAGTTACAAAACAATTACTAGAGTATAACACACGAAAGGGAATAATGTAAAATTATAGAAAGATAAACCAGAGACAGAATATCAAGTGTTTCAAATATCACATTATGTTTTCTCCTAGATGCTAATATAGCATTTACAGCCCTTCACAGTCTGGCTCCACCTACCTTGCCATTTTTATTTACATTAGAGGCAACTAGGTGAAGAGGTGGATAGGGTACTGGACCTGGAGTCAGAACAATCCAAGTTCAAATCCTGCCTCAGACACTTACTGCGTGACTGTGACGGTGTGACACTGGACAAGATATTCAGCCTATGTCTACCTCAGTTTCCTCATCTGCAAAATGGCAATAATAATAACACCACCTTCCCAAGATTGTTGTGATGATCAAATGAAACAATACGTTTGAAGTGTTTAACCAATCTTAAAGACCCATATAAATGCAAGATAGTATCCATATAATCTATGTTCCAGACAAACAAGACTCGTTACTTAAATAAAACACTGTACCTCGCACATCCATACCTTTGAATAGGCTATTACATATGCTTGGAATACTCTATCACTTCTGAGTCTAATTCCAACTCCTACCTCTCTGTAATTTGGCACAAATGTCCATCTCCTTTGAGAGATCTCTCTTAATTAATACATTAATTGGTGCCTTTCCCCAAACCACTGTATATTTAATTTGTAGATATTTGGTGTTTACTTATTTGTGAATATATTCTATTCTCTCTTTGAATATAAGCTCCTTGAGGACAGGGACTGTCTCATTTTTATATGTATATCCCCAAAGCTAAGTACAGAGCTTGCCATATAACAGAAACTTAATAAATGCCTGTTAATTACTTGATCCAAATAAAAATCACATTCCTCTCTTATGCTTACTTTTACCTATTTACCAACCACTCCAAAGAAATATATAAAACACAGATAAAAATCTTATAGTGCAAATACATTGGTAAAACTGACACAAGGATATCAGTCATTTCCTAGTAGATATGTGGGTAAGGAACATGAACAAAAATTTCAAGAGAATTGTAAACGTTCAACAAATATATGATAAAATGGTTAAAATTGGCAAGAGAAATGCAAATTACTACACCAAGTTATCCTCTCATATCCAGAAAACTGATAAAGTTTATGAAAGAAGTAAGCATTCAACATTGAATGACTATGGTAACACAGGCCTACATTAAAATATCATTGATGGATCTGTGAACTAGTCCAACAACCATTCTGACAGTAAGATGATGATGATGATGATGATGATGATGATGATGATGATGATGATGATGATGATGATGATGATGATGATGGTGGTGGTGGTGGTGGTGGTGGTGGTGGTAGTAAAGAAGATGAAGACAATGAAGGAGATGACAGAGGAGGAGGAGAAGAAAGAAAAGTAAGAGGAGAAGGAGGAGGAGAAGGAAGAGAAGAAAATGATGGAGGAGAAAAAAGGAGGAAGAGAGGGAGGAAAAAGAGGAAAAGGGGAAGGAGCAGGAGGAGGACGTCTATAATTTATGGATGTTGCAGAATATAATTGTGACAAAAGGAATAACAAATACGAGAAATTAAGAGAGATAAGATGTGTATGAACGAATAAAGACTGAAGAAAGCAGAATCAGGAAAACATATTGCACATAATGCCTAGAACAATGTAAATAAAGGCAACTGTAAAAGTAATGGAATCCAAATGGGCGACAACAGCTATGGCTATTCTAGAGGACTTATGTTTGAACACGTTGCCTTTCCTTCGATGGAGAGGGGACAGATTCCAGATACAGAATGCTGCACACTCCTTAGTTGTGTTCCTTTGCACTGAATAATTTTGAAGGGATTTTGTTTGGCTGGTTGTTTTTTGTACATGAGAAAGTACTAGTTCTTGTGTGTGGATGGTAGGGGCAGGGAGTCGAGGAGAAGCGAGATGTCAGAAAGCTATTGGGACTTAATATATAAAATGCTTCAACCTAACATTTAAAAAAGGATTTTCAGTAAGAGGGGGGGAAGGAATGCATGAAAACTCTGTTCTACAAGTGATTTTAAGAAAAAAGCTACTTGTCAACTCCATACTTTACCACCTGCTATACACATGAAGACTGAACAGAAAGGAACAGCAGGGAAAAGCGTTCCATGCTTGAAAGCATAACATTTGCCCTGGCTTGCTTTTTATAGCCTAGAAATGGTGCGCTGTTTGCCTTTATCAAATAAATGGGCTCTGCAGTCCCCATTTATAAGAAAGAAAGGAAAGAAAAACATTTATTTTTAGCAGGATGTTTGGACTTGATTAGCTCAAGATAAAAGGACACAATGAAGGTTGAATATTATTCTGAGCCAATAATTGTATGTAATGGAGATGAAGCAATAGAAAATAAAGTAGGGGTAAAAATCCTTACATCTTTCAGCTAAATTTGTTCATTGCCTGAAAACTCAATATGGTCATTCAAGGCCAAGTGACAGGAAATTGTAGTTTCCTGACTGACATCATTTCTATCTTCTATAAGAATTCTGAAATGGAGTTTCTAGACTTTGAAGAGAAAAAAATAGTTTAATATTTTGAGTGACTCAATTCATAATGCAGTAATATGACACACATTACATGAATATGATGATGAGGCATGCTTGCAAAGTATGCAATGCCTTATTATATCATTTTAATCAAACATTATTTTTGTTGGGCTTATCTGTTTATTCTGTACAAGGACTAGATATTTGAATAAAGGCTCCAATAACAAACAAGATTTGAAACATATGGTCATTGTGTTTTATAGCAACAAATGGGAAATTCTACTATACAGTTGGAAAAATAAATATGTTGAGGCTAGGAAAAAGGAAATACAGTGTTACTAGGCTCTTTGTTGCTTGCTTTGAAGAAAGGGTGGCACATAACGCCACCCTAGTTGGAGGGAAACGTATATGCTTCTGCTGCAGATGGTCTCACCATTTTGTCATTTGTAATGCGGGCCTGGCTGACTTGGGGGTTGATAGAATCAGTCTAGAATAACATGATTGTAAACCCTACTGATACTCAAACTCAAGGATCTAAAGGTTTCTCTTTTGACCTTCCAACAACATAGGATTTTACCATATTACTCTCCTGCCCAAGAAACTCCAGTGGTTTACATTTGCTTCTAAGATAAAATATAAACTCCACTGTTTGACTTCTAAAACTTCATAATCTAACCCCAATCTATCTCCCTGGTCTTATTGGATATTAACCACCTCCCACCATTCAAATCTCCCGGTTTCACATTCCAGTCTCTCAAGGTGACAATTCAATTCTCCACCACTTAGCCAAACTATTTTTACTAGGAGGTTCACCTCCATCTTCAGATGTGGAGGGAACCAGCCATGATGCTGGGAACATCTATTAAAGACAAGAATAATTTGTACTTTGGCCCCTATTACATGTAGTTCCCATATACATATATATGTATATGTATATATATGTATATATATATATATGTTATGAACTCACCGTGAGTAAAGAACAGAGATTTGTAGAACAGACCCCTAAAGGAATAGGAAGGGGATCCTTTATGACATGTAAGCAATGGAGTTTGGTGGTATCATCCACATAAGCAAGACAAAGTAAAAAGAGAACATCTATTATACCAATTACAACATGCATTTGGATGGAAAATCAAATTGTCTAGTGATATGTATGTATATCCCAGGCAAACAGAACTGCAGGACTAGAAAGTAGGGCTGGATTTGAACAAAAAGGAACAAAGTAAGGTTGGAATGACTTTAGGATATTGCAAAATATCTTTAAATGACACCAAGTCTCCAGTGAAAGCTACGGCTTATCTTTTTAATAACAATATTTTACAGATGTAAAATGAGACGTGAAAATTTCAAAGAAACAAAAATGAGTATCACACATGGGGCAATGGTGGATTTGAAAAGGTTACAATATGTAACCAAAGAGGAAATAAAGAGGAGGAGAAAAAAGGGTTTTTTTTTTCTTTCAAAAAGAGCTTGCATACTACCCCTACTTCATCATCTTTTACAAACATGCTACAGACCCAGTTCATCTGGTCTACTAGCTTTAATAATTGTGCGACTCTGAGCAAGTAATATAACCTCTGTCTCAGTTTCCTAAATTATAAAGTAAGTATAAAGCACCTAACAGGCAGGGTAAAGAATCAAATAAGATAATATTTGTAAAGCATTTAGCACAGTGCCTAGCACATAGTAAGCACTTAAATTCTCCAGAGAAAGAACTGATATTGTCTGTATACAGACTGAAATGTACTACTTATTATTTTCTCCTTCCTTCCTTCCTTTCTTCCTTCCTTCCTTCCTTCCTTCCTTCCTTCCTTCCTTCCTTCCTT
>NW_027185877.1:6298661-6329941 GCF_028583685.1 Petaurus breviceps papuanus
CTTCCTTCCTTCCTTCCTTCCTTCCTTCCTTCCTTCCTTCCTTCCTTTTTTCCTATTCATTATCTCTTATTGTACAATAGTATTCCATTACATTCATATTCAATTACATCGACCACAAATTGTTCGGCCATTCCCTCAATTTTCAATATTTTGCCACCACAAATTGAGCTGCTATAATTATTCTTACACATGTGGGATATTTTCCCTTTTGATGATCTCTCTGAAATACAGACTTAGTACTGGTATTGCCAAATCAAAGGGTATGTACACTTTGGTTATCCCTTGGCATATTTCCAAACTACTCTCTAGAATGGTTGGATCAGTTATCAACTCCACCAACAATGCACTAGTGTCCCAATTTTCCCACACGCTTTCCAACATTTATCATTTTCCTCTTTTTTTTGTCATATTTAGCCAATCTGCTAAGTGTGAGTTGTTTAAATTTGCATTTATCTAATCAAAAGTGATTTAGAGCTCTTCTTCATATGCCTGTAGGTAGCTTTGATTTCTTCAGCTAAAAACTGCCTGTTTATATCTTTTGACCATTTATCAACTGGGGAATGGCTCATATTCTCATGGTCTTTGACATCTTGTTAAATACTTCCAGGGATGCTATAAGGAAATACATCATGGAGCACTAAAATCTTTTATTTTTCATAACTGGGTCTCCACATGTCATCTTGGCTGGACATTTAGTGACTTATATATCTGATATCACTGCCAATGAACTCAGAAACTTTGACATTCTGTATTTTCAACATGGTTTGGTTCACTCCTGCTTAGGCATTCTGGTGGCCTTCTGCTCCTGGGGACTCACTAAATTGGTGCCACACTTAGTGTGTACACCAAATCAATTTTAGCCCTACTGTTGCTCAGAATTCCATTGCGGAAACAATCCACCAGATTCTAATATAGGTGTAACTAATAATAATAACAGTATTTACAGAGTGCTATGTACAAGTACTGTGATATGTTATTGTTCAGTAACTTTTAAGTTTTGTCCAACTCTTCGTGGCCCCATTTGCATTTTTCTTGGCAAAGATACTTGAGTGGTTTGTCATTTCTTTCTCCAGTTCATTTTGCAGATGAGAAACCTGAAGCAAACTGGGTTAAGCGACTTGCTCAATGTCACACAGTATGTGTATGAGGCCAGATTTGAATCCAGGAAGATAAGTCTCCATGATTCCAGGTCTGGCATTCTATCCACTTTGCCACCTAGCTGCTCCCAGGTACTTTGTTAAGCACTTTACAAATATCTCATTAGATCTTCACAAAAACCCTTGATATTTTCCCCACTATATAGTTAAGGAAACTGAGGCAAAGAGAAGCTAAGCGATTTGTGCAGGGCAGTAAGAATGTATCTGAGACAAAATCTGAACTCCTGTCTTTCTGACTCCAGGCTTAGCATCCTATCCACTGTGCTACCTATCTGCCCCTGAGAATTATGAACATTTCACAGCCCATGCATTCTTACAATCTTTGAAGAATACAAATAATAGTAACCCAAAGGCCAATGGAAAGAAACATATTAGATGTACGTAAGTTACAATATATTACAAATGATTACTTGTGGGCAGGGAGTGGCATGAAACATATAGAAGAAACATATGATCAGAAGTAAATGGAATTGGGAATTTGATCTGAGAGAGATGTCATATGCACAGTCTGTATTGGCATCTATGCACTGTTAAATAAAATAAAGGAAATCAAATGAAAGAATAAACTGAGGATATATGGAAAGATATGGATAGGACTTGTACTGGCTTAGAAGGCAAGATGTGTTATGAATCACACCAGTGCAGGGAGTGACCACTATAAGGACTTAGTGAACTAACGATGTATAAAGTGATCAGAGAAACAGCATGCTCTTGGAACTGTAAGCTGGAAAGAGATGCCAAGTATATATCTCACCATATCCTGGTTTCAAAGACATAGAGGAAAATCATTAATAATAATAATAATAACTGACACAAGGAATTTTACAAAACTATCTGAAAAACCACAAATCTTGACCAGAGATCCAGAAAAGTAGAAAAAAAAGTCCAAATTGCTAGAATAATTTCTATGGATACATCAGTATAAATTTAAAATTTAAAGAAGTGAGGACACACACTTGAGTAGGTCATCTTGCTTCCTCATGCTCCATCCTTATGTACATAGAATGTTAGACAAGCTCCCTTTTCAAAACTCATGGGAAGCCACAGATGAAAGATGAAGTCACACAGAATGTGTAGGCATGGATAGCTTATGATACCTAAATGGAAAGAGATTAATCTAGCTATACACACTAGAAAAACAAAATGGATGAAAAAATGCAATAGTATTCAGATGATGATATTTAATTGGACAGGTGCCACCATTGATTAATTAATTAATTATTGGACAGGTGGCCCTGTTGATTAATTAATTCAGTAATTAATTAATCAATCAGTAAATATGTAGGTGCTAGCTCTATGGCAGGCATTGGGCTAGGTGCTGATGATACAAAGATAAATTTAAAAACGACTCCTTTCCTTAAGGAACTTAGTCTACCCAGGGGAGATGAAATACACACATGTAAGTACAAATAAAATAGATGTAAGCTAATTTCAATTACTGTGTCTATCTTGGATAGCCATTGTAGATGAATAGCAAATTTATCCATAATTAACAAGGAGAAAGAGATTATGCAGAATTCCATTTACAAAACTACAGTTTTCACAGATCCTGAACTCCTCACTTCTACACAAGCTTTAACACAAATATTCTCCCTGCAATGCTACATGACTGTGAACTAAGTAATATTCTGATGTCATTATAATCAAAATCAGAAATCACCTAAATAGCAAATGAAAAGATGCATGGTGGATAGGCTAGCCAATGTCCCTAGTGAAGATTTGTAAATAAGAAGTGGTGTCCCAAAGATTATTGAAGTTTTACTGAAAAATAAGGGGATCAGTCAAATATTGAGAATGCGAGATGATGCAAACAAAGTCTAAAAACACCTTTATCTAAGAGGTAAAAGGAAGAAGAGGAGAACATCCAGAGAGTAGGCTGAATTTTATAAGGATGGTTTATGGCAAAATATAGACAAGAATCTGGCAAAAGGAGAAGGCATCTGGGTGTTTAAATCATAAATCAAAGGGCCAACATACCAACAACCTGGAGAGGTTAACTAATATTTTTAGGGTCACAAAACTTTTCAATGACAGAGCAAAGATTGGGAAATACACTCTGACTTCACAGTTCCTGGTTCATACTGTACAAATGAAACTTGATCACTGTTAAGCAATTGAAATTAGTGGTATGCTTAGTTTAATGCAGTGGAACAAACTCAAAAAGGCAGATCAATCATTTTGATACAAAAATGGTTATGACTGCCTCCTTATTTTGGTTTAAATAGAACCCATGCTGAATATCATTATCGCAGGATCTCTATTTAACAATTGTCTTATTTTTTGCTCATTTTCATCAATGAATTCAATTACTTTCTTGACTGCATTCTGATCTAAGTCCTTTAATATCTTATTCTATTTACTTAGCATTATTCACCACTTATATTACCATATAATGTCAAAAAATTGCTTACATATTTTATTGATTACATTTGAACAAAGGAAACTACAAAGAAATTGGGTTTGGAATGATAATTAAAGGCAATATGGCTTAATAGAGAATTGGCCTTGGAGCCAGGAAGACCCAAGACTTGCCTCTGATGCATGTTAATTACGTGACCCCTAGGCAAGCCTCTGAACCTCTCATTGCTGTGGGGAATTCTCTGAGATTCAAGAAAGGACAGAGTTACAATGCTAAAGAAGACCTTCCTCCTCTTGAAGTTCTATAAGAGACCAATGAGGTCATAGGCCTTAAACTTCTTGTAGTTAAGATGTGAAACCAGTATGACAGAAATCATTGTTCTGTTCTCAGGATTACTGAGCATGGTGTACTCAGATTCCATTTCTCTATCACTATATCTCTATCTGTCTTTCTGTGTCTATCTGTGATTTTTGCTCCTCTCCTCCCTTTCCACTTCTCTCTCTCCTTTCCACTCTCCTCCCCTCTCTACTTTTGGTCAGTAGTTTTGGTTAGATGCTAATATGGTGACTGTTATGACAGATGAGTCCTTAGCCATTAGTTTTGCTATTATCTTCTTCTGGCAAGTTTGAAAGGAAAACATTTCCCCAGAGGGACAGAAACTAGTGAACTTTTAGAGAGACAGAGCAGGGAGAGACTGAGAAAAACAGAGATCAGAGGAGGGAGCAATTAGAGCTCCTTATAAGTACAGTAATACCCACACACACCATTGCATTTATACACATACATAAACACATGTCAAATTATGTATTTCATACATATTATATATGATGTATTGATGTTACACATGTTCATATATGTTAACAACTCACGTGTTGATGTTTCTCTGTGTGTGTGTGTGTGTGTGTGTGTGTGTGTGTGTGTGTAAAGAAGCTAAGGTAATCTTGATATCTTGATAGGAATGTCTCTAGTAACTGGGTGGTAGATGCTAGAGAAACTTCCCTGTGGTGGATACTGCTTGAGATGAGTCTTGAAAAATGCAAATGTATACTGTAGCCTAGACAATAAGTAGCATTTATGTACCCAGATTTTCCTTAGAGGACAGTCAAACTAAATGAAAAAAGTATAATAAATAAATTAAAATTAATTAATTAAATTAGGATAAAGTAAATTAAATAAATTATGAAGTCTTTCGAGAAATTATGTATCATGGTTCAATTATATATTCTAATATAAAATGCATTTTGGTGCTACTTTAAGCAGCTGAACATTAGTCTTACTGGAGAAACTTAAAAAAAAAGTGTTAGGGAAGTAAGACCAAAAAAACAATGTGTATTCCACTTCCTTTCCCTATAGATGTATACAATGTGCTTAATCCATATGATTACAACAAAAATAATTTCACATAGAATGCTTTGAATATAATATTAATAACTCATGTTTACTGGCATATTATCTCGAGCTTGGAAAAGTAATTTTATATTTCTCCCCTTCTCCCCATCCGTTGGATCCTCACAGTAAGCCTTTGAGAAAGATGCTATTAATTTCCCCATTTTACAGATGATGAAACAGAGGATTAAGTGAATGGTTGAAATGAATAGGTGATTTGTACCAGATCCCATGACTGATACTGGTGCCTGAGGTGGGATTTGAATAAAGTCCTTCTGATTTCAATCTAACCTTCAATCCATTAAAGCAGACTGCCTCAAACTGTAGCACTAGTTTTGATGGCCTGGATAGAAGGACAATCCCTTTCTCAATTTGCTGGAATATAGGATAGAGAAGGCCCCAGAGACTCCATAGAAATAATTACTTAGTAAATATGCAATCACTCCCTTTTCTGTTAGTGTTCTTCCAAGATAACTTCGAGTTCGATGGGGGCAATTTTCACATATTTATTATTGCCTTTATTTGCACAGAATGGTTTTCTCCTTCAAAGTCAGCAGGACTTCACAGTATCCCACCTAAAACTACAAGCAAAAAAACACAATATTTCATTTGCCATTTGTGATCTAGGGCAAAATTGTAATCCCTCTTCCCCACCCCAAAGACTTCTCAGCAATAATCCCACTTCTATTCCATGGGTTGGAAAAGCAGAATTACGATATAATTATTATCATGACTTTGTATTATAATTCCATAACTGGCTTATAAAAAGTATTTTGATTAGCATAAAAATCTTCTAAGACAAGTTAATATTATCTCCCATGTGAACTAAAATGTAGTGAGGGGAAAATTCACACAACACACAAAAGTGCTGTGGGAATCAGGAGGGGCTGACTTGCAATCCTCGCCCTGCTTTTCACTATGATTTAGCCTGTTTGAGTCCTGGTTTCTTCATCCATAAAATGAAGGCATTAGATTCAATGAGCTCTCTAGATGACAATGGTAGTAATAGTAATATGTTCACCCATTTTGGGATAATGACCTTAAGAACATCCTTAAGGCCTTAAATAATATTAGGAGTCCCAGTCAATATGTCAGGCAAGTAAGGAAGAAATATTGTCAAGTGTGACATTTTCTAGCTCCTCAAATCATACCATGGTATCATCAATCCAGCACTACGAGGGCCCTTAGAGGCCAGGCCATATCATCCAACTCCTCATTTACAGACTGAAAGACTGAAGCCCATGGAGGATAAGTCATTTGCACAAGGTCTAGGAATGATGTGACTGTGATAGGATCTGAACGCATTATTCTATCTCTTGTAACAGGATGACAAAAGCTACCTATTCCAATCTTATTCTCTTGCTCCTGACTTCACAAATTTTTGTATGCCAGATCTGTGATTTCATTAATATAGGGGCCACCAAGGAAGAATTCCACCCACACAAGTGCAAATCAGTATTATTTCTTCAACTGATAATCTTAGAGGCCTAGGACACTGAGGAGTTATGTGACATGTCCAGGGCCACATGTGCAATGTGTCTAAGACTTAAACACCAGTCCTCCTGACTCTAAAGGCAGTTCTAACCACTACACCACGATGACTTTCTTGGACAATTCATGTTTTTCTTTACCTTTTCCCTTTTATAAAAAACTAGATCAGAACATAGAAAGAAGGTTTCAAAATGACTTCTGAGGCCCTTATGATCCAAGAATTTGCTCACAGAAAGTCTCGTGTTCTACACACAAAAATTTCAAAATACTTAGGATACAATATTCCCATTAAGAAAAGTAGTTGTTTAGTCATTACAGTCATTTCCTACTCTTTATGGACCAATTTGGGGTTTTCTTGGCAAAGATACTGGACTGGTTTGCCATTTCCTTCTCCAAGTCTTTTTACAGATGAGGAAACTGAGGCAAACAGGGTTAAGTGACTTGCTCAGGGTCACACAGCTAGTAAGTATCCGAGGTCAAATTTGAACTCAGGAAGATGAGTCTTTCTGATTCCAGGCCTGGCACTACATCCACTCTGCCACTTTGTTGCCTAAGAAAATTAATTAAATGATGTCAGTTTTAGCGACAATATTTTTTTAATTCGATCTAGACCTACAATCTCATTAATATAGGGAATTCATGAGGGGGAAAGCCTCTCTATCAATACAGATCTGCTGCTTTTCTCCCACTCACAGAGATAGAACAGGTCTCTTAACCTTTTGTTTTACCTGGACCCCCCAGCAATCTGACAAAGCCTATGGACGTTTTCTCAGAAAAATGTTTTTAAGTACATACAATAAAATACATGTGATTATAAAAGAATTCAATCATGCTCAATTAAGTTACCAAAATATTTTTAAATAAAACTCCATGGACCCCAGTTTAAGAGTTGCTAGGGCTCTGAGAGGCTTATTGACTTGCCTAGAGTAGCACAGCCTGCATATTTCAGAGGGAGGATTTGACCTTTGGTCTTGCTGACTCCAAGGACAACTTTCTTTCAATGATCCCAGGTGCCTCTGTCTTTCAACAACATCAAAACAGGAAATTCCTGCATTCTCCAAACAGTGAAATCTCTCTCTGTGTCAAAAGAAAGATCAACATTATTTTATTCGACTGGGGGAGGGGAAGGAACAACTGCACAATTTGTCAAAATACCATGTTTTTCCTTATTTGGAATAGAGCATTAAATGCCATGAGTAGGAATGTTTCCCATGTCTGGAATGTTCTCCCTTCTCTCCAAGATTGTATTGGTTTGACCAGCCATAGTCAGACATACTATAACTTGACTCCAGCATATTGATATCATTTTGGTCCTCTCTGAGAACGAAGGACAACAATAAATGAACCAACTGACCTCCCTGGCATCCCCCCCAAAAAACAACTAACATTCTACCTTTTAGAAAAAGCCATCCCCGACCTCTCTTAATTCTAGTACCTTCCCTCTGTTTTCCAATTTATCCTGTATAGAGCTTCCTTAATATACATTTGTTCACATATTGTCTCCCCATTAGACCGTAAGCTCCTTGAGGACAGGGACTATCTTTTGCCTTCTTTTTTTGTATCGCCAGCACATAATAGTGTTTAAACAAATGTTAATCAATCAACTGACTAGCTTCTGGCTAACCAGATGGGAGTTATAGTACCTAGAGAGACATTCTTAGAGTTAGGAAGACCTGGGTTTAACTTTTATTTCTGTAACATACCACCTTTGTGTCCTTGGCTGAGTCACTTGTCATCTTAGTACCCCATAGATGCAGAAACCTAGACCCATTGAGGTTAGCTGGATTATTGGTTACACAGGTAGGTAGAATTAGAGACGATATTTGAATTCAGAGCTTCTACTCTTCCCAAAGCAATGACATAATATACATGTTATTCAGTTTAGAGGATAGAGAAGCCCTAATAACTCCATCATCTATAACACAGGTTTATAGCAAATGGAGTGTTGAGAATACTTTTCTTCTTTTAAACAGAATAAAGGCAAATTGAGCACTTATAGATTTTCTCTATAAATTACCTCATCCATTTAACTGGGAGATTGTGTGTGTTTTATAGTGCGTAATTCTAATTGAGTAATGACTTGTCTTGTAAAATAGAGCTTAGCTGGATGAATCCCTTAAGTTAAAAAGAAATTTAGAATGTATTGCTGAAGAAGGTCATTTGGTTCGTGACTTCCATGTTAAAACTTTTTTTTCCCTTCAATTCTAATTCCCAAGTAGTGCTGATTTTGTGGCAGGGGGTGGATTAAACATATTTTCCACAGATGGTTAAGGAAAGATAAACATCTGGATTGTCTGAAAAAGTTTACAGTCTAGATAAACAATAAGGTTACTGGCATATTAGATGCTATTATTAGAAAATACTGCCATGAAGGAATGCTAAGAAAAATGGAATAAAGGAATATGATTTAGGTACAACCCCCTGTATGGGATTTCTACTTTAATGTACCACATTTAAAGCTTTCATTCTTTAATATTTTTATCATCTTCCCTTTGAGAAATGATTAGGGATGATAAAAAGAACACTATCAGAAAGAAGGAATCAAAATTAAATGTAGGGAATATAGAGAAGTTTAAACTGAGGTTTCTGCCCTCAAGGAGCATTGTTGTTGAGTTGTTTCAATTATTCCTGGCTCTTTATGACCCCATTCTGGGATTTTCTTGGTAAAGAAACTAAAGTGGTTTACCATTTTCTTTTCCAGCTCTTCTGACAGGAGAGGAAACTGAGGCAAAGAGGGCGAAGTGACTTGCACTGGTCACACAGATATGAACTCATGAAGATGAGTTTTCCTGATACCATGCCCAGGGCTCTATCCACTTTGTCACCTAGCTGCTCCCATGGAGTATCACACACATGGAAAAGAAAACAAATTAGTAAATGATATAGGTTCAAATCCTCCTTTGCTAAGGGAAATCAGGCAGGTTACTTAACTGTTCTTGGTTTATTAACTCATAAAACTGGCACTTAAGACTACATAAATCAATGGAGCAAGCTAGGTTTTAATACATGCTCTCAAAGTGCCAGGCACTTGTATTGAGGCTACAAATATAAAACTGAAACAATTCCTGCCCTAAGGCTTACACTTTATCAGGGAATAAAATATACCCTCCTGGGAAAAACCTAGAAAATCCATGCTAAATAAATATATCTTAATTTTGGCAGAAGTATTATCAGTTAGGATTGATCAGGAAAGACATTGTGTAGGAAGTAGCATTTGAACTGAGTTTTAAGGGAAACCAGGGCATTTAAGAGGGAGAGGTAAGCTTAAAGCTCATGTCTGGGTAAAGGGATGAAACAGGAAGATAGTTTGTTGTGAAGTACAGTGCAAAGGTCTATTTTGCTAATCTACAGATGGCACAAGGAAAACAATATATAAGGCAGTAAAGCCAGGATGAAGCTAGGTTGTGCCCAAAAGAGAGATTTTTATTTGACCCTAGAGGTCAAAGGGAGTCACTGTAATTTATTGAGTATAGGAATGAGATACCTAGATCTATGCTCTCAGAAAAACCAATATGGCAGCTATTTGGTAGATAGATTGGAAAAGCAAAGAAGACAACTGGGAGTCTATGGCAATGCTCAAAATTAGAGATAATGAAGACCTGAATTTGGGTGGTAGCCATGAGAAAGGATAGAACAGGTAAATATGACAAGTATAATGGACATAGAGTTGACAAGATTTTTACAACTAACTGGATATATGTTAGAGAGTAAGAAGGTAAGGATGACTCCAAAATTGTGACCTTTTGCGACCAGAAGCATGGGAATGCCACTGACAGATATGAGGAAGGGTAACTAGCATGTGAAAAAGATACTTAATTCTGTTTTAGACGTGTAAAATTTGAGATACTTAGGAGATATTCTTTTTGAAATGTCTAATCATTGGTGATGTGGATCTGGAATTCAGGAAAGATACTAAGGCAGAGCATTGCTATGTGAAAGCTATCAATACAGAGAAAATGAAACCCCTGGAATCTGATGAAATAAAAGAGAGGAGGTACAAAGAGAAAAAAAGTCCAGAGTCTTGAGGTACAGTCACATTTAGGGGATAGAACAGAGATGGTGAGCAAAGAGACAACGGTGTAGTGGGTAGGACATCGGCTTGGAGTCAAGAAAACATGATGAAATCCTGCCTGTGATTATTATTTGTGTAATACTAGGCTAGCTAACTAATCTCTCTGTGATTTAATTTCATACCCTGTAAAATAAGAGGGCTAGAATGGCTTCTGGGGTCCCTTATAGCTCTAAAACTGTGATACTATGATTCCTTAAAGGACACAGAAAGATAAGGAGATCTGAGAGAGAAATCTATCGGGAAAAATGAGAGAAGAAAGTAACCACAAGAGATGGTGACTAGTGTTAATTACTACAGAGAAACCAAAAAGAATTAGGATTGGGAAAAGGTCTTTAGAATTGATAATCATTTGGGCTATTGACTTTACCTTGCCTAGAATTAGGGTTCCACATCATTTTTTGGCCATTTTTGAAACATGATTCTGATACTCCAGCCATCCTTTTCATCTTTCTCCCATTAGAACTCGATCTTTGTCCCAGGAACAGTAGACTCTGCCTGTTGCGTTTTCTATTTTCCTTGCCTAGAACCAGGCCTAAATGCCTTTTTCCAGTCATTTTCATGCATCTATCCTACCCATTCTTGCTCCCCGCCTTCATGTAAGGTCTTCCCCCATAAGAATGTAAATGTCTTGAGGGCTGAGACTATCTTGCTTATAATTTGTATGTTCTGTGTTTAGTACAGTGCCTGACCTTGATATTTTTTTTTACATTCATTCATTCATTTAAGAAATCATTGGTAGTTTTGGAGAAAACAATTTCAGTTAAATGATAAATTAGTATATAAGATGTCAAACCAAGGGAAAAGAGAGGAACTAGAAGCAATAAATGTAGAAGCACTTATAATGGTTTCAGAAAGAAAGGAACCTAGAAAGTCCTAATGGCGTAAACTTATACCAGCATTAAGTACTGTAAGCTCCAATTCTGAATCAGTCTTGAACCTGGATGAATTTGAGGTCAGAAAACCTGGATTCATATCCCATTTGCTACATCTGTAGCCCTAGGCAAATCATTTAACCCTTTCTGGGTCTCAGTTTTCTCATTCATGAAATGGGGACAGTTGGGCTAGGTGGTCTTAAAGATTTCTCAATCATCTATGAAAATAGTAACTTAACTGGGCTAAACCATTGCAGCAGACAGCCACAAAAAGCAGGGAGGGGATGGAGGGCTTCCAAAGTAGATCTGTTCCTCTACAATCACGTTACTTTGAACTGTAATTCATGAAGGATAGTCATTTCCTATAGTCCCAGAATGCCCTCTGTGCCTTCATTCATCAGTCCTCTTAGGAGGGAGAGAACCAATATGAAAGCGAAGTTCCTAATAAATTTAAATTGCTGAGAAAATTGGAGTGTTTTCTCTTTACCCACGCTGCCATACTCACCAGCTATTATTTACATGTGCTGAATCCTTCCCTATCCAGAAAATATCCTCTGACACGACACCCAATGCTTCATTGACAATATAAACAAAGCAGGTTCCTCCAAAATTCCTATCTGGTAATCAAAGTGATGAACCTTTAATGTTTTAGGCAAAGGGGATTTTTTTTAATTTTTTGGCCAACACACTCTCCATTTCTTCTAGTGTCATGCCTCTGGAACTCTATGTCCCAAACAATATCACAGGCTCCATGTGACACTGAGATTCATTAGTATTACTCCACAGGGGAAATAATAGCCCAATACAATACTAAGTGGAAGTTATACTTAAAAGAAGTAGGGATGGCGAGGCAGTGCTGTATACAGAGAAGTATACCGGCCATGGAGGAAAGTTTTGTATTTGCCTAATAGAAACAACAAACACACAACAAAGGATCATAGAATTGTTGTTGTTCAGCCTTTACAGTCATGTCCAACTCTTTGTGACTCCATTTAGGGTTTTCTTGGCAAAGATATTTTTGTCCTCGTAGAGCATGAAGGACAAATAACATCTGGAGGGGTTTACCATTTCCTTCTCCAGCTCATTTTACAGAAGAAGAAACTGAGGTAAATAAGTTTAAGTGACTTGCTCAGGGTCACACAGGTAATATCTGAGGCTGGATTTGAACTCAGATTCTAGGGCCTAACCCTAGGCCCAGCATTCTATATCCACTGCACCACCTAGCTGCTGTGATTACACAACAGTCACCCATACGTATGTGAAACCTCACTTTAGCACTATGTGCTAAAAGAGTGCTTTAGAGATCAAATGGCAAATTCTGTCATGAATAAAAAAAGAAATCTTGCCTAAACAGCACATACCTCTCCTGACCACTATATTTTCCCCAAGTTTCTAAACATTATTAGGGAAGAAGAAGGCCTTAACTGTCCAGTGACTATCATTTACACTCAATCAAGGAATTAAACCATTATGAAAAATTGGAATCATGTGGATTTTTCCAGTGGCATGAGTTGAAAATAGATACTTTCAAAAAAATAAAATTATAAGATTTCATATTTAAAAGCCCTAAGTGGCCACAGGGTAAGAATTTTTATTCTATGTAGCTTAGCAGGAGCCTGGGAACAATCCAAAGAGAAGTGTTGTTCAACAGTCAACACCAGAGTTCAAAGTTTATTATTTTTTTATCATATATTTTATGATTCTTAAAATGCTATAAATATGCTAATTAGTGTTGTCTTCTACATGATCAGTTTGGAGCAGGGAGTGAATATGGGCATAAAGCTGGAGAACGGTGGATCTGGGGTAGGATAAAATCAAAAACAGTAGTAGCTTCTGGGCTGTCTTTTTAGGGTTTTTAAATTTTCTTTCTCTTGCTTCTAAGTGGATATGAATAATTGTAAAGCTTCTACCTTGTTCTTCTTTCTAATAAAAGAAGATAGTGAGGTAGTAAAATGAATAAAGCATTGGGTTTGGAGTCAGAGGACTTGGGTTCAAATCTCATCTCTGATACCACCTTGTGACCTTGGGCAAGTCATTGAACTTCTCTGGATCTCTGGATCGCAGTTTCCTCATTCATACTCAGAACACTGCCTAGACTGTTACATTGTTTCTTCTTCCATAGAGCCTTTTATTTATAAATGGGGTCTAGCAATCCATAAAGTATAAGAAGATATAGGAATATTTCAAGGAATTTCATACAAGTTTTAGAAATTTTGCCCTTGAAAGGAGGATAAAGATAAAAGAGGGGTAAAGGAAGAAAAAAGAAAATAAGATTTTTAAATTCACTTGGAGATCACCAAGGACTTGAGAAATATGCATTACTATTTTTTAAGGAGAGGTTTTTTTTAAAACTCTAAAGCCTTTCTCATTATAAAAAAATATGAAACTATTTTCACAAGACGCTCATTTTTTCATCATGAAAAGCTAATATGACATATACTATCTTATGGGGAGTGCTCATTTTTTATCATGAAAAATTAAAATGATTACTGTGTTCAGTATATTTTCCATACAAAATATCAATTCATCAAAAGTAGTTCATGTTCGATTATTTTAAAGATATTTTATTTTATTGAGATTATTTTAAAGATACTGTACTAATTAATTTTGTCCAAGAAACTCTAAGAGCTTGATCTTTAGGTTGGACAGAGAGGAAATGAGTGTAACACTTAAAAATTTTGCTGTTAATTTCATTTTATATCAAAGGTTATCAATTATGCCTAAGTTCACTTTGGTTAAGGATATGAAAGTTAGAAATTATAATTTGCTTTTTTTTCCCCACTTACTACATTAGCCTTAAGAAAAAGTCACTAAAAGTCCCTGAACTTCATTTCCTTCACCCATGAAACAAGGATAACAGTAATAGTAGTATTTATTGAAAGTCAGCTATTTTTATTACTATTTATTAGTGATGATGATGATGGCACCAGAAACTCAATTTCTTAGAATTCTGCATGTGTTTAAAGCATACTTTTAAAAAATGAATATAATTCAAAGTCCTAAATTAATGTATAAGTATGTCCAAAAGGAAATCCTGTCCAGAAAATCGCAAACGTTAATAGCCAGAAGCAATAAATAGAACTCAATTACTAATGAGAATAAGTATTTTCCAACAATATGTCCCCAATGCAAGGCTACAGCAACTATAAACCTTGGTAATCATTTGAACTAGTAACATTAGACTCCAACTACTATAAAATGATCATAAATTCACCATACCCACTGATTATACACAGGCCCCAATGCACTATAAATCCTTGATTAAGTACACATACAGTCCATAAAAATTTTAACTTGACTGATTCATAAATCCAACCTTAAATTAATACACTAGCTCCAACAAACATTAATAAAGCATTTAGTTAACAAACGGCTTGTTTCCTTTGTTAGCATTTAGAACGTGTTTGGGAAGACTTGCATAACTCAAGGCTCTTTAAAAAAAAAATGTCCAAAGAAGTTTGACTTGGTGAGTGCTTTTCTTCTATTCTCATATCCACAGTCTAATCCCAACCTCTCCGTCACTAGATAAATTCAACACTAGAAAATATGTCAGAGATAATTTAATCCAACTTTTTTCATTTTATAGATATGGAAACTGAGGCTCAGGGAGGTGAAGAAATTTTCCAAAACTCATATATAAATGGCAGAACCACAGATCAAAACTCACATCCTCGTGACAAGTCCAATGTTCTCTGCAGCATGTCCTGACTTTACCCCTTGTTACTCATATTATTCTCAAGTCAACAGGATTCCTAGATATTCCTTTATCTCTACCCGTAATCTCTTGCTCCTGTGTATTAATATAGGTACTCATACAAGGAATCTACTTTTCCTACATTTCCACTTCTCTTCCTTTATGGCTTTAAGCAGTTGCCATTTCCTGCTTCCCTAGCTGCCTTCACTAAAAATGTCAACTCCATACTCAAATTTTACACGATCACTTTGTCAGCATCTATTCTTTCTCTCCTTTGTTTCCTATCTAACAAACACTGATCTGTGTTCATTTGATATTCTTAGTGTACTAGAAGTTCTTTCAAATAAAGTATGTGTTGTTTTCAGGCATCTTAACACCCTTCACCCTTTGTCTTCTTTTTACTCCTTTCCCCCTCTCCCCATCCTAAAAATGTTGGTGCTACTGACTTCTTGACTGAGATGAGATAGACATCACAAACTCTACTATTCTTTCTGGAGGGATGGAGTCTTTACCAGCTTCCCTACCCCTCCACCCTCCAAACTCCCACTATCATCTCACCTACTGATGTAACCTAAAGACCTCTGAACCTTACTAAATGCACTACAACTAAACTCCCAGAATTTTCTGCCCTTTTTACCCTTCCTGTAGCTAAACTTTCTTTTCTGTGTTATTGTCCTCCATTAGATAGGGATATGAGCAGGAGTTGTTTTGCTTTTTCTGTTTGTATCTCTAGTTCTTGGCTGAGTACTTGGCATACAATTAGTGTTTAATAGTTTTTTTTTTCCATTTATTTATTCACTGGCATCCAGAGGTGCTGAATAAGCATTTGTCAAAATATTGAAATGAACTTCAAAATCCAGTCTGGCTGTTGTCCCTCATTCTCAAAGAGGACACAATGACATCACCATGCTATGGTCAAATTTCAATGTGTCTGACTGGCTGACCAGAGCAATGAAAACTTGGAATGCTCTTCCACAGGTTGGGCACAAATAGTCTGTATAAACATTTGAGGTGGATACTTTAATTTGCACATCCTATGTTTCCTTTGAGCTGTTTCAATTCTGCTTTGCTTATAGATCACAGAACTTTCTCTGATGTGGGCACACCATGCTGAGTGGTCCTGTGCCAGTGTCTCTCATGTCACACAATCAATTCCCAAGTTCTCATGAGAGAGCTTGAGAAGATCCATGTATTGCTTCTTCTGACCACCATGTGAACACTTGCTCTGTGTGAGTTCTCCACAACTCACACAGTCTTTTCATAGAATTGACAAGACAGACATAAACAGTATCTGGATGCCTCATGGACTATTTGAGCTAGAAAGAGGTTTAGAAATTATCTAGGTCAGTTATTTTACAGGTGAGGAAACTGAGGCCAAAGAAATAAAGTGACAAAGCTAAGGTCACACAACTAATTAGTGGAAGGGTTTGAGACTACTCAAATAAAGTCTTCAGGCTCAAAATCCAGTGTTGTTTCCTTTTGGCCCTATATTACCTCTCAATAGCCGCTTTTCATTGTTGTGGGTAAAAAATATAGCATAAGAGAGTGTGATGTAGGTGTTCATTTTATAACAGTGAATTATGGAGCACCTGAAGCAGGAAAGATTGATTATGACCTTCCTCTTACAATCAATGATCTTGGGGAAAGTCTTATCAAGGTGGCTCACATGATCACACCCAGTATTCACCTCATGGCAGTTACGTGAATTTCAAGTACAGTGCCTAAAAGAAAATAAATATTCAGTAGACTAAACCAAGGGAATAGGAATGGGGAAACCTTAGGCATCTTAGATGGGGAAAAGATTTTGGAGTCCCTTTCAGTTCTGAAATCCTGTGATTTTCAATGACAATACATAAATAGCCATACCCTGAGGAGACAGGAAATGATCAACAAGCATTTATTAAATTCCTACTGTATACCTGATATAATCATAGGCACTGAAGATGCATTTACAAAAACAAGATGGTTTCCAAACTTAAGGAGTTTTGGCAAAATAGATGAAGCATTTTGTGAATGTTAAAGTGATATATGTGTGTATGTGTGTACATATACATATATATGACATTATATTCTTCCTACTTTATATCAGAAACATAGGGGCAGACAGGCAGAAAAAGGACTATTTTGCATTTCATTCTTCATCCTTCAAGAAATTCAGTTTTTAAAGAGAACGTATTCCCTAGAGGTATGATTTCTGACAGCAACAAAAGACACATTCTGCCTTTATCTCTATCATATTTCAAACTTTATCCTCTGGGATTTAAAAAAATTTTGGTCTAGGCTTACCCACACTACCTAAAAATGAAACAGCTAGAATTTCTAATTAAGGCAAAAGGGAAACATTGGTATGAGATGTAAATAAGTTCCTTCAGCAGAGACGTCTGCCTTGTCGTTTATTTCCCCGATTATTAAAATGTGGTTGGTGTCACTGCCATGCACCCTGCTGAAATAGGAGCATGAAATAGGTGTCCTGGTTGCAGTGATGCATTTACATCTAAATGTTGTCTGTTACACAGATCCACTCAGGAATCAAAATCAATCAAAGCCTAAGCGCCAGCAAAGACAGAGAGGTCAGTGGCCATCACTAGACCCCTTCCTCTGGTTGACAAAATAGTACATTCATGTGCATAAAAAGCAGATCCAATACAGGCATGTTCAAAGGAACTCTAGCCTTTAATCTATTCCCTACCTTTAATTCATCACACACAAATACAAAGGAACAAGGAAACACAATCAGTTATGGTGTTTGCAGAGAAAGAGCCCTAAACATATTTTTCAACCTCTCAATTCCTAAAGTAGTAGAAAGTGTCTCAGAACATTTCTTCCAGAAAAGAATATTTTCAGTAAAATAGGTATCCAGTAACACCCCGAAGTATCATCCATCCCTAAATTCTATACTTTAAAATACCATCAAGCTACCAGCATGTTTCAATAGCAATTCAATTCCTTCAACTAATCTACAAGTAATGCGAGCATTTCGTAATCCTTCATAATGAAGATAGGATATGATACTAAATTTAAAAATGTAAATAAACATCTATACTATCATGGGGACTGAACTTGTGATTTCATTGATATAAATATTTCTCAGATGAGGAAATTCCTTCCATCAATGCAGTGTTGCTTTCTCTGTAACTTAGAGTCTTAGAGAATTTCATAGAGCATTGACAGGTTAAATGAGGAACACAAGATCACACAGCTAGCTTAAGACAGGTGCTACATTATTCCATATCTTCCAAATAGAATATTGGTAAAGTGTAGCACAAATCTCCTATATAATTGCTGTTTAATAAAATTTTCTAGACCAGTTCCACATTTATTATTAAATACTGTCTCTCATACTCTCTTATGAACTATATTAATATATATATATAATAGTCATTTGAAATAGAGGTAAAATTATTAAAACAGCTTTATATTATTAGTCAAGTCTAGGTTTTACTCTTTTTCAATGTTTAGTTAACAAATTAATCTCCTTAAAAATATCAAATATTAGGTCCAATGGAAAATAAACACAAGTTTCAAGCAACATTATAATCACACACAGCAAAAAGAAAAATCCCGAAATGCCCTTCTGAAACATGCATAGTTATTAATGAAACATGACATTAAGTTCAACACTGGGTCCTCAATACACAGACAAGAACTTCACTTCTAATGAATTCCCCTCTTTTGGTTACATACCAAAATATTCTGGGAAGATAAAGATATGTTTTCACTTAGAGCTATGTACTCAAGAGTTAGCTGTAGATTGTAGATTACATAAATGAAGTTTACCATAAAGGAAAAGGATGGAAAATGATGCCTGCCCAAATGATTGGATCACATTCCCCTGATAGAAATGTAACGGTTTTCAAAACGCATAATGAACAACTTTATCTCAAGAGACCTTGGCAACCCATACACATCAAGAATTGTGACAGCTCCTCCCTCCCTAAAACCAATCCCAGAAAGAGAACTGTGTATATGAAATAAGGCTACATCAGACACTCATTTCATCCAAAATTGTGTAGTCAACTTCAATCATGACATTTGTGATTTATGCAACAGTTGGACCAGATGACCTCTGAGGTCTTTTCAAACTCTAAATCAGAGACAATAGGATTTTTTTTTTCTTTAATACTCTGGAAAAATTTCAAGGATGTCATTTGTTAACTTAGCTATATATTTCACATAGAGAAATTCTAAACTTATATATTCCATACAGTTACCTAAGCAACTGTGATGAAATCACTTTATATATCTAAATCATTTTTCAAATTACTAAGGTCTGTTTTTAAAATGTCTTTTAAAAGTATATCCTAATAAGTGTGACTTCTTAGATGAAAAACATAGTTTACCTCTGAAAGGCCATTTACATTAACAAGGTGTTTTTAAAACATGTTTTAAGTATAAAAAGACAAGAATAAACAGCCATATTATCAAAGAGAGGCATAGAGCAAGACAATTTCTGAAGAATTAAAAATAAATATTCCACAAAGAGCAATGAAGAGGTATATGGTGAGTATGAGAAAACTACAACAATTAACCAGTGAAGTACTTCAAAGAAAAACAGAAGTGAAAGAGAAAATCAAGGTATTACTTAATAGGAAGAGAGGAAGAGCTAATAGGGTGGCAAGAGTAAAGGATAGTGGATGAATATACCACCTCTTCCATTGATAGGCTTGGTCTGGGGTTTAGATATACAGTCTGGGAGTTAGAAAGATCTCGGTTTAAGTCTTGCTTCTGACACATACTAGCCTTGTGACCATGGCCAAACCACATAATCTCAATAACTCAGGTACCTCTATCTGATTATAATTTACAGGTAAGTTACCAGTCTTCATTGCTGGAGGAAGTTTCCATAAAATGAGTCTCTCACAAATATACTGAAATCACACATCCAGAAGAAATAATTATAGATATAAAAACAATGTTTGAATAACTAGACCAATGCTAGTTTAAAAATAGTGACAAGGGTGCCAAAGCTGTACATAAAGAGTGGGTTTATTTTCCTTGACCTCTTGCTCTAATTGTATTTCACATTTTAAAATTCATTAATATAAAGATAATTAATCCATTAATAATAAGTACATTCCAAGCATAGCAAAAAGTATATTACTTCAATAAGGGAGACAACAGATGTGTTATACTCTGATACAGAGAGGCCAGATTAATTATGTGATTATTCATCCTAAAAGGTCATTTAAGCCCTAGAAATCATAGTTGGTCAGTACCATCAACTCCTGGGTCCCCTATTTCCCTCTAATTGGAGGGCAGAGGGCTCCTCCCAGAATTTCCACTTAAAGGGACATCCTGGCCAGACATCTTTTCATTTCCCACCAAGCTGCACTCCCCTGGACTTCATTATAACCCTACTTCCAAGGTCTCTCTATCATTGAATACTACAAAGGGTGAGTATAATCCTTGATAATATTATAGAGGATACATGGTTAGGAATTTTACAAGGTGAACATTCACAATGACTTATCACTAAAATGGCCACATGGTTTTCACAAAGTACAAAAGTCAAAGTTCTCACTCCTAGGTCACAGTAAATCATAATCTTCTCAGTCAGTACACAGTATCCAAGTAAAGTCTTCTTTCAGCTTTACTCAAGCCTGGCCCTCAGCTTCCACAGTTCCTCTTTCATGGTCGCAGCTCCAACTATCACCTGGGTTCAAAGGCAGGCAGCTCCCAGTTCCTTGTCCAGCTCCTTGTCCAGTTCTTCATCCAGTTTCCCTTCCATATTGGAGCTCACAGTGTCCAGTCCACTTCAAGTCCTTCACAGTTCCTGTTTCTGGGAAGACAAAGCTTGACAGAGCTACAATAATATTCATACACAGTGCTAGCACCTTTTTCTCCAATGCAATGAATGTAGCGGGAGATAGGGAAAACAGATTGCTACAATTTTTTAAAAGTATAATTAGGCAAATAATCACCTCCATTCTCTATTTTCATTTTACAGTCATAGTCTAAGTCTCAGATCATTTCTACACTGCTTGAAGAATGAAAAACACTCAACCAATCATCTGAATGTTTTGTTTTGCTGTTCATTTTTTGTTTCAAGGAGGATAAATGACATCATATGGTGATGACTTGACCTACATGTGAACTAGATTTAAGTGAGGCAGAGCTGCACAGTCATTAGCCTCACTCTCTCTTCCAAGATCATCAAAGTCCAGTGGTGAGACAAAAATCAAGAGGCCTTCATTGTCTGACCAAGCTCTATTCACTCCACAATACCTGCTTTAGCTGCCTTAATGGCCTTTGAAACAAATTGTTCTCAGCTGCCCATTCCAAAAGGGGAAGTCTTCACATCCTTGGGGTAAACATCCCTTTAACTCACCAGTGGGTTGGAGGCCTACTGGTTACCCTTAATCTAGTTTAACCTATTGGAGTGCTGTAATGGTAGCAGGAATTTGAAGATCTTCCCTGCCCCTTAATAAGCCTAAGGGAATTTGAAGATTTTCCCGGCTTTGAAAAATATTCCCTGGGGAGGCTAGGTGGTGCAGTGAAGAAAGCACCGGCCCTGGAATCAGGAGAACCTGAGTTCAAATCCAGCTTCAGACAGCACAAAAAAACTAGCCATATGACCTTGAGCAAGTCACTTAACCCCAATTGCCCTACCTTCCCTCCTCCAAAAAGCAAAAAAAAAAAAAAAAGAAAGAAAAGAAAAGAAAAAATTCCCTGCCCCCTAATATATGTCATCACATGGAGCCTGTGGTGGGAGGAGTTTGCTGAAGGGTGGAACAGAGTCCACCAGAAGCTGGGATTCAGAGCAGCTAGAAGGCGGGAGAGAGAGGATGCATCCAGGGAGACAGCTAGGCTCGTGAGTATTGGTTTGTGGGAAGGCTAAAGGATAGTGTGACTCTCTGCTATGTTATGGTGTATTAACTGCTACGTTGCTATGATGAATTTGGTTTCCTAGTGTCAAAATAAATGTTTTACCTCTATCTTCTATATGAAGAGTGTTACATTTTGCAATTGAGAACTATGCCAGCATATTTACAGTTACCATCAGCACTGTGAATATCATGTTGCTGCTACAGGTGCATGAAATGTTTGGGGAGAACTAGCACTTCTGGTGTGAGGGCTTGCAGAGGTCTTTTCAGGGCTGCTTATCCATCTTTGGGGTCCACCTCTCACCCAACTCTTATATGTGACTCCAAGAAGCCATAGCATGCACAGCAGTCACAATCTGGTAAAATTATGTTTTATCTAAATTATGTCAAACATACAAATTCATGGGAACATACAAACACCCAGATGAACTTTCGACTTTTATCTGGAGGTTAAGCATTGTGTAGATATAGATAGTCATTGAATAAAAGTGGGGTATTGCATTAAGTTCTATTTTTTGTTCTTCCATTGGTACAGTAAGGGACTCACTTTCTGTCTTGATTTCCCTATGATAAGCCACTTCCAGTTAGAAGAATGGAGGTAAAATGACTTCATAATTTTTTAAGGTGCAAAGTCTCATTTTAACAAATGATTTGTATTTTTTGATAACTTGGTTTTGAACGTATATTTGCTACAATTAAACAATTTTATCTAATGAATATCGCCAAAGTGAAGACTGTTTTACTCCTAAATTTCTCATAAACCATATATAACCCCTAGGTAGATATTTTGAATATCTAGTGCATATTTAACAGCACCTAGGGGAGAAACATGATCCCAGCTCAGCAGAGAAAGCAACCCAGCAGATAAGATACTTAATTTTGAAAGTTAGCTGCATGTGGTAGAGGAGTGCTCAAACTAAGACATAATCCTAGGAACATTTATCATCTGAACTATGTCTGTTCCAGCTCTGACTGATGGCCTGGGAATCCAGAAATGCTGTGTATGGGTGAGGGGGATTTTCCTTGTTTATTTACTTTTCTATTATTTTTTAAACAACTGTCCTTCAAATAATTTTAACCTCTGCTTTACCTGATAAAAAGGAGGACCAGATGAAGGCATGTGAGCTATATTTTTAAACTGATGTTTATCCAAAATATTCCTTAAAACTTAATATAGCTTTCAAGGGTTCATATTGGAGGAGTCCAAGCTATAGATATCTGTGTGGCATTTTTCATGCTTTTCTGCAGTCTTATTGGTTTTGTCATTCAATCATTTTAATCATGCCCAACTCTACACTGACCGCTTTAGGAGTTTTCTTAGCAAAGATACTGGAGTGATTTGCCATTTCTTTCTCCAGATCATTTTACAGATGAGAAAACTGAGACAAATGGGGTTGACTTGCCCAGGGTTACCTATCTAGCAAGTGTCTGAAACCATATTTGAACTCAGGTCTTCCTGACTCCAGGCCCACATTGTAGCCAAAGGGTCACTTAGCAGCCTAATGTAAGCCTAATAATACCTTTGCTTTTTCTTTCTATTTGGATATACACATTAAACTCTTACATATACCTGGACATTCACTAATGAATATTTGGAAAATAATTATTTTTCACTCACAACAGCTCGTACTCTGTATCCCCACGCCCCACACCATTTTAAAATGATTCCTTTCCTGGATCTGTTCCTGTCTTAATCTGTACTAGAAAACCACATCCTTCTATTGCTGTGTCACTTTGGGACTTCTCAGCACCTGAGTACTCCTCAACCTTGAGCAACTGGCCATGGCCCATTCATTAAGGAATATTCTTCCCTCCCCTCTTCCCCTTGGTGAGGTCCTCCTAGTCTCCATCTTGTGGAAAGACCCATGCCAGGTTGGCTTTATTCTTCTCCTGACTTTGTTACCAACTTCTTTTGGACTTCAAGATCAGGTTGCTCTCCTCCCCTAATGTTTAATTTTCCTCCCTCTCTCTCTTGTATGTAAGGGAATATCTGTTTCTTTGCTTATTTTTGTATCCTCAGGACTTAGCACATGATAACCACTTAATAAAGACTTTCTTTTTTCCTTCCTCCTTCAATTATACCTCCAAGGGACAACAAATGGACTGCCTGAGGCTGCTGTTGAGTTTTTTTCGATCCCATCTGACTCTTCATGATCCCACTTGGGGTTTTCTTGGCCAAGATACTGTAACGGTTTGCCATTTCTTTCTTGAACTCATTTTACAGACAAAGAAATTGAAGAAAATAGGGTTAAGTAGCTTGCCCAAGGTCACATAGCTACTAAGTGTCTGAGGCTAGATTTGAACTCAGGAGGATGAGTCTTCTTGATTCCAAACCCAGTGCTCTATGCACTATGGTGCCACCTACCTGCCCTAAGAACAGACTGCCTAGAGAGGTCATACCTTCTCCCTCCATGAAGGTATTAGAGCAATAGCTAGATGCCTATTCATCTAGAATGTCCCAAAGGGGAATCTTATTCAGATATGGGTGCTATGAAATGGTTTCTAAAATTCCCTTCCAACTTGGAGATCATATAACTCATAGGATCACAGATTCAGAGTTACCTGACAGATTGTCTAGTCTCATCCTCTCACTTTACAAATGGGAAAACTGAAGCCTAGACAAACAAATGACTTGACCAAGAAGTAGAATATTAATCAACCAACAAGTATTTATTAAGCACCTACTATATGTCAGGTTCTGTGATAAATGCAACGATTTTTTAAGCTCTTGTTTTGCAAGAGTTTACATCATAATAGGGACAGATATGTACAAATTGCTAAACTGAAGATAAAAAGTAGATGAAAGGTAAGGAAACCTTAGTAAAGTACTAGTAGATAAGGGAATGGGAAAAAAAGGTAGAATTTAAATTCAGTATGGGGTTCTAAGACCAGAGGAGAGGGAGAATCCCTGTCATGGGGAATGGCCAGGGCAAAGACATGTAGGTGGGAGATAATACAAAAAGGTTGTGAAAAGTCTTAAATGCCAAAGAGTGGGCTTTATATTTTATCCTAGAGGCTCAGTTCAGTCATTTTTCACTCATACCTGACTCTTTGTGACCCCATTTGGGGTTTTCTTGGCAGATATTGGAGCAGTTTGCCATTTCCTTCTTCGGCTCATTTTACAAATGAGGAAACTGAGGCAAATATGTTTAAGTGATTTGCCCAGGGTCACTCAGTTACTAAGTGTCTGAGGCCAGATTTGAACTCAGGAAGATAAGTTTTTTTGACTCCAGGTCTGGCATTCTATGCACTGCACCACCTAGGCATTGAAAGAGGAGAGAAACAGAAAGAAGCAGGAAGGGAGAGAGAGAATGAGAGAGAAAGAGAAGGAGGAAGAGGATAAGGAGAAAGAAGAAGCAAAGGAGGAAAAGAAGGAGGAGGACAAGGAAAAGAGAAATGGAGAAAAGAGAAAGGGAGGGAAGAGAGGGAAAAGGAGAGAAAACAAGAGGAGGGAGAGAATATGATATCATAGGCAACAGAGTAAAATTAGAGGGCTTAGTCACACAAAAAGGACTGTCTGTTAATCAAAGACTAGAGTGAAGGAGATGACAGTAATATAGTAAGAAATTATTTCAGGGGGATATGAGATGAACAGAAGAGGAAAAGAACGTTCTTGTGGTCAGGAGACTTTTTTTGTCACTGAACTATGAAGCATGTCCTCAGTTGAGAGACAGGGAGCATAGTAAGAAGCTCAGGAAACGACAAATCCATTAGAAAGAAGTAGAAGGACTGCCTCCTACAATCCAGGTCCTCTCCAATCAAGGTCATAACATCAGTTGTTCCTCTAATCGCTTTCATACAGACTCCATTCCGGATTCAGTTTGACATAGGATGAGTTGATGTAATAGTGAGAAAGCAAATTACACATTTAGGGAAGCTAATTTGCTTTTTAAAACTCCAAAAGATGTCAAAATAATTAATTACAAGGACCTAGGTAACTGGAGAAAAAAAAGATTTAGAATTAAAAGGTGAACAATTCTCCACTCTACTAAAAAATGGCATCAGATACAGAATTGAAACAGGTCGTCTTATCAAATTGGGCTTTCACAGGAGTACCTAATGTAAGTCTTAGAAGCAAAATCAGTGTATAAATCTATAGCCATTTCACTGTATCTTTGTACAAATGAAAAAATTGTCATTAACTTCTTACCTACACTAAAAAGAATCAATGAACAGTACAGGAACATAAACTTAAAATGGAAACAGTGTCTTGAATAAGTAACAATTGAAAGGATAAGAAGATTCCCAAATATTTTATAATGTCTACAGTAACTTTAAATGGGATTTCTCTTTCTATCTCTTCCTGTTGAAGTTCGTTGGAAATATATAGGAATGCCGAGGATTTATGTGGGTTTATTTTATATCCTGCAACTTTGCCAAATTTATTTATTGTCTCAAGTAGTTTCTTACTTGATTCTCTAGGATTCTCTAAGTATATCATCATATCATCTGCAAAGAATGATAGCTTGGTCTCTTCTTTGCCTAATTTGATTCCTTTGGTTTCTTTTTCTTCTCTAATTGCTACTGCTAACATTTCTAGTACCAGATTGAATAAGAGGGGTGACAGTGGACACCCTTGTTTCACCCCTGATCTTATGGGAAATGCTTCTAGCTTCTCCCCATTACATATAATACTTGCTGATGGCTTTAAATAGATGCTACCTATTATTTTAAGGAAGGCTCCATTTATTCCTATACTTTCTAATGTTTTTAATAGGAATGGATGTTGCATTTTGTCAAAAGCCTTTTCTCCATCTATTGAGATGATCATGCGGTTTCTGCTAGGTTTATGGTTGATATGATCAATTATACTGATGGTTTTCCTAATATTAAGCCATCCTTGCATTCCTGAAATAAATCCTACCTGAACAAAGTGTATTATTCTTGAGATAAGTTGCTATAGTCTTTTTGCTAGTATTTTATTTAGAATTTTTGCATCTATATTCATGAGGGAGATTTGTCTACAATTTTCTTTCTCTGTTTTATCTCTTCCTGATTTAGGTATCAGTATCATATTTGTGTCATAAAAAGGATTTGGTAGGACTCCTTCTTCACTAATTTTCCCAAATAGTTTGTAGAGTGTTGGAATCAATTGTTATTTAAATGTTTGATAGAATTCACTAGTGAATCCATCTGGCCCTGGAGATTTTTTCCTAGAGAGTTGACTGATGGCTTGTTCAATTTCTTTTTCTGAGATGGGATTATTTAAGTAATTTACTTCCTCTTCAGTTAATCTGGGCAACTTGTATGTTTGTAAATATTCATCCATTTCCCTAAAATTGTCAAATTTATGTGCATACAATTGGGAAAAACAATTGCTAATTATTGTTTTGATTTCCTCTTCATTGGAGGTATTCACCCTTTTCATTTTTGATACTCATAATTTGGTTTTCTTCTTTCTTTTTTTATCATATTGACTAAGGGTCAATGAATTTTGTTGGTTTTTTCATAAAACCAGCTCTTGGTTTTATTTATCAATTCAATAGTTTTCTTAATTTCAATTTTATTAATCTCTCCTTTTGTCTTCAATATTTCTAATTTAGTATTTAATTGGGGATTTTGAATGCATTGCTGGTGGAGTTGTGAACTGATCCGGCCTTTCTGGAGAGCAATCTGGAATTATGCCCAAAGGGCTATAAAAACTTTCATACTCTTTGATCCAGCAATACCACTCCTAGGGTTATATCCCAAAGAGATCATAGAAATGGGAGAAAGACCCATATGTACAAAAATGTTTATAGCAGTTCTTTTTTTGGTAGCAAAGAATTGGAAATTAAGGGGGTGCCCATCAATTGGGGAATGGCTGATCAAGTTGTGGTATATGCATGTTATGGAATACTATTGTGCTATAAGAAACGAGGAGCAGACGGTCTTCATATTTACCTGGAGAGGCTTAAAAGAACTGATGCTGAGTGAGAAGAGTAGAACCAGGAGAAATTTGTACATAATTACAGACACAACATATGTGTGATGACCAACTTTGATAGACTGGACTCTTCTCAGCACTGCAGTGATATAAGTCAATCCCAAAAGACTCATGATGGGGAGAAATATGTGCATCCAGAGAAAGAACTAGAAAGAACTAAGTTTATATCCAGGTGGAAGCAAAATACCTGATCTTTTCCCCTCTCTTATTTGGTTTTATGTCCTCTTTACCATTTTTTTTAAAGCAATTGGGGTTAAGTAACTTGCTCAAGTTATTTCTGGGTGTGGTGCTGAGGGTCTGAGCCCGGGATTTGATCTCCAGGTCGTCCCAACACTGGAACCGGTGCTCTTACTCGCTGAGCCACCTGGCCGCCCCTCCTCTTTACCATTTTTAATTCCAGCTGGAACAATCCGTCCTTATAACCTGAATAATGTATAATGTGAAAGTATTTACAGATCCTATACTTGACTATAAGCCGCCATGGTGGGGGGGGGGCAGGGAGGGGGACAAAATGTGAAACTCAAGGAACTGTGGAATTGAATCCTGTAAACTAAAAGGAAACAAATAAATTAATTTAAAAAAAGAAAGGATAAGAAGACATGAAAAATGACTACACTAGCCCCCCAAATCTGTTACTTTAAGTTTATCTTCACCCAACCTTCCTAGTTTGTCATGGAACTCATTTATGTTGCTTGCTTTAACGAGCTTCTTTGACACCTGCATTTTATTTAGGGGCTACAAATCTAACTAATATGTTCATAGCTCATTCCTCATGCCTTCTGTTTGGAGCAGAGTACATGGCTTCTTCAGAAGGAGAAAATATAGGCATTGCATGACTCCATTGAAGAAAAGCAGCAGTTTTCATTAAGAAAATAGATTTTTCTACTTTCAGCTGAGTGCAATTACAATATATAATAATGGTAATTCCCCCCAAGTAAAATGCAACACATTCTTTCCCTCTTTAACCCAAGCATCTTTAAACCATTTTAAGACCTATCAACTGAAATTTTAGTATGACTTTTAAAATACAATTTAGTTTTTTTTCAATACAATATGATTTAATGATTAGTAATTACCAGTAAGACATATAGAATATGACGTAGAAAATACTCACTTATTATTTTTGTACTACTGTAAGGGTTAGCTGGTCATCTTCAAAATTAATAAGAACAATAATGTAGCAAATTTAAAGTCAGGGGAAAAGACATAGTATATTTTGGAAGTAGCTGTAACCATCTCCTACATGTTCTGCTTAGAGACAGCCACACTGAACTTCACAGAATTTCTCACAGATAATGGAAGACTTCATTTACCCTCTTCATGATCTATTAGTAAAAATGATTATGATCCTTTGTTTTTATATCACTTTAATTTCCAAATACATCCCTCCCCGAATATTCCCTTGTAAGTGAGAATAAAAAAGAAAGAAGAAAAAATTTTCAGGAAACTAACCAGAACATTAACAGAATTCGGTGACCTATAAAGTTCCTCACATGTATAAACAAGGAAGGCATTGCATTTTGTACATTTCTGAGCATAGCACTTTGTTTTATTTATTTGTTGCTGTTCTTTCTAATTATATTACAGTCCTTCTGCATATTCTTTTCCCAGTTATGCTTACTCCATTCTGTATCAGTTCATACAGATCTTCCCATGCTTCTCTGAATACTTCATGGTGGGAAATGGGAGGTGCGGTGGGGAGGGGGATAAACATTTATGTAAAACCTTCTACATGACAGACACTATGCCATTTCATTTGATCCTCTCAACAACTTTGAGATGTAGGTTCTGTTATTGTATTTTATATTAGTTTATTCATTTTTAAATTATAGCCATTGTATTTTATTACATTTTATATCCATTTTAAATTCATTGTATCCATTTTACAGTTGAGGAAACTGAGGCAAACAGGTGCCATGTGACTTGCCTGGTCACATAGTCTGAGGCCACACTTGAACTCGTCTTCCTGACTCTAGTTGCATTTTATCCATTGTGTTACCAGCATGGAGCCATCATTTCTCATGGTACAGTAATATTCCATTTACATTCATCTGCCACCTTCCATTTTTCCCTAAAGACTTGGAGGTCTTAATGGCTGTGCAGTGATATAGAGACAAGAAGTGTTCTGAAATGGGATGATGGAAGTCTCTTCTTTATCATCATAATCAAAAATCTAAAAACAATCTAAAAAAATCAAGTTCAACCCTTTCATTTTACATATCAGCTATTTTCTTTGATCATGGCTTAAGAAAAATAATAAAAACAACAATGATCATTATGCTAATGAAGAAAATAATAACAATAGGTATCAAATGTGGACTATCACCAAGAATTGTACTTGGGAAGTCATCCAATTTTCGTTGCAGGTAAACTGATAAGAATCATAGCACTGACCATAATTCTGCTGAGAGCCATCATTGCCAATAGTAATTAACACATATCTGAATGGCTCATTTTGAATTCCAAGTTCTCAAAACTGCAATAGATAAAGTTCAATTCTGGAGTTAGAACAGGGAAAAATATGTAGAATCACCTTAACAGTGATGACAATTGAAGCCATGGGAGTGGAAACATGAAACAAGAATGTAGAGAGTAAAGGTCTAAGACAGAACCTTGGGGTACATTTAAGTAAACAGAGGATCACATATAATGATCCAGCAAGCCAATGTGAAAGGGATCATACTTATGTGTACACATATACCTATGAACACACACACACAAACACACTGGTTATTATCCTTTACTCTCCAAGAGAACTAAATGACATCATTATGTCACAGACAGTTATACTGTGACCACAGTGTAACTGATCAGACCAATAGGAGCTCAGAATGTGTATATCTATGTACACATGCACAGAGACATGTGTTCTATATGTGTGTATGTATGTATGTATAGGTATATATTTTAACCACACACAGTTAAGCAAAATAAATTTCCACTGAGGACATGTCTGAAAATTTATCTTTAATTTTCCACCTTGAATCTGAGACCTTTTTCAGGAGATAGGTAGCATGTTTTATTATCTATCTTCTGTGAGTCATTAATTTGATCAAAGTTGTTTGTCTTTACAATTTTATTGTTTTTATACCTCTGCATTATTGTTACTACATAATAATATATAGGACACTCTCAAGGTCTCTCAGAAGAACTTTGGAATTGATTGTGACACATGGAATATACTGGTACAGAACCACCTAACATGGCATGCCCACATCAGAGAAGACACTGTGTACTGTAAGCAAAGCAGGAATTGCAGTAGATCAAAATAAATATGAGATGTGCAAATTTAGAGACATTTCAACTTTATGAGTTCGTATGGACTATACCAACCTGTGGCAGAGCCTTCTAAGTTCATATTGGTCCAATCATCCACAGTCAGAAACACTGTACCTTGATCCCAATATAGAGATGTCATTTTGGCTTTCTTCAGGAATGAAGGACAACAACCAACTACTACTACTACTACTACTACTACTACTACTACTACTACTACTAC
>NW_027185877.1:6329951-6422715 GCF_028583685.1 Petaurus breviceps papuanus
TACTACTACTACTACTACTACTACTACTACTACTACTACTACTACTATTGTATAGTGCTCCACAACAGACAATTTGCTTTCTGAATCTTGTATAAATCAATAACCTTTCAGGGGTAAAGGGAAAGGGGAAAGGAAAATCTCATTGGGGGCAAAAACAATTTGCTGTGTTTGCATTAGCATCATCAGCACCTCAGATAGTGCTTTTTTCATAACAGGTACATAATAAATTCTTGTTAAAGTGAATTGACTTCAAATATTTGGATTCCTTTGAAAATAAAATGAGATGTTATGTTATTCACATAACCATAAATTGGTTAATTCATTCCAAGTATGAATATTTTCTTCAAGAAGATTTCTTGAGTAGGTGCTCAAAGAATCATTTCAATAATAAGGAGCTACATTTGTAAATAAAACATCACTGCATGTGTGTTTTGAATTCGTAGTGTGGAGAAAAGGGTCAAAAAAAATCTATCATCTCTATTTTCACCTTTAAAATTCAATACATACAAATTCCCAATAGGAGAGCAATATCCTTTGAGAGAATGCTTCTTAGAGAAGAAAAGATACCAAGACCACATGGCTTTGTAGACATGCAACACGGGAAATCAATGAAGATCTTCAGAGTTAAGTATTTGAAATTCTTTAACAACCTACCCCATGCTGTTATCCAAATCATGTCATATCATAGCACCACTTCCCTTCTCAGAGAGGTAAACTAAAGTGTGCCCATTGACTAAAAATAAACATTACAAGAATTTATCTTAATTCAGGGGAATAAGAACACTATTTGTTTAGTTTGACAGCACATTTTCAGATCTAATCTCAAATTCTGCCACCACTGACTTGTTGGGGAGAATTTCAGAATATTTTTGTGTTTGTGCTAAAAAATCAATGCCACAAGGAACAGAAATTTCATCTATCAATATGACTTTGAGACGACTGTTTGGTACAGCACCTAGAATGCCGAATCTGAAATCAAGATCAGAGATCAACTATTAACTAGTGTGACACTAGG
Source organism: Petaurus breviceps papuanus (assembly GCF_028583685.1). Classification (NCBI taxonomy): domain Eukaryota; kingdom Metazoa; phylum Chordata; class Mammalia; order Diprotodontia; family Petauridae; genus Petaurus; species Petaurus breviceps. The sequence continues at coordinate 6,330,967 of NW_027185877.1, forward strand.
CATATTCCTTAACTGCTCACAGTCTCAGTTTCTTCATCTATTTAATGGAAATTACAATAGCACTTACCTCACTGGGGGTGTTTGTGAGGATCAAATGAAAATGACATTGGTAATGTGCCTCACAAACCTTAAAGCACTAATTGTTATCATTTTTTTATTATTCATTGCCTGGGCTAAGATACATAGCCCCAAAATCCCCACCTGAGAGATGGGGGAAATGACAAACCACTATCTTTATCAAGAAAATCCCATAAATGGGGTTAAGAAGAGTGAGACATGACTAAATGATTCAACAACAAGAATTATACACCTTAACTCTGTGAATGATAGGGATTATAATTAATTTTGCTTGAATAGAATATAATTCAAATAAGACATAAGTCAAAGTCTCAATCCCCATCTAGGTGATTTACTTTGCTTCAGTTTTGTGGTCAAAATTATACCTAGGACCTAATCCCAGGATTGTTGTTGTTGTTTGTCCTTTGTTCTCAAAGAGGACCGTGACATCAGGAAGATGATGCCATGACTTTCAAGTTAGATTTAAGTGAGAGAGGGATGTGCAAAGTCACCAGCCTCACTTTCTCCCCCAGAGCCATCTGGGTCCAGTGGCAATGCCACCATAATCCTAGGAAGCAGTTTTATGGATGTATAGCTCTATTAAAAGGAGTACTTCATTGACAGTGAATAGCTCTTATTCTTAAGGACAAAAAAATCTTTTTTTTGTAGGATCTTGTGTTCTTGCAATTTAATTTTTGAATGAAATAACAATGAATGTTTAAGCTGGAGAGGAAAAGACATGGTAGCTGCATTCAAATGTAAGGATGGTGACAAGGGAATAACTTTGTTCTTTTAATGCCAGAGGGCAGAGCTAGGAGCAATGGATCAAAGTTTTAAGGAGAAGAATTTAGACTTAACGTAAAGTAAAGCTTTCTAACAATTTGAGTTCTCTCAGTGGGCTGCCTTGGGAGGTACAGGATTTCTCCTCACTACAAATGTTGTAGAGGGCATATTGTTCATTTATGGCATGGACTAAATGGGCTTGGAGATACCTTCAAACCCAGAGATTTTGTGAATTTATAAAAAAAAAAGTCCAGTACAAAACCCAGGAAGGATCTTAACAATTATACCTGGATTATGTAAATCCTAATCCTAGTAAAGCAGGAAACATATAAATAGATTGTGTCTTTTAGTTTACAAGTTACACGTTATCATTGTCCTAAAATAATTATTTTGTTTTAAACAAGGCCATTTGTCTATTTACAAATCTATTTTACTTCTTATTTGACAACATTTACCCATAATGTGAAAAGAGGCATGGCAGAGTGGATAGGCAGCCTCAGAAACAGGATAACCTAAATCATCCCTCCAACCCATAATGATCCTGTGACTCTGGGCAAGTCATTTAACTTTAAAGTGTTTCAGATAACTTTCTAAGTTGCCAAAAATTTGCTGATCTGAATAGGTAGAGAGAATTTCTCTACCAAGGACTTTGTTACACCAATAAAATTATAGATCAAGACCTAAGTGAATAAAGTAAAATAAATAACACGGAACAAGTTGGTCATCAGGATAATCACGGTACCAATGGCGCAGTTAATAAAAGGATAAGCCCCTTCACCCAACCTCAGAATGGTATATTTCAGTTGTATCTATGTATATAGCTTCAAAAGAAACAAAGGAATAACAATGGGGAAATATCAATGATTTCACAAGCATAGTACTAGACAGTAACTCTAAGCCAAAAAAATAAATCATTAGGAAATGGAAGTTGAGGTCCTATGTCAAATAGTCTCAACATGAGCTTTTGGAAATAGATCAATAGGTTTATCTTCAAACCATCCTATACAAGAATCAGGACATGACTATAGACAATAATTACCAGTACATAATTTGAAATATACTACTGAGAGTCTAGGCCATGATATAAATCAGCACCAGTTAAAATGCATGCATTTGGTATGTAAATGATCACAATCAGTTGAATTCCAGGGCTCTTAGAAAATCTCTCAATGAGAAAATGTATGTAAAAGCACCATTACTAACAGCATCAGCAGCTCTTGAGATAGAAGCTAAAATATCACATAGCCAGCTAGTTGTCTAATGACTTTGAGATGTTACTGAATTACAACTCTAACAAATAGATAGTAACAGCCAATATGTCTAGTTAATATTAGACATTTCTAATGGTTGTGCATCATGAATAAAAGGATTCTAGGGAATATAAATCATTCAAAGGTTTGTCACTAAGGGAATTTATCAGTGAGAAGCATTTCAATAGTGTATTTCTTCCCTATATTTTTTTTAATTCCATGAAACTGATAATCACTTTATTGCCCATTTATCTTAATTCTGTCTAATTTTTAGTGAATCAAATGCAGATTATTCAGGTTACAGGTTATTAATGCCATCTCTCATCTTTCTGTGTCTCTAGTCATTTTCCTACTATTTAGTAAATATTTAGCTTAAGGGAGACAGCAGGAATAAAAGATGAAAAGCCTCTTGTGCTCCCATCAGCTCTGGTTAAAGATTGGGATAGAAGGGAAAGGACATTGTACTTGTTGATAAGCAATCTATGAGTATCTAGTAACTTAAACTATGGAATGATTTATTAAGACAGTTGCTTTTTATCCACGATGGAACTGGATTTCAAGTTTTCTGACAGCTTTTAAATTGTTTAATTAGTTATGGGCATTACACAATTGTAATTTACTATTGATTTGCAGTCAGCATAATCCAGCAAAGATGTTTTTCAAAGCTAAATACTTAACCTTACATTGGATAACATTTGATGTAGCATCTCTACTTAGGATAGTGTTTTGTACTAATGTGATAGGAAAATTAAATATATTCCCATTATGGAACTGGTTTCATGAAGTGGTCGAGCAAGAATGAGAACTGGGAAATTGAAAAGCTACCCATCTCTTTGAGAGTCAGGTCTTCCAAGAATTCATTATTTTTCAAAATGTTCAGCTTAATTAAATCTTTAAAAAATTTAAAATTGAGGGAATAATGAGTACTAAGATTAATGATTGGTATAAATTATTTAAAATACTCATTTCATTAAATTTGTTATTTCCATTATAAATAAGATTTATATTTATAAATTCAAAAGTAAAGTTAGGGTGGATATTGGGAAATCATCAAATGCCCAGTGAAACAGTTTTTCAATATAAATCTAAAAATAAGCAATTGAAAGAACATAACCTGAAAAAAAAAACCTGTAACCTCAATCTGCATTTGATTCACTAAAAAGTTTAATGAACAAGATAAATTGTCATTAAAGTGATTATCAATTTCATGGGGAAAAATGCAGTCAAAGTAAAATGCTACCAAAAGAGAAAATGTAACACATTGCCAATACACTCTAACATTGCCAATAATGCCACATATCTAATACCAACAAATCACCCTCCATTATACACAATTACACAATATGTATATATAACTTTTGTTTAGGTTATATATCTATATAAATATGTATTCTCTACATATACATACACAGGTAAATAATTTTAACTGAATGGATAAATTATGAAAAACCATGTGGGCACCTATTCTACTACTTTGGCTCAGAGTCCTGTAATGGGAATGTAAATTTTAAGATCTTCCCTGCCCCTAGGCTAAAGTGCACCTGGAGCCTGGGGTAGGAGGCTTGTTTTTCAGTAGATACTTTTTGATTGGCCAGTGGGTCCAAAAGGTTGTTACATTCTCTGAGCCAGGAGAAGGCTATATAAGCCCTGATGTGAGGCTTTGTTTTGGGGCGGACTTTGAGAAGTGTTCTGTGATGTGATCTGTATTCTGGGAAGCCTTTGTCCAGAGCCCCCCGGTTTTGAAAAACCCAGATGTTGATTTGGTATGGATGTAATGGTTGGTAAGTTTGGAAAGCTGTCGACTTGATCTGTTTCTGTCTTGTATACTTTGTCTGTCTGTATACTTTGAAGTTCAGGGTGCTGACCTTTTTCCCCTGAATGAGGTAAACGATATATGTTTGACTGATTAAAGTAAGCTTGTGAACCCATTTTGAGTTGCTTTCCTTTATCAAAGCAGATCCAAGAACCTGTGTTGGCAGCAAACCCTGAGGACGCTTGGGGTGCTTGCTGCTACAAGTCCCCCTCACTTTGTATACCATTAACAATCAAGGAGTAGGTAATTAGCTTTGGGGAGGGAGATTATACTTTCCCTCCCCAGTTAAGATAATGCAATCACCAAAGATTAAAAATGGAATAAAAAAGTATAAAGTAGGCATTAAGGATTTTCCCTGTAATTCCACATCAATGTAGTCACACATGATGAGGTTTTAATGTGTAAACAAGATTTGTTTACGCCCTGACCCTTTATAAGGTGCACACTCTTCTGTAATTAGGTTATGAAGGGAACAATGTAATTTTCTGAGAATATCAGTCATAATTTGTGCGTGCGCATGTGTGTGTGTGTTTGTGTGTGTAACATAATTCATTCAACAATAGAAAAGGAAAGGTTAAGGAGAGCTGTGTGGAGGCAGACCCATTTATCTGCATCAGCAAAACCTGGCAGGGGCAGTGGGTGGGGGTGGGTAAGTGCTTCTCCTCTTCCCCAAGTTGGTCATGTGTTCGGAGCTCCTGAATCAATAGAAGGCATTCATTCAGGAGCAACCAGGTAAGTAGTCTTACCTTACGTAAGACACAGATACAGACAGTCACTTGACGAAGTCAGTTCCAGGGAACATTATCCTTAAAACCAGAAAAGAATGACTATGGACCCAACAAAGGAATAGTACTTAGAAATTCAGTTGAGCAGCTTAAAAAGCAAAGAACCGTACCCAAGGGGAGTTATATGGAAATTCTACAAAAGCAGAAAAGTGAGTTACTCCTTCTCATGTGTGCATTACTATCATTGTAATATGAGTTCAATTTTCCTATGGATGCTATGTATGTTTCTTGGTGAGTGCATCCTAAGCTTTTTGAGGAAAATGGTTTGTACAAACTGTTCTCTCTGTACCATCCTAATAAATGCCATTATTAAAGTTAATAAAGTCTGATGACTGAGCATAGTAGTCAATCTCTGGGCCTCTGATGTTTAAAAGTACAAGCTGGGGGAATTACCCTAGAAATGTTGTTACATTACCAACATTTCAAAAAGTTTCATATTATATAGAGTGTTCCACACCCATTATTCCCTACTTCTGCAAATAAAGGAAGGTGCTTTTTCCTATCTTTTCTTTAGGGTCTCTCCTGGTCACTAATTTTACAGCATCAATTTATTCTGCATTATTATTGTGCTTTCAATTTACATTGTTGTAGTCATTGTCTTGTTTTCCTGGTTCTGCCTCACTTTTACTTTCACATTCATCTTACCAAGATTTTCTATAATCATTATGTCTTACAACATAGTAATATTTCATTACGTTCATCTAACACGAGTTGTCTAATCATTGCCCAGTGAATGGGCATCTTCACCTTTAGGCAAAAGTTCTGCTACTAATCATTTGTTGTATATAGGTTCTTCTTGTCACTGACTCCCTTGACATATTCCTAGTAGAAGAATCTCTCAGAGTATAGACACTTTAGTCACCATCTTCACATAATAACAAGTTGCTTACCAGAAGATTTGAATCACTGCATACCTCCACCAATATTTCATTTGTGTGCCTATCCCACAACCCTTCCAAAACTCACTATCCCCATCATTTGCATATTTGCTGGTTGTGAGATAAACCTCAAGGGGTTGTTTTGCTTTGCATTTCTCTTTACTTTCGTGATTTAGAGCTTTCTTTCATATGGCTGTTAATGATTTGATGTTCTTTGAGAAGGGTTTGTTCATATCGTTGTACCACTTCTCATTTAGGAAATGGCTTTTGGTCCTACAAATTTTTGTTCATTTTTGATATCTTGCATATCAGAAACTCAATATATATTAAGTACAATGATTTTACTTGTCAACTATTTCTCTTATTCTAAATGCATTAATCTGTCTTATGCAATAGATTTTCTTTTTTCTCTTTTATTTTTATTATATTAATATATATTTATGGAAGAAAACATGCATTTCCACAACATGGTGCCCAAAAAAATGACTGTACATGAAACTGCAAATTTACTATATATGCACTACTTGCTATTCCTTTCAAATATAAAACAAAATTGTTCCCCCTGTATCAATGGATATAATTTAGAATGTTTCGTATTTATTATGATGAAGTATGTTATTTTTCTAATTTTGAACCATCTTCCTATGCCTGGTATTAATTCAATTTTAATAAAATGAATTTTTAAAATGAATTACAGTCTTTTGCCAGGATTTTGTTTTAAAATTTCAAATTGTCATGTAAATTTCTTTATTTTCCCTTTTTTTCCTACCCTTCCCCCACTCTGCTCTAGAGATGACTATCATTAGACACAAATAGGTGTGTATGTATTTGTGCATGGATATGTATAGATATATATAGATATAGATGGTGATATATTTGTTTTGTCTGATAACTTGATTTTTTGTTTTGTTTGATAACATTACCAAAACATTTGCTTTTTTGGATTCACTTGAGAGATGGTATCCCTGCTTAGACAAAATGGATTTGTGGTGGAAAAATAAAGATATTTTCTTGATATTTTTCTAGTAATGATTGTTGGTCAGGGTACAAGAGCAGAGAAGATAAAAGGTACTGGTTCTCCAGGGCTAGAGCTTACTTGGGCAGGAAAGAATGATGAGTATCAAAGGGGAAATGGATGTCAGGGGTAAGTGACATCAAAATGACTTACTATGGACTCAGTAGAGACAAACAAAATCAGTATATAGGTTAAAGATTGGAAGTATCAGGAATATTTCAGGGGGACAAAGGACACGATAAGTCAGCAGGAGTGAGGATTTTAGAGAAATGGAAATTCAGTTCAACTCAATACAACTAACATTTCTTAAATACTTTTTCCATTCAAGACAGTGCTTAGAGTTGAGATTATGAAGAAGGAAAAGAATCCAAGCTTTTACTTCTCCAGGAAAGAAAGAATTACAATCTAACACTGTAAGTGAAACAAGTGCACAATTAAATAATATTTTTCTTTAATTATGAATGCATAATCAAGACTGAATAGAACTGAGTCAAGATATTTGTGTGAGTGCTTGCATATGTGTGTTAACTATATCTACCTGAGGAAATTAGGAAACTTTGTGCAGAATCAAAGGATTTAGGATTGGAAGGGACTTTAGAGATGACCTGGTTCAAATTCATTTTACAGACAAGAAAAAAAGGTCTAATAAAGTTGGAATAATTTGCCCAATGTCAACAGCCATGAAGTGACAGAGCCCAAGACTTGAACCTCAGTCTTCTGGAACCAAATTCAATGCTATATCAGTGAAAAGTATAATATCTTAAACCCATCTAGCTTCAAATTAAAGGGACAGTCTTTCTAAAATAGAGATTACAACATTAAGTCCATAAAAATAGAGGCATATATCCTATGCATATATTTAAATACATATAGGTATGCATATACTTATCCTCAAAATCACAAAAACGCAGAATCTGAAAGCTCGAAGTGTCACTGGCAGTCATCTAGTCCAGTCCATAAATGAAAGGAACCCTAACTAAAACATACCCTATGGGTGATCATTCAACTCCTACAGAAAAGGAGTTTGAGGGTCATTGTCTTCTAGGGCATGTCATTTTACTTTAAGACAATTCCAATTGGTAGATTTTTTTTTTAAACTGACATCAATCCTAAATTTTTCCCATTATAACTTTCACCCATGATACTTGATTCTGCACTTTCCAGTTCCTCTTAAACATTAAGGTCCTTTAAACACTTGAAGACAGCTATTGTATTATGCATAAGTATTCTCTTCTAGTGGCTAACCACATTCATTTCATTCAATAGCTCTTCATATGACATGGATGTAAGACCTTTCAGCATGCTGAATGGTCTCTACTGGATATTCTCAAATTTATCAATTTCCTTAAGCCATGGCATCCAGAAGACAACAAAACACCAAGTATGATGACAAGAAAGCTTATTATCCCATGATTCTTGGAAATTCTCCTTCCATTCATGCAAGAGCATATTAGCTTTGCTGGATGCCCCAGTCAACAAGAGTAAGACAAGGAGAATTTATTAACCTCTAATACAGAACTAGAAGTAAGAAGACCTGCATTCTAATTCTGTCATGAATGCTTACTGGCTGTCTGATAGTGGCCAAGTAGCAATGTGTCTTTGTGCCTCAGTTTCTTTATACAGGGTTGTCATGAAGATTAAAGCACTTTGCCAGACTTAAGGCATTATATAAATGTTAACTGCCATTATATAATCTCCCACTCTATCTCAGTTCCTTTTTTCTTCTCCTATGAAGTCTTGACTCTCTTTCCATTAGGAATAACTCCTTCTCTCTAATTAGCTGGCATACAAAGGGTCATTCTTTGAGTCCTTCTACCAAACAGCCTATATTTGGAACACAAATAACAGTTACTGAGTTGCGGCAGAAATACGAACATAACACATTTGCAACAAGCTTCACACAATTCCCCTACTCCTAATGGTGGTTTACATTGTCAACATTTTTTTAAAAAAAAAAAACTATTTGTGTTTAAATGTAAACATCAACTCAACAACTGGTTAAAACACTGACAGGCAATTATCGCCTCAACAACTTTACAAAGGTGTTCAGTTCAACGATTCCATTGCTATATCCACCTCTCTTTAAGCCTTGTTGTTCTGTCATTTCAGTCATGACCCCATTGAAGGTTTACTTGGCAAATATATTAGAATAGTTTATGATTTCCTTCTCCAGCTCATTTTACAAAAGAGGAAACTGAGGCAAACATCATTAAAATACTTTCCCAGGGTCACACAACTACTATGTGTCTAAGGCCAGATTCGAACTCATGAAGATGAAAGTCTTCCTGATTCCAAGCCCAGAACTCGATCTACGATGCCACCTAGTTGCCCTTAAGCCTTGTAGTAACCTCTTATCAGATTCGCCAATTAATTTCACACATATATCCACTCTACCAATTACTTTACCCTCAAATTGTTCAGTTTATCTTCTAACTTGTCTTGCCAACTGCTTTCCCCTTATTCTACCTTATTTACTATTTTAGAGATTAAATCATTTCAGTTTATTGTTGTTCAGTCATTTTCAGTCATGTATGACTCTTTGAGATCTCATTTGGGCTTTGCTCGACAAAGATACTGAAGTGATTTGCCATTTCCTTCTCCAGTTTATTTTACAGACAAGGAAACTGGGGTAGACACGGCTAAGTGACTTGCTCAGGGTCACACAGTTAGTAATTATTGGAAGCAGGAACTCAAGAAGATGAGTTTCCCTAACTCCAGGCCCGGCACTCTATCCATTGTACCAACTAGCTGCCACAGCTCAATAATTATGAATCATTACCACAGGAATTTCCAGTTTAGGTTGAATAATCTAATGTTTCACTAAGAAATAACTGTCATTAGTAGATCAAAATGTTTTGATTAGACTTGAAAAGATTTTACCAACCCAGCAAGTCAGAAGAGTTGGCCAATATCAATTATACACAACAAAATCATGGTCACAATCTAAAGATGAAATTTCACAAAATCTAGTAGCTATTTCTAAATCACATCAAATTGTAATCGATCACTGTAAAATACAGTATCATGTGAATAAAGAAAGAACTTAATTTTGAAGTGTGATTATAGATGTCCTGAATTAAAATGATCAATATAATATCTCCTGCTGACATTGTAGTCTCTTCCCTTCTGTTCTTTTAGCTACTTCTGTCACTTTATTGGATTTTGTTTTAGAACTTCTTTCTGAAAAAGCACAATAATTTATTGACTGGATATATTCTGATTTATACAAAGATGAACAAAACTGCAGCTTTAGCTGTAGTATTCTGGAATTTAAGGAAATCATAAGCAATATAATGGAATTATTCTTTTTTAATTAAATTATATGTTTATTTTTAGTTTACATCATTCATTTCCACAAGATTTTGAGTTACAAATTTTTTCCCCATCTTTCCCCTACCCAACACCCAAAAGAGCGATCCCACTGAACACCCCCTCCCCAATCTTCTCTCTCCTATATTCTCCTCCATCCCCCCTCCAACTTTCCAGTAAGGCATGATGGATCTCTATGCCCCAGTGCCTGTATATCTTATTTCCAAGTTGCAGGTAAATACACACACACACACACACACACACACACACACACACATATACACATATAATCACAAATATTTGATTTTAAATCTTTGAATTCCAGATTCATTCCCTTCCTCCCTTGTCACTCACCCTTACTGGGAAGATAAGCAGTTCAGTATAGGTTGTACATGGGTAGCTAATGCAAAGCATTAACACAGAAGATATATTGTAAAAGACTGACTATATTTCCCTCTCTCCTATCCCACCACCCACTTGTTCTATTCTCTACATTGATCCCATCCCTTTTCAAAAGTGAGTGCTTCCAACTGCACTCCCCCTCAATTTGTCCTCCCCTCCATCATGCTCCCTCTCATCCCCTTCCCCCCTACTCTCCTGTAGGGTGAGATACCCTATTTTATGTTTATGTCATTCCATCCCTAAGGCAAATTCAAGGACAGTAAGGTTGACCCATTCCCTTTTGCCTTCCTGTTCTTCCCTTCCATTGTACCCCTTTCTCCCTTGCCTCTTCTATATGAGATAATTTACTTCATTCTGTCTCTCCCAATCTCCTCTCATTATATTCCTCTCTCACCTATGAATTACACCTTTTAATTATCAGCCCTTCCTATTCAGTTGGTCCTGTGTCCTCTGTCTATGCTTTTGTCTAAAAATGTTTGACTTACTGAGATTTGGAAAACACAACTAATAAATGAAATGAGAATAGTAGTTACAATGTATGTATCCCCAAGTTTGTTGGTAGGATATAAGGTTCTTGAGGGCAAGAATTGTGTTATATTTTGTCTTTAAATTCATGGCAACAAACAAAGTACCTTGTACAAAACAAGTGTTTAATACTGACTGAATTGAATTTATAGAGTTGTTTCAAAATTTTAATTAAGATGATGTTTTAGGATTTTATATTCATGAATTGTATAGAAATAGGCTAATTTGCATTAGAAAAAAACTGGCTAATTTAGAAAGATGGCTGAGTACACTTCCACTTCATGGAGAAGGGACTAACAAGGAATCTAACCCAGTCAAGAGGCTCACGGCCGCATTGATTTAGATCAGAAATAAATTTTACCTATAAATTTTACAGGTCATTGAATCCTATTTTATTTCACAAATGATGAAACTGAGGCACATAGTAATTAAATGAGATATTCAAGGTCATCCAGGTAGTGAATAGAAGATCTGGGATCTGAACACAGGTCCTCTGATTCCAAATCTCATGTCTTTTCCATTGTCCTATATTGCCTCTTTACCATGCATTCAGTCAAATTGTGTCTTGATTGAAATACTAGAAAGGTCAAGATCATTTTAACACATACTACAAAATGATTTTGCATCATATAGGCAAAGATTGGCTGTAACTGGATATACTAAACAGGAGACCGAGTATTTAAAGAGGACTAGGAAAAACTAAATGAGGGGTTTGACTTTAACAATAGGAACTGGGCTTTAATTGATAAAGGAAATTTCTGTTAAGAAAACCAGGTATATCAAAGCAGGAAAGAATGGTATTAGAGAGTTATGTGAAGCACTGAAAAGTTAAATGACCTGCCTAGGGTCACACAGCCAGTATGTGGCAGAGGTCTAAGATTCAAGTCTTACTGACTCCAAGGAGAGCCCTCCGCTCAGGCCATTCTGCCTCTCAACAGCTTAATAATAAAATCATTAAGTGTTATGATAATAATATTAATATAACTGATATTAATGTAGTACTTTACATATATTACTGCCTCAATTAAGGCCTAAAACAATCTTGTTGGAATAGAAATGGAGACACAAGGAAACTAAGTGATTTTCCTACCGTAATATAGCTAGTAACTGTCTCATACAAACTATGAGTCAAGGTCTTACCAATCCTAAGCCAGCTCTATTATTTCCTGGAGTTTTAGTTTACTACTCTTTGCTCCCCCCCAAAACAAACAAACAAACAAACAAACAAACAAACAACCAAACTAGTAGGATTGATGGACAGCACTGTCAAATACAGCTAGGAGGGCAAGGGTTAAGGTTTTGTAACTATTGTTGTTCAGTTGTTTCAGTCATGTCTGACTATTTGATTTGATTTGATTTTTTTTTAAGCAGTCGGGGTTAAGTAACTTGCTCAAGGTTACACAGCCAGTTATTTCTGGTTGTGGTGCTGAGTGTCTGAGCCCGGGATTCGATCTCCAGGTCGTCCCAACACTGGAGCCGGTGCTCTTACTTGCTGTGCTACTTGGCCGCCCCCCATGTCTGACTATTTGTGACCCTATTTGGGTTTTTCTTGGCATAAAGACTGGAATGATTTTCCATTTCCTTCCCAACCCATTTTGAAGATGAGGAAACTGAGGCAAACTAGGTTAAATGACTTGTTAGTCAGTATGTAAGGCTGGATTTGAACTTGTGCAGAGCAGCCTTTCTGACCCCAGGACTAGGTTTCTATGTGCTGCACTACCTAGCTGACCTTCTGTAACTGTTATGTATCATTTAATATTAGAGGGAACTGGTAAAATGACTTGCTCTGTATCACACAACCATATGTACACACACTCACATATGTATTCATACACCCATATACTATCCTTTATACACATGTATGCATGTATATATAATACATATATATATATATATATACATTTATATTCACTTCAACTATTCTCATATGGAGAAAACTTTCATAAGTAACAATTATCATTTTTCCATGTAGGAATGAAAATAGCTCAAATCATAAGTTCCTTATGATTTCTTTTCCCTATTACCTTCTCATGCTTCTCTTGCTTCTTGTATCTGAATGTCAAATTTTCTTTTGAACTCTGGCTTTCTCAGCAATAAAGCTTGAAAGTCATCTATTTCATTGAATAGCCATATTTTCCCCTGAAACATGATACTCAGTTTTGCTGGGTAGGTGATTCTTGATTTTAATCACAACTCCTTTGAGCTCTGGAATATCATATTCCAAGTTCTTCGATCCCTCAGTGTAGAAGCTGCCAGATTCTGTGTTATCCTAATTGTGTTTCCACAATACTCAAATTCTTTCTTCTTGGCTGCTTCCAATATTTTCTCCTTGATCTAGGAACTCCTGAACCTGGCTATAATGTTCCTAGGAGTTTCTTTTTGTAATCTTTTTCAAGAGGTGATCAGTGGATTCTTTCAACCTCTCTTTTACCCTCTGGTTCTAAAACATCAGGGCAATTTTCCTTGAGAATTTCTTGAAGGATGATTTCTAGGTTCTTTTTTTATCATGGCTTTCAGGTAGTCCAATAATTTTTAAATTATCTCTCCTGGATCTATTTTCCAGGTCAGTGGTTTTTCTAATGAGATATTTCACATTGCCTTGTATATTTTTTTGTTTGTTCAGATCTGTTTAATAGTATCTTGATTTCTCATAAAGTCACTAGCTTCCATTTGCTCCAATCTAATTCTGAAGGAATTATTCTCTGCAATGAGCTCTTGATATTCTCTTTCCATCTGCCAAATTTGACTTTTTAAGGCATTCATTGGCTTTTGCCATTTGAGTTAGTCTATTTTTAAGGTGTTATTTTCCTCAGTCAAGTTGTTGACTCTCTTTTCATGATTTTCTTGCATCGTTCTCATTTCTCTTCCCAATTTTTCTTCCACTTCTTTTATTTGGTTTTCACAATCCTTCTTAAGCTTCTATAGCCTGCAACCACTTTACATTTTTCTTGGAAGCTTTTGGCACAGGAGTTCTGACTTTGTTGTCTTCCTTCTGTTACATGTTTTGATCCTTTTTGTCACCCATAAAGGAATCCAAGATCAGATTGCTGTACTTGCTTTGCTTCCTTTGCTTGCTCATGTCACCACTTAATTACTTGACTTTTGAGCTTTTTGCCACAGTAGAACTCTGCTTTCAGAGAGGAGAGTTTTGTTCCAAATTGCTGGGGTTTTCTCAGCTGCCAGAGCTCTTAGTTGGCTGCTATCTCTGAAGCCTCCACATGCTATGGCTCACTGGTCATGCACCACAGGACCTCCATCCCAGACATCCATCTAGATCCAAGCAGGTTAAAGCAAAATAAATTACCCCTCAGACTGCTTGCTTGGTGGCCCCCCTACAATATGCAGGCCAGGACTCTGAAGCAGTCACACAGCGGCATGGCCATGGCACCTCAGCTGCTTCTCCCTCTGGGGGCAGAAGCCAGACTGCACTTCCAGACTCCCTATTCTCAAAGTTCACACTACACTCCAACTTTGTCCTTAGTATATATGGGTTGATAAGTCTTGAAACCACTACAGTGGCTGATGATCCACTCTCCTGAAGTCCCTCAAGCTGGGTCTGGTTGTGACCACCCTGACATTAAAACCTTGGGCTCATGCAGGGCTGGCCTCTGTTTCCAGTGTGCTGCAATGGACCCTTCCTGCCGGCCTGCTGGGAGGTTTGATCTCTTTGTCACTTTGTGGGTTCTGTAGCTATAAAGTTTGTTCAGGGTAATTTTTTACATGTATTAGAGGAGGTGGAATTGGGAGCTGCACAGAAATCCTGTTTCTACTCTACTATCTGACAAAATTATTCTAATGTTGCAAAGGTTATATCTTAGTTAAATAACAGTGGAAGTTTTCTATTCTCTATTTTTCCTTTGAATTTTCAAATATATATTTCTAAAACCAGGTACCCATAGATAGTACCCATATATATGTCCGATAGAAACCTAGCCTCAGAATTGGAAAGAGCAGTCCTTTCTCAGCATATAATGGTTGTGTGATCCAGAGCAAGTCATTTTACCAGTTCCCTCTAATATTAAATGATACACAACAGTTACAGAAGGTCAGCTAGGTAGTGCAGCACATAGAAACCTAGTCCTGGGGTCAGAAAGGCTCCTCTGCACAAGTTCAAATCCAGCCTCACATACTGACTAGAAAGTCATTTAACCTAGTTTGCCTCAGTTTCCTCATCTGCAAAATGGGTTGGGAAGGAAATGGAAAATCATTCCAGTCTTTATGCCAAGAAAAACCCAAATAGGGTCACAAATAGTCATACATGGGGGGCAGCCAAGTAGCACAGCAAGTAAGAGCACCGGCTCCAGTGTCAGAATGACTTGGAGATCGAATCCTGGGCTCAGACACTTAGCATTCACCCAGAAACACCTGGACGTGTAACCTTGAGCAAGTTACTTAACCACGGTGGCTCAGCGAGTAAGAGCACCGGCTCCAGTGTTGGGACGACCTGGAGATCGAATCCCGGGCTCAGACACTCAGCACCACAACCAGAAATAACTGGCTGTGTAACCTTGAGCAAGTTACTTAACCCCGACTGCTTAAAAAAAAATCAAATCAAATCAAATAGTCAGACATGACTGAAACAACTGAACAACAATAGTTACAAAACCTTAACCCTTGCCCTCCTAGCTGTATTTGACAGTGCTGTCCATCAATCCTACTAGTTTGGTTGTTTGTTTGTTTGTTTGTTTGTTTGTTTGTTTGTTTGTTTTGGGGGGGAGCAAAGAGTAGTAAACTAAAACTCCAGGAAATAATAGAGCTGGCCTAGGATTGGTAAGACCTTGACTCATAGTTTGTATGAGACAGTTACTAGCTATATTACGGTAGGAAAATCACTTAGTTTCCTTGTGTCTCCATTTCTATTCCAACAAGATTGTTTTAGGCCTTAATTGAGGCAGTAATATATGTAAAGTACTACATTAATATCAGTTATATTAATATTATTATCATAACACTTAATGATTTTATTATTAAGCTGTTGAGAGGCAGAATGGCCTGAGCGGAGGGCTCTCCTTGGAGTCAGTAAGACTTGAATCTTAGACCTCTGCCACATACTGGCTGTGTGACCCTAGGCAGGTCATTTAACTTTTCAGTGCTTCACATAACTCTCTAATACCATTCTTTCCTGCTTTGATATACCTGGTTTTCTTAACAGAAATTTCCTTTATCAATTAAAGCCCAGTTCCTATTGTTAAAGTCAAACCCCTCATTTAGTTTTTCCTAGTCCTCTTTAAATACTCGGTCTCCTGTTTAGTATATCCAGTTACAGCCAATCTTTGCCTATATGATGCAAAATCATTTTGTAGTATGTGTTAAAATGATCTTGACCTTTCTAGTATTTCAATCAAGACACAATTTGACTGAATGCATGGTAAAGAGGCAATATAGGACAATGGAAAAGACATGAGATTTGGAATCAGAGGACCTGTGTTCAGATCCCAGATCTTCTATTCACTACCTGGATGACCTTGAATATCTCATTTAATTACTATGTGCCTCAGTTTCATCATTTGTGAAATAAAATAGGATTCAATGACCTGTAAAATTTATAGGTAAAATTTATTTCTGATCTAAATCAATGCGGCCGTGAGCCTCTTGACTGGGTTAGATTCCTTGTTAGTCCCTTCTCCATGAAGTGGAAGTGTACTCAGCCATCTTTCTAAATTAGCCAGTTTTTTTCTAATGCAAATTAGCCTATTTCTATACAATTCATGAATATAAAATCCTAAAACATCATCTTAATTAAAATTTTGAAACAACTCTATAAATTCAATTCAGTCAGTATTAAACACTTGTTTTGTACAAGGTACTTTGTTGGTTGCCATGAATTTAAAGACAAAATATAACACAATTCTTGCCCTCAAGAACCTTATATCCTACCAACAAACTTGGGAATACATACATTGTAACTACTATTCTCATTTCATTTATTAGTTGTGTTTTCCAAATCTCAGTAAGTCAAACATTTTTGTAGTCATATATATATATATATATTTTTTTTTAATCAAACTAATACTCATATTGAGTGCCTACCATGTTCAAAGCATGAGCTAAGGGTTCTTGTACACAAGTGCTTATAACAGAACTATTTGGAAAGATTCTGATACTGTTTGCTCTTAACCACCCCTATCATTATGGCTCTAAGAGCTGGAGGAACTTGGTTTAACACTTCAGGATGCAAGGATCTGTTAAAGTTTTATTAAATACACATGTAAGTGCCCCTTCATTCTTTTTTTCCTCACCCTTTGTGTCCATTAACTCCCTGCCAGATCTAATTCTCTGTACAAAGGTCGTAAGGCTAAATTCCTTTGAAAAGATGCAGTTTCTAGCCAATCAATGTATTCTGCTTATCTGCATAGTGTATGTAGGTCTCCCTTTGGGAGATCTTAAGATTTAGCTCCACCACAAATGTGATTTTCAGTAAATGACTACAAATCATTCTCTATTACCTCTGTATATATACTTCCCAACGAAAAACTCCTTTATGCCCACAGTCCCAGTTTTACTCCACCAAATCTAGCCCAAAGTATATTGATGGACACTCCACTCTTTCAACATTTATGTCCAGATGGTTGCAAGATTTTTTCCATTTAACCTCTATAACATGAAAGGCTTATGTTTCCTAAAGTCATATTACACACATTACAATCCCTTGCCCAAAGTACTTATACTCAGACTTCTTTCCTCAACTGGAAGTGAAGGCAAATCATGCTACCATATACCACATACTTAAATTCAGCACTTAGCACAGTGAGTGGTATGTAGTAGGTGATTAATAAATGTTTATTGACTGCCCTATATTTTGAGGAAAAAGACACTGTTTTTACCATTAGAGTCTTTTTGTGACTCACAGGCTCTTTATACAGTTCCACTAACATGTGTGATTCAAAACAAATGAAAATACTTGTGTGTCAGCTTATGTTTTTGCTTAAAGGTCAAATGTACAAGCTGAAAAGTTTTCTAGGAAAATGGTCAAGTGGTCTGGACAAAATCATACTGGGATTTCATTTTTTAAAACTGGTTTTGTTTTATTCAAGTTAAGTTTAAAAGTGCCCAAATGGGGGGAAAAGGAAAAAAAAATCTGTTTGACTCTTACACAAACATGCACACACACAACACTAAACAAGTAACAACCCCTCAGTCCCTCACACAATACCTTCCTGGCCTCTACCCACAAAGGTCTTTTCTGCCTTTAAGACACCTATGAATTCTTTCCTGTTCCCCCTAATGGCTAGTGTTCTTATTTCCAAAATTACTTTATATATAACAACTTTGTAGATATTTGTATTTATTTACTTCATATGTAAGCTTTATATACTTTTTTATCTAGAGAAAGAAATTGGAACCCTCTCAAGTATCCTTGCCAAGAAAATGCCAAATGGGGGGGGGGGTAGAGTCAATATATTGAAGTAGAAACAGGACCTCCAAGCAGTTCTGGCTCCCACCTTCCCCAATTCATGTAAAAGGGGACTCTAAACAAACTTTGGAGCTGCAGAATCCACAAAATGGCACAGAGAAACTTACCTCCCACTGAGGACAGCCTGGCAGGCCGGCAGGAATCTGCCAGCGCAGCATTCTGGGAGCCAAGCCCAGCCATGGTGAGCCAAGGTTTTAGCCCCAGGACGGGCCTGACCAACCACCAGCTGGAGGGACTCCAGATCACCAGCAGCTGTGGTGTTTCAGAATTATCAACACATAGATGCTAAGGACAAAGTGAGAAGTCAGTGCAGTTTGGACTCTGGGACTCAGTAGTTGGGAGTGTGTCGACTTTTGCCCCTGGGGTGAGAGGCTACTGAGGGCTGTGTCACAACCATGCCACATAGCAGCTTCAGCTCCTGGCCTGCAGAGTGTAGGGGGACCAAATGTCCAGTCTGAGGGGTAATCACTCTTGCATTAACTGGCTTGGATCTGTATTGCACTCTAGGGTGGAGGTCCTGGGGTGTGTGACCAGCTTGCCAGAGCATGTGGAAGCTTCAGAGAAGGCACCCAACTAATACCTCTGGAAGCTGAGAAAAATCCATCATTTGGGACAAAAGCTCCCCTGTTTGGTGGCAGAGTCCTATTGTGGCAAAAAGTCCAGGGGTCAAGCGACTGAGGGGCGATATGACCAGGCAAATGAAGCAAAGCAAATAGAAGTACCCAACATTAGATTCCTATTTTGGGAACAAAATGGATCAAAGCATGGAACAGGAGGAAGACAACAAAGTCAGAACTCCTGCATCAAAAGCTTCAAATACAAGCTGGTTACAGGCCATAGAGGACCATAAGAAGCAGATAAGAGAAGTGGAGAAAAAATTGGGAAGAGAAATAAGAATGATGCAAGAAAATTATGAAATGAGAGTCAACAGCCTGATGGAAGAAAATAACACCTTAAAAAACAGAATGACTCAAATGGCAAAAGAGGTTCAAAAAGGCAATGAAGAGAAGAATGCCTTAAAAGGATGAATTTGCCAGATGGAAAAAGAATCTCAAAAGCTCACTGAAGAGAATATTTCCTTCAGAACTAGAATGGATCAAATGGAAACTAATGACTTTATGAGAAATCAAGATGCTGTTTAACAGATCCAAACAAATGAAAGAATAAAATACAATGTAAAATATCTCATGGGAAAAACCATTGACTTGGAAAATAGATCCACGAGAGATAATTTAAAAATTATTGGACTACCTGAAAGCTATGAGATCAAAGAAAGAACCTAGAAATTGTCCTTCAAGAAATTCTCAAGGAAAACTGTCCTGATCTTTTAGAACCAGAGAGCAAAATAGAGGTTGAAAGAATTCACTGATCATCCCCTGAAAAAGATCCCAAAAAGAAAACTCCTAGGAATATTATAGCCAGGTTTCGAAATTCCCACATCAAGGAGAGAATATCACAAGCAGCCAGGATGAAACAATTTGAATATTGTGGAAACACAATCAGGATAACTCAGGATCTGGCAGCTTCTACATTGAGGGATCAAAGGGCTTGGAATATGATATTCCAGAGGGCAAAGGAGCTGGGATTAAAAACATGAATCACCTACCCAGCAAAACTGAGTATCATGTTTCAGGGGAGAATATTCTCATTCAGTGGAAGAGAGGACTTTCATACATTCTTGATAAAAAAACAGAGTTGAATAGAAAATTTGACATTCAGATACAAGAAGCAAGAGAAGCATGAAATGGTAAACAGGGAAAAGAAATCATAAGGAACTTATCAAAGTTGAACTATTAACATTCCTACATGGAAAAATGATCATTGTAACTGATTAAGTTTTTCCCAGTATGAAAACAGTTGAAGGGAATAGAAATAGAAATATATACATATATATATATAATGGCTATATCGGAGGGTATACTGGTGTATGAATACATATGTGAAAGTGTGTATATATGTTTACAGGCATACATAGATAGAGAGCATAAGACTAATTTAATAGGAAGAGATGATACTTAAAAGGTGAAATTAAGAGGTGAGAGAGGAATATAATGAGAGGAGATGTGGAGATACAGAATACGGTAAACTATCTCATATAGAAGAGGCAAGGGAAAATGGTTACAATGGAGGGGAAGAATAGGAAAGCAAAAGGGAATGGGTCAGTCTTATTCTCATTGAATTTGACTCAGGGAGGGAATGAAATACACACCAAATAGGGTATCTTACCCTGTAGGAGAGTAGGGCAGAAGGGGATTAGAGGGGGGATGATGGAAGGGAGGACAGGCTGGGGGGGAGGGAAGTTGGAAGCACCCAGTTTTTTTAAAGGACAGGATCAAAGTAGATAATAGAACAAGTGGGAGGTGGGATAGGAAGGAGGAAAATATAGTCAGTCTTTTACAATTTATCTACTATGTTAATGTTTTGCATTAGCTACACATGTATAACCTATACTGAACTCCTTATCTTCCCAGTAAGGGTGGATGACAAGGGAGGAAAAGAATGAATCTGGAAATCAAAGTTTTAAAATCAAATGTTTAATACATATATATATATATATATACTATTATGAATACTATTTTACATGTAATTGGGAAATAAGATATTGTGATAGTAATGGCAATTAAAGATTCCCCTGTATTGGCTTGGTTTTCAAATTGATTGTATTAAAACCCAGAGTTTGTTAATCCCACCTGTGGGATGGGCTTGTTGATGTGAAAAGAAAGTCCTGAAGTGGGAGGAGCTGGTGACGTAGATTTGGAGAGACAAGGGAGAGGCGGAAGTTCTTTTTGGAAGCAGCACCTCGTGGAGAGAGAGAGACTAAGAGATTGCTGGTGGCCGCTTTGAATTGCCCTGGACTTTTGAGACCTGCCCCCTGAGCTGCCAAGGACTGAGGAGACATGGCTGTTTTGCTGGTACTTTGTCTGTCTGTTTTGATGTTATTTTGCCAGATTTGTCCACTGGTGAAAGACTGTCCTGTTGAAGAAGTCCTGGAACCTGGCATTTGGTTAAGAAGGCCTGAGACTGTCCTGCAGACAGAGAGTGAATACTGTCCACTGGTGAGGGACAGTACTGTTGTTGCAGGGGTCTGGAGACTGTCCGGCAGACAGAATGAATACTGTCCACTGGTGAAGGACAGTGCTGTTGTTGCAGGGGTCTGGGAGCCTTTCTGTTGGTTCAGAAGCCCTGAAGAAGGATTTTCTTGTTGTATGTTTACAGAAATCCTGGGAGAGGGCTTTGCTAATGTGTTCAGGGGTTCTAGGACTGTTCTACAGACAGAGGATAAATTCATGAAGGGACTGGCAATGTATCTTATGGCCTTGCTAAGCCTTGTCTCCCCAGGAACTAAGATTGCTGAGAACTTGCCTCGTGTCAAGATGAAGAAAAGACCTCCATTTGGGTATTAAGTGCTGTGTTTAAACTTGATGTAACTCTGGGGTAGATTCAATTGTGATCCAGGGGTAGGGAACTTTTGACCTTTTTGTGTTCTATGGTTGAGCAAATGAATGTATTTTACTTATGTTTGGAAACTAATCTCCATTTGAGAAGAGGGGCTTTGTGGTGGACTTAATTAAGGTATAGCCTAGGGGTGGAGAAGTATTTAGACCAGGAACTTTGTAATTGATTGAATGATTGGAAGGTCCTGGGGTGGGGTAGGCCTTGGAGATGATTTAATCACACTTAGTAAATGCTGTATTTTGAATGATGTCATGTTTTGATCTTCTCTGTTCTGGGTTTGTTACTGAATAAAATAGAGAGCACCTATGCTGGTATTTTGAACCTGGGAAGTTGCCTTTCCTTGGCATTACATTACAGATATACAGGCACTGGAGCATAGAAATACAGCATGCCCTACTGGAAAAGTCGAAGAGAGTATGGGAAAAGATATGGGAGAGAGCAGATTAGAGGAGGGGATATCCTTTGGGTCTGCTATTTTGAGGTGGTGGGTAGGGGAAAAATGGGGAGAAAATTTGTAACTCAAAATCTGGCGGAAATGAATGATATAAATCAGAAGTTAATAAAGCATTAAAAAAAATGCCAAATGGGGTCATGAAGAGCCAGACACAATTGATTGACCAAACAATGAAAATCCTTCTATAAACTTGTACAATACTGGTACTTGTTCTCCCAGTACCTACAGAATTCCTAGTACATGGTAGGGTCTTAAACTTCTTGACTGATGGTTACATGTTGGTTTTGTAAAGAGAATTTCCTTATCAGAAGTTACTTATGCCAATACAATAAGTCTGGTTATTAAAAAAATACAATCAAAAGAATACAAGGTAGGATAGTGCTAAAACTGTAAGTGACTCTGCCCTAAGTAGTTATTTTGTATGTCATCTAAGCCAGGAGTTCTTGACCTTTTTGTGTGTTATGTAGTCTGATGAAACCTATAGGCCTTTTCTCGGAATAATGTTTGTTTATTTTTTTGTTCTTTAAGGAATTGTAGATAATGCTAAGACTTTGTTCAAAGGTTAAGAAAAATAAAGATGTGTTTTTTTACTTCTTCAAGTTCATGGATCCCTTGAAATGTGTCCGCACACCCTTCTGTGAACAACATGTTAAAAATGTCTTATCTAAACTATAGACATCAGAGAGAATCTGGGAAAAGTTGTAGCAAATTTGTATATCCAGAACTGACATTTCAGCTATATGAAGGAAACTCCATACTCAGCAAGTGCTGAATGTTCTTATACATTAACTCTACCTGGATAGAAATAGTGATAGAAGGACAGAACATGAATTAGCCTTCCTCAGGATTTTCCTCAAACTACTTTCTGTTGTATCAGGATGTGTCCTGATCAGAGGGAAGAATGGTCACAATCAGATATCCTGGACAATTGGCATGTGTTTTCCTTAGTCTTAACCTGTAAGGAACATAAGAATAAAGACCGCAAAGTGACCATTCTTCTATCTATAGTGTGGATAGCTACATGATTTACTAAAATTGTGTGACCAACCACTAATTAGAGTCAAAGGGTTAAGATCCAGCAGGGGACCAGTCAATAATTATAAGGGTTCAGGAATTCACATTTGAATTACAATAGCCAACTTTGGCAATGTGCCAACTCTAACCCTCAGTATAATACATTTTCATTGTATTTATTGAATTGTGAATTTAAACTGGTTAAAACTCAGGGTTTTACTAGAAAATAGCAGCAGGGGAAAATCATTGTAAGTATAGTATATGATGAATCAAGAGCCAATTATGACTGAATTTTTACATTCTTTTATACCCTTGATTCATATGTGAGTCTTTCAAAGTTAAATTTTTACATAACTTTTATAATACAAAGTTACATTTAAATAACAGTTTTATATCAAAGAGTTCATTTTGATATAGAATATCTCATTATAATTTTCTTATTCCATTTACCTGAAGAGACATAGTTATTGGTCTGTGCTACCAAATAAGGATTTCACTTTTCCAATTAGGGAGCAACTCAGACTAAAAACAAAGGGTCTATGGGCTCCAAGGGACTTTTAAAGGATATATTTAACATTGGCAACCAATTTATGGTGATCTAGTAAATTTAAACAACAATAAAATTGTGTAATTTTGTAGCAGAAAGGGATCTTAAAGCTCATACCATCCAAAACCCTCGATTTATAAAACAGTAGATTGTGGCCCAGAGTGGGTAAATGACCTCTCTGGTAATACACAGCTAATTAGCTGTAGAGTGAAGACTTGATTCCAGTATTCCTTTCAGTGAATCATACTGAACCTTTTTATTGCCTTTTAAAAATGAAACTCCATTCCCACCCCTCCCCCAAAAAATATGACTTCTAAATTGGGTGTTACATCTTGGAACCTTTTAAAACACATTTATTGAGGGACAGGGTGGAATTGACTCTCTTATTTGGTTTTACACCCTATACTGAATCTGAAATATCACATCACCACAGATGTCTTTCAGCATGCTGTCCTCTGGTTTCACTAAGAGGTACCAAGGGCTACCATGGCATATAAAACTCCTAGAAAGATATACTAACATATACAGTTTTCTAAATCTTAATCATAGGTCCTGACAAAGACTCAGCATACCAAGGGATATGACACAAAACCAACAAAAACGGAACCAAAGGGTCATCCATACTACTTTGCCTATGCCCAGAAATAATAAGCTCCTTTACTTTTCCTATTATACATAGTATTCTTAATAATGCTGATGACACAGCAGTCAAAGCTTAAAATTGCACTAAGACTTTGGGGACACATATACATGATGAATGTCATTTTTTTTATAGACATGGGAACTCTCCACTGTATGTGATTTGCTCTTGATCACAAAGATTTGAAACTAGGCCTTCATTGTTTTAAGTTCAGAATTATGTCTCAATATCCCCTTTCCCCAAATTCTACCTCTTTCTCAGCAAGAGATAATAATCAGCAACTTTCTAAACCAAGGATTTTGGATGAGATGAACTTTATATGCCTTTCTAATACCAAATTATATTATTTTATTGTTATCTAAATGTATTAAGTCACTATAAATTACTTGACAATGTTAAACATATCTTTTAAGAGTCTCTTGGAGCCCGTAGACCATATGTTTTTAGTCTGAGTTACTTCCTGCTTGGGAAACTGAAATTTTTATTCGGTAGCACAGACCAGTAGCTATTTCTCTTCAGGTAAATGGAATACAGGAAAATTGTAAGGAAATCCTCTATATCAAAATGAGCTACTTAATATAAAAGTATAATTATGTAACTTAAATAAACCTTTATATTATAAAAGTTATATAACATAAGTTATATGAAAATTTAACTTTGAAAGGCTATCCCACATGAAAGTCAATATTATCTTTGATACTATAAAAGTCATGACTATCTACCGCTGGTTGGTCCAAATAGAAATCCTGGTTTTCTGAATTATAGGTGCTACAATCTGAGGTTCCCTGCCCTGCCCACCATTGCCCTGCTCCTTCATAAAAATCTATGTCAATCCCACTCTTCTACTGTTCCCATTCAACTCTAACCTGCTCTTTTGTCGTGCTCTCTGATACCCTTATTCTGTTTAATGCAAATGCAAATACACACACACACACACACACACATATGCAACTTTTAACCTCAGAAGTGTGTGTGTATGTATACGTATCTGTGTGTATGTGTCTGTGTGCATGTGTGTGTAGTGTACATATATAGTGTGTGTATATGCTTACATGCATACATAATTTTCCCCAATAAAACGTAAGCTCTTTGAGGGCAAGGACTGTTTTCTCTTTGTATCCTCAGTGCTTAGTATAGAGCTTGGCACACAGTGGGCATTGGACTTAATTTAATTTCCTTAAAAACTCAAGTTAAGTATAGCCTTTGTTCCTCTAAAATTGAGACATTTATTCTGGAAGAGCTAACATTTATAGGTTTGCAAAGCTTTTTACAAATATCTCATTTTATCCTCATGACAGCTCTAGGAAATAGATTCTATTATTATCCTCTTTTTTTACAAATGAGGAAACTGAGACCAGTTTAATTAAAGCCCCAAGGGGAGCCTCTGTCACAGGGGAGCCTCTCTCATATCTTTTGCAAGGACAACCTGATCCCTGTTTACCCTCTGTACATGTTTTCTACTATACCATGCCTTCAGTTTAAACACCATTTCAAACATCATCAAGTGAAACTATAACTTTGAGGGTGACTAAAATGAAATTCCTAGTTCCTGTGTCATTTAAGCAACATGCATAATGGATTAGATAAAGTACAACCCACTCTAACATAAATGGAATTCTGTAAATTCCTACTGGGCCACTGGCTTACATGTAATGAGAGTGCATAATCAGGAGATCTCGTGTCCACTTAGACTTTTGTATCTGCTAAGCAGTGAAAATCTAGACTCAAAGAATCCCAGAGTTCAAAGGGGCCTCAAGGCTCAGCTGATTCAACCTATATACAATGGGAATCCTCTCTACAATATTTCCAATAAGTGATCATCCAACAGTTCTTGCTGTTGATCCTTCATTTTCAAAGATTTTCAATGACATTTTTAATGACATCTTTATATAAAATTTAATATATTTTATTTCCCCCCAAATGACATGTTAAAATATTTTTTTTAACATTTGAGCTTTTTTTTAAAAATTTGAATAACAAATTCTATCCCTTCCTCTCTCTTTTCCCTCCCCCCCATGGTAAATAATCAGATATAGGGGATATATATGTAATCCTATAAAATATTCACATATTCATTATTTTGTAACAAGAAGACTTGAATAGGGGAGGTACAATGAATAGAGCACTGGCCCTGGAGTCAGGAGAACCCAGTTCAAATCCAGCTTCAGGCACTTAAAACTAACTAGCTATGTGACCTTGGGCAAGTCACTTAACCTCAATTGCCCAGCCTTCCCCCCTCCAAGAAGAAAAAAAAAGACTTGAATAAAAGAAGAATGAAAGAAATAAAGTAAAAAATAACATATTTCATTCTGTATTCAAACAATATCAGTTCTTTCTTTGGAGGTGAATAGTATGCTTCATCATTGGTTTTTATAGAATTGTCTTGGATCATTGTTTTCCTGAGAACAGTTAAGTAATTTACAATTCTTCACTGTACAATATTGTTCTTACTATGTACAACATTCTCCTCATTCTTTTCACTTCACTATGCATCCATTCATGCAAGTCTTTTCAAGTTTTTTTCTGAAATTATCCTCTGTACCATTTCTTATGGCACAATAACATTCCATCACAATCATATATCATAGCTTGTTTAGCCATTTCCCAATTGATGGGTATCCTTTCAATTTCCAATTCTTACCCATATAGAGTGAAATCTTGACTTGCACTTGAATTGGATTTAAGTGAGACAAAGTTCCACATTCATTAGCCTCATTCTTCCAGAGTCATTGAAGCCCAGTAGCAAGACCAAAAGTCAGTACTGATCATCTTTATATGACGGTAAGGACTATATTATATTGGTATATATTGATTATGTTATATTATATTGATTATATTGGTATAGGAAACCCCCAGATTAAGGAAAATTTTACCAATGGAGGTCAGCAAATTTTCTGCAAATCATAATCAGAGAGTTATCTAGGGGACTGAGAAGTTCTCTAATTTGATCAGGAACACAAAGTCATTAAACTCACATCCAGGTCTTCCGGCTTCCAAGACAACTTTTTCTCCACTACTCGATTTCTATAAAGAGAAGTAAAAATCTTCCTTTTAGGTTCTACTCATCACTCCTAATTCTGTTCTCCATTGAAAGTGAACTTGGAGGAGCATGGTTAATAAGTAGCTACTAATCTCAGCTATACCACTTTCCTAGAAATGTGACCTTAGGCTCTTTTCTAAACTTCAACTGTCTCATATGCAAACTGATGGTTTGAATGAGATGTTTCCTTCTAGTTCAAAAATTCCTCATCCACATCTCTTTAAGCCCCTTGAGGACAGGGACTATTTCATTTTTACCTTATTAATCACAAGTATGTGGCCTATAGTAGAGGCTTAATACATGTCTGTTGGCTGATTAATATAGTGCATTTTGCTGTGACATGAAATCAATCTTCAGTTTTGGGCATACACAAAGTATAATGTTCTTAATTATCTGCTTCAAACCACTTTCCAGGAGCCATATTTCCCAATTAGAATTGAATTTTTCACTGTTGTTCTTGAAGATGTACCTCCCAAAATCCTGCAATCCATCATGACTACTGCAAATGTATAGATTGCCATGAAACAAGCAAACCAAATCAGTCAAGCAAATTTCTGGCTAGAGAGTTGTTTTGTCAAGGCAGCATGGCATCAAAGGAAGGTGGTTCAATTTGGAAATGCAACATCAAACCTGGACCTGTCAATGACTAGCTATAGCTTTAATTTCACTGGGACTCAGCTTCGTCATGTAGAAAATGGAGGCATCACAACGAATGAGTTCAAGATCTCCTTTTAGTTCTAGAATTCAAAGACTATATCTTCCTGGATATTGAATTCTAATCTAGGTTATCCAGTAGGACTTACTCTATCTTGGCTAAATGGAATCTTATCAAGTAATGCTGCATGATTTTAGAATAGGAGCCCTTGAACTGGTAAAATTTAAGACTGATCCTGTATCATGTATTGATTGATCTTATTTACAATTAATTGATTTGTCCTGTAATTGTTTTTGTCTTATAACTACTTAAGTCATGGCTCTTTGTCTCTGAACTTAGCTCAGATTTCTGCTGACCTATAATGGGTTAAGTTTAAAAATCCAGCTTTCCTGCTAATCATTGATCTATGCTTGGCTCAAGGAATTTAAATGACCTTGGGCACTGTGTGTTTGACCACAATGGAGTCAGCCTGATATCTGTCAGTTAACTTTCAAGGATGTCTGGTGTGCTGTCCAAATGCCTATCTCACACCAAGATTCAGATAAATCTTAGTCTTATGAGAGGAGAATAGGAGTTCCCTTGCTAGCCCCTATTACCAAACTCTTAACCAATCATAGTGTTCCCTATGCCTCAGTTTTGTAACCAGTCATTTTGCATGCAGTCCCATGATGACATCTACCCTGTTCTGTTCTTTGTTCTATAATCCCCAAAACCTGTAAAAGGGGAGCTACATGTCTGCCAGAGGTCTTTCAGTATAAATGGAGGTAATCCACTAACCTAGTTATTAACAGACAGCATGTCCCTGTTAATAAAGGGAGAATTGCCTCAGTTGGCCTATTTGTTCAAATTTGATCACAAAAACCTTTTTTTTAGCATCATGAACCCCTTTGGCATTCTGGTGAAGTCTATCTACTGTTTCTCAAAATAATACTTTTAAGTGCATGAAACAAAATGATGGGATTATAAAGGAAGCAATTACATGGAAATATATCAAAAGATTAAACAAAAAGCACACAGATCCAAGGTTTAGAAAACTGAAGGAAAATAATGTCTATATAATATCAATCTCCTGGACAATTTATGTACATCAATTATTCTGTCTAATCTCCTACTGGAGTAAGAAGTGTGTTTTAGGTGACATTTGAGCAGTATGCAAACATCTTCCCTGGCAACAATAAGAAAAGATAAGATAGGTTCACTAACCTCAAGCATGGCCATTTGGGAGCTCCCTAGTCACACTGTCACCAAACTCCACAGGACACTTCACAAGAAAAAGAAAGATGATGCTGATGATCACAGAGTAATAAAGCAGGAAGTGTGTGTTAAGGTGAAAACAGGGCATTCATGAGTGAGGGGGCTGGGAGGAAGGCTCTGAGGATGCAATGAAACACCTGGAGCCGGCATAAAGATCTGTTGATTTAAAGGACACACTCAAAGTTTATACTGAGCTGGGTTCAGACATCAAAAGTGAGCTGATGGTTCAAACCAAATTGTCCTGCTGATGTAAGGCCAAATGGAAGAGCAACTAAAAGTAAAAGGGCCTTAGTAAGACAGACAGAAAAGCAAAGGCCAAAACCAGGATCTAGTACGAATTGCTTTGCTATTGTGAACTCCTATGTCATCCAAATTAATAGAAATCTGAAAGCTATATCCCTATTTAGAAGAACCACTGTTTTGTTTTGATTTTAGCAACTATGAAAATGTCATTGAATAGAACATCCTTATGTTGAACATAACAGTAGCTTTTTGGGTAGGAAATACTTGGTAGGAGAGGAGATGAAAGGAAGAGAGGAAGGAAGGAAGGAAGGAAGGAAGGAAGGAAGGAAGGAAGGAAGGAAGGAAGGAAGGAAGGAGAGGGAAAAAAGAGGGAAGGGAAGAGGGAAGGGAAAAGAAGGGGAGGGGAGGAAAGGGAAAGGAAAGGAAGAAGTATCTACCTAAAATGATTTTCAAAGACCTCTAGATTCATCACTATTAAAAAAATTCACTCAAAGGCAAAATTTAAGGAATATGCTAGTATTTTTGTCATGACTTTCTGGTCATACAATTCTTATTTGCCTACAGAGAATATATATTTAGGCATCCTGCTATCTCAAATTCAGCATATCCCTAAGTGAATTCATGATTTCCCACAAATCTACCCACCTTAAACACATACAGAGTATTATATCATATGCCTAGAGCTGGAAGAGAACTCAGAGATCACCTAATCCATTTTTTTAACACAAGAAACTAGGACAGATGACTTGTTAAAATTCCAAGTGGTAGTAATTGTAAGAGGGATGATTTGAATACAGAACTTCTACCATCATATTTTTTTCTGTTGTACCTCAACCGATTTCCCTCTCTGGCTATTTCATATCTATCCATGACAAAACCCTACCAGTTTCTTGGCTAGAAATCTTGTTAGGAGTTTTGACTGTTTTAACTCCCTTTATCCCATCTTCCAATAAGGTCTACCAATTACTCCTTGTTTTTTTGGTTGTTGTTTTGTTTAGTTTGTTTTTTGTTTTTGTTTTTCTTGTAGTATTTGCTCCTTATGGGCATCTAGGTGGCACAATAGAGTGCCAGGCCTGGACTCAGAAAGACTAATGACTTCCTGAGTTCAAATCTGGCCTCAGATACTTATTAGTTGTTTGACCCTAGGCAAGTCACTTAATCCTGTTTACATCAGTTTCTTCTTCCATAAAATGAA
This sequence comes from Petaurus breviceps papuanus, assembly GCF_028583685.1. Classification (NCBI taxonomy): domain Eukaryota; kingdom Metazoa; phylum Chordata; class Mammalia; order Diprotodontia; family Petauridae; genus Petaurus; species Petaurus breviceps. The sequence continues at coordinate 6,361,696 of NW_027185877.1, forward strand.
GTGGAAAAGGATGGAGCAAACCGTTCCAGTATCTTTGCCAATAAACCCTCAAACGGGGTCCTGGAGAGTCAAACATGACTGAACCATTATGGAACAAAATTTGTTCCTTATATTCCACTTCGCCCTGTCATCACTGTAAACATTTTGAGAACTTCTAAATAGATTCTTACAATTCCCAATCTCTGAACCTCCTAATCCATTCTACATAACACTTTCAGATTAATTACACTGAAACATCATTTTCATCTGCTTTGCTCAATAACCTATAGTAGCTCTCTAGTACTTACCAGATCAAGCTTCTATTTTTTTCTTACTTTTTTTCCTTTGCAGTCAAGATCTTCTATTATCTAGCCCCATCCTCTCTACATGATCTATAATCCACTATTTTACAACAACAACAAAAAAACTGTATGAGATTTAATCTTCTCTCCTCTTGTGTAATCCCTTTTATTTATGCCAAAAATATCTTTCTACCTGTGGAACGGAGAGTTGGAAAAGAGAAATTAAATTCCCCAGGTATCAATGATTTAGAGCATGTTTTCCTAAAGTAATTGATAAAATCTATAATCCCTCCCATTTTTTAATTGAGTAATGGTTGCATGTTACTTTTGGGGGTGAAAACTATGGAAAGTTCTCCATTGCAGTTGTTAAAAAATCCAGGAAAGTCTTACTGGAACTGGTTACAAAACATGAATTGTGGACTTTCACCTCTTCCAAACCCTCAACTCTTATCAGTCCTACTAACAATTCATCGTGATAAAGAACATGGCTCACCGAACCTGGAGCCAAGAGGACCTGTGTTCAAATAACGGATGCATAATTTTATTTAAATCAGTTCACCTATTTGGACCCCAGTTTCTTAATCTATAAAATTGGGGGGGGCTGAATTTGATAACTATGAAGGTCCCTTCTACCACTCAATTGATGAACTTGTCTTCTTTTGCTAAAAAATATCTCACCCACAGCCTGCCTCGGCTCCTCCCTCACTTTCTACCTGTCATGAGGTTGTCATGGTTACAGCTACTCCTCTGGAATGGAAAATAAGTCCATGACATTGTCTGTATAGGTCCATAGCTATGCCTGTTAAAAGAAGAGGCCTAGATGCCTTCCTGTGATGTGCATTACTTCTGATTTCCACAGCAAATTGGCTAATTATGATTTTTCAATGCACTGATAACCTACACTGAAGAATAAATTAATAGGCATTCATAAAGCACCTACTCTATGCTGCTCACTGTGAAATGGATGAAGGAAGCAACCCTTGCCCTCAGGGAGTACACATTCTAATGTATATAATATATTTAAAACATCTACAAAATTATTTCAAATCCAGTGAGGATGTCATGTAAAAAGTTGTACTTAAGCTGAATCTTGAAGGAAATTGGAAATTCCAAGAAACAGAGAGATGGAGATAGATGGGGATGGGAATGGATGTGGTGGTGGAGGTGGAGAGCAAGCAAGGCAGAGGGGATGGCCAATGTAAGAATACAGTGTCAGGAGATGGAGTTTTGTGTAGGCAGGGACAATATAAAGGTCAATTTGGTTGAACCACAAAATATGTGTAGGAGAGTCTTAATTACTGGTAAGCTACTCTGGAGTCAAGTGATGAAGAGGTTTTCAACTGCCAAACGGATGAGTTTATATGTTATAATTTTGGTAATTGGGAGGCACTGGCATTATAGAGTAAGATAATCAAAACATTGTTTTAGGACAATCACTTTGGCAGCTTGTGGGGGATGGATTGGAGTGGGAAAGTAGAGCAACTGGTTAGGAGTCTATTAAAACTGTCCAGGCAAGAAGTAGAGCCTAGGCTATGTTGCAAGTAATATATTACAAGGCTATTTTATTTTTGATCCAACTAAAGGGGGAGAGGTCAATGAGATACCCAAATAATCTCATTTTCTGGCCAGTCTAGACTACAAAACAGTCTTGAACTCTGGCCCCAAAGGACTGTGTCATCCCTGTCATAGTTCAAGAGCACCAATTAATCCTGAAAAAAAACATCTGAGTACAAAGAAAGATCTATCATTTGCAGAAAAGCAATAAAATTTTCCCTAGCTTCACAATATTTTTAGTGAAAGATGCCAAAGAAGTATCCCCTCTCTATCAGTTCAACATAGTAGGGACATTTCTCTCTAACATATGAGTCTATGAGGATAACTTTATTTTTGTCCATCATTTTGGTGGATGAAATAGGAAGGACAGAAAACAAGTAACTTGTTTTTTACCAACAATCATTATTTAAGCAATTTTTATCACTCTTGTCCAATACTTTCTGTCCTATTGCATTAATACCATAAAGTAATTAACCTTGCAAAAATATTCAGAGAAAAAACATTCTTAGTCTTCAAATCTGTATTAGAATTTTCTGAATTTTACTCAGCCAGAGGTATGCAATCATTCAAACAATGACAAAACCCCCAAAGTCATCGATGTAATGACTTTGAACTATTTTCCACATTAAAAAAGCACTATACGATCTGTATAGTTTCAACCTTTCTACAGCAGCAAAATGAACAGAGGTGTTGGTGTGGAAGGAAATAGCTGAGTGCTGTCACAATCAAAGAAAAGAAGACTTACCTTTCATTTAAAAACTTCGAAAACCATTCATTCGTTCAATGAAGCAACATTCATATAATACATACTTGTGATGTGAACCCTGTATCTGTTTTGTATACATGTTATGTCCCCACTGAAATGGAAGATCCCTGAGAATGAGGATCACGTCATTCTCATCTTTATATACCCAGAGTAAACAAAGATGTATACCCAGTACATATTATTAATGTATGGCACATATACTTAATATATGCATGTTATTTGTTTAATTGCATGATAAAATCATTTGTCATTCAGTGATACAAAATAATCATAGCAGTTAAGAAGAGATCAGGGCCATAGATATCTTCTAGTATGACACCACATTTCTTATGTGAAAGAAACTGAGATTCATTCATCTATTGATTCAATAAGCATTTATTGGAAGGGTACATTAATGTATTGCAAGGCAGAGTGCTAGTGCTGGGAATATAAAGGCAAAAATGAAACAACCCTTGACTGCAAGGTCCTTATACTCTACTGGAACTAAGGCCTAGAGTAAATAAGTGACTTGCCCAAGGTCACACATGTATTAGAAGGAGACTGAATCCCAGGTCCACCAACTCCAGAGTCAGTGTTTGCTTTTAAGTCAATGAATGACTTGCTTTTTGCTTCAATGCCTCTTTTAGGGAAACATCTGTCTTCTATGTCTGACCACAATGTTCCCCTTTACATTTGAAAAAATGCAAATCTTAAGCATCATCTTTCATTGCAGACAAGAAAAGAAGAAACATAAATCAAGTTGACTATAAATTTGAAGGGAGAGAATGACAACCACTTCATCATCATCACAGACCATGGAGCTGACAGCTCCCAAGTGATAAGGCCAAGCTGGGCGAGTCATCATTCCATTACTACCAATTGGCATCAAGTAGGAAAGAACAGCAAATAATGCAAATGCTTGAAGCAAAGGAAAAAGGCAGAGGACTGTGATATGACTATTATACCTACTAGATGATAAGCCCCTACATTGCCTGAAAATGAGTTCTGCTAGCTACAGATGACAGCCTTTTAATATAATTTTAAATTAAATTCCTTTTATGTGATCCCATACCATCTGCTTCTGGAAATAGCTCTACCATTTTTCTTGGAAGTGCTCCAAAGGTAAATTGGATCCCATAACCTTCACTGCACAACTCAGAGAGATAAAATGGTGGAGGACAAAATTCTACCCAGAGATTTGGACATTGTGGAGTCGAATCTTTGTTCTAAATTTTACATGAATGACCTTGAGCAAATCATTTGCCAGCTCTATGCCTCTGTTTCCTCACCTTTATAGTGAATAGTTCAAAATAGATAGCTTCTAAGGTGCCTTCCAAATCTCAGCCTTTGTTTTCAAGTAGGCTGATGAGTACAAAACAGTCTGTAGTTGCCAAGCACAGTTTGTCAATTGTTATCATTTACTGTAGACCTATTTGTTTGTTAAATCAGTTTGACTGTGTTAGTTAAATCTAGCAATGGACTAGAAACTCCGATTCATCCCAAGGCAAACAACCAATAAGTTCAAAATGCTGGAATTTAGTAGTATACATAACCTGTGATATAACTGTAAAAATGAGAGAACTTAAGATCCAGAAGTACTGGGGGGCGGAGGGGGGAGTCAAGATGGTAGAGTAGAAGCAGGTCCTCCCCACAGCTCCCAGCTTCCAGCTTCCCCAATTCATGTAAAAGGGGACTCTAAACAAACTTTGGAGCTACAGAACCCACAAAATGACACAGAAAAGATAACCTCCTCCTGAGAACAGCCTGGCAGGCTGGCAGGAATCGGCCAGCACAGGGCCCTGGGAGCAGCAACCAGCCCCACCCAAGGCTTTAGCCCCAGGGTGGGCCTGACCAGCCACCTGCTGGAGGGACTCCAGATCACCAGCAGCTTTCAAGATTTATCAACACATAGATGTGAAGGACAAAGTGAGAGGTCAGTGCAGTATGGACCTTGGAACCAGTAAGTGAGAGTGCATGGCTTTTGCCCCCAGGGTGAGAAGCCTCTGAGAACTGCAATGCAGCCCCCACTACCACCTGGCAAATTCAGCTCCTGGCCTACAGAGTGTAGGGGGACCAAGCGACCAGTCTGAGGGATAATCGCTCTTGCTTTAAGCTGCTTGGATCTGGATTGGGGTCTAGGGTAGAGATCCTGGGGTGTGTGTCCAGCTTGCCAGAGCGTGTGGAGGCTTCAGCAAGGGCTCCCAACTAATACCTCTGGCAGCTGAGAAAACCAAAGCATTATGGACAGAAGCTCGCCTGTCTGGTAGCAGAGTCCTACTGTGGCAAAAAGCCCAAAAGTCAAATAATTGAGTGTCAACATGCCCAGGAAAAGGAAACAAAGCAAACAGAAGAACCCAACATTAGATTCCTATTTTGGGGACAAAAAGGATCAAAGAATGGAACAGGAGGAAGACAGTGAAGTCAGAACTCCTGCACGAAAAACATCAAAGGAAAATATGAGCTGATTACAGGCCATAGAGGACCTTAAAAAGAAAATAAGAGAAGTGGAGGAAAAATTGGGAAGAGAAATGAGAACAATGCAAGAAAATTACAAATTGAGAGTTAACAGACTGACTCAAAAAGGCAATGAGGAGAAGAATTCCTTAAAAAGGAAAATTTGCCAGATGGAAAAAGAATCTCAAAAGCTGACTGAGGAGAATCATTCCTACAGAATTAGATTGGAGCAAATGGAAGCTAATGACTTTATGAGAAATCAAGATGCTGTTAAACAGATCCAAACAAATGAAAGAATAGAAGGCAATGTGAAATATTTCATTGGAAAAACCACTGACCTGGCAAATAGATCCAGGAGAGATAATTTAAAATTTATTGGACTACCTGAAAGCCATGATCAAAGAAAGAACCTAGAAATCATCCTCCAAGAAATTCTCAAGAAAAACTGCCCTGATGTTTTAGAACCAGAGGGCAAAACAGAGCTTGAAAGAATCCACCAATCACCTCCTGAAAAAGATCCCAAAAAGAAAATTCCTAGGAATATTACAGCCAGGTTTCCAAATTCCCAGATCAAGGAGAGAATATTACGAGCTGCCAGGAAGAAACAATTTGAATATTGTGGAAATACAAGCAGGATAACCCAGGATCGGGCAACTTCTACACTGAGGGAATGTAGGGCTTGGATTATGATATTCTGGAGGGCAAAGGAGCTGGGATTAAAACCAAGAATCGCCTACCCAGCAAAACTGAATATCATGTTTCAGAGGGAAAATATGGTCATTCAATGGAATAGAGGACCTTCAAGCATTCTTGATGAAAAAACCAGAGTTGAATAGAAAATTTAACATTCAGATACAAGAAGGAAGAGAAGCATGAGAAGGTAAACAGGGAAAAGAAACTATAAGGAACTTATCAAAGGGAAACTATTAACGTTCCTACATAGAATAATGATAATTGTAGTGGATGAAAATTTTCTCAGTATGAAAATATGTGAAGGGAATACATATATATATATATGTAGATATGTGTGTGTGTCTATATCGGAGGATATACAAGTATATGAACACATATGTGAATGTGTATATATATGTTTACAGGTAGACATATATAGAGGGCACAGGACCAATTTAATAGGAATGGATGATACTTAAAAGGTGAAATTATGAGGTGAGAGAGGAATATAATGAGAAGAGATGGGGAGAGACAGAATGATGTAAACTATGTCTTATAAAAGAGGCAAGGGAAAAATATCACAATGGAGAGGAAGAATAGGAAGGCAAAAGGGAATGGGTCAAACTTATTCTCATTGAAATTGGCTCAGGAAGGGAATGAAATACATGCTAAATTGGGTATCTCACCCTACAGGAGAGTAGGGGAGGAAGGGGATGAGACAGGGGATGATGAAAGGGAGGGCAGCCTGGGGGGGAGGGAAGTTGGAAGCATCCAGTTTTGAAAAGGGACGGGATCAAAGTAGAGAATAGAACTAGTGGGAGGTGGGATATAAGAAGGAGGGAAATATAGTCAGTCTTATACACAATATTTCAACTATGTTAATTTTTCACATAAGCTACACATGTACAACATATACTGAACTGCTTATCTTTCCAGTAAGGGCAGGTGACAAGGGAAGAAGGGAATGAATATGGAATTCAAAGTTTAAAATATATACATATATAATATAGACAGATATATATTATATATAATATACTATTAATAATACTATTTTGTAATTGGAAAATAAGATATACAGGCACTGGGGCATAGAGATTCACCATGCCCTACTGGAAAAGTCAAAGGGGGTATGAGAGAAGATATGGGAGAGAGCAGATTGGAGGAGAGGTTATACTGTAGGACTGCTGTTTTGGGGTGGTGGTAAGGGAAAACTGGGGAGAATATGTGTAACTCAAAATCTGGCAGAAATGAAAAATGTAAATCAGAAGTTAATAAAGCATTTGAAAAATAAAAAAAATATCCAGTAGTACCTTCTGAACTGTTAAAATATGTTTCATAATATATATGCATAAACATATATATGTATATTCAAATTGCTTAATATATTCTATAACCATGATAATTATTCAATATCATCAATAGGCAGCTGTGTAGCTTGGTAGATAGAACACTGAACCTGGAATCACTTAACAGCTATGTGACCCTGGGCAAATCACTTTATTTGTGTGTGAAATATATGAAAGATAATCGTGGCTACTCAAGCCCCACTTCAGACACCATCTATATGAATATGAACACACCCAAGACATGTTATTTTTGAGTTTCAGTTACCTAAGATCTAGAATGAGGACCATAATACATATACTGTCTGCCCCTCAGAGTTGTTTCAGTCTCATAGGAGATAATATGTATAAAGTGTTTTTTTTAAACTAAGAAAACAAGGTGAGCTACAGCTTTTATATTGTGGCATAATGGCTAGAAATCCATTCTCAAAGTCAGGAAAATGTGGGCTCAATCCCTGCCTCTACTACATACTGGCTGTGACTGTGAAAGTTATTTAACCTCTCATTGTTCTAGGTAAATCTCTACATCTCTATATCTATAACTTGCATTGTCAAAGGGAGTTTCCTCATAAGGGAGTTCCACATTCCAATGAAATCATAGATCTAATCTCTAATAACATTTTGTATTTATTTTATATACATGTACCTCCCATTTGTGCATTCTAAGCTCCTTGAAGGCAGGAGTTGTTCATTTTTGTCTCAATTTCTAGAAATATTTAGGGACTTAATCAATGCTTGAAGAAATGAATGTACTAAAATGTAGATTAGATGCTTTATTTGCATCCACCCCTCACCTATCTACTGAGAAGTTAATATGATATTGGGAAGGCAATATGATATTTCTAATTCAAAATTATTTTGATCAGCAACTATAGTCTGTTTTGTGAGGCATATAAATTTCTGAGAAATACTGTGATGAGGAAATGTTTCATAAACAATCATGGACATTTGAATCCAGTATCCAGCCAAAAAAACCAATGGACTTTGGAAGGAGTAGTTTAATCTCAGCTCTCAAGTTGTAAAGCCAAGCAAAAGCAGCTTTCCAGAGGACTGCTGCTGTGAACAGCTTCAAGGTTCCGATTATATAGTACAGTGAACTCTCTATTTATTCAGTAATAAACTAAATCAAAATATTGACAGAAATCAAAGTACAACATTCACAATGTTATGACATAGCAACTTATCACCAAAGCAGCCACATTGTTTTCACCATAGTGTCCACATAGTTTTAAGCAAAAGATATCATTCAGTAAGTCCCTAACTCAATCATCCTTAAGAAGCAAGCCTCCTTAAGGTACACAAAGTACACACATTCAGTAAGTCCTTAACTCAATCATTCTTAAGGAGCAGGCCTCCTTATGGGACACAAAGTACAAAAGTCAAAGTTCTCTGCCCCTATGTCACAGTAAATTGTAATCTCAGTCAACACACAGTATCCCAGTAAAGTCTTCTTTCATCTTGACTCGAGGCTGGCTCTCAGCTTCTATGGTTACTCTTCCATGGTCCCAGCTCTGGCCTAACTAACTAACTAACCCTCTACCCAACTGTCACCTGGATTCAAATGCAGGCATCTCTCTGCTCCTTGTCCAGCTCCTCATCCAGTTTTTTGTCCAGTTCCCAGTCCACACTGAAGCTCACAGTGTCCAGGCCACCTCAAGTCATTCACAGTTCCTGTTTCTGGGAAGACAAAGCTTAACAGAGACACAATAACATTCATGCACATTGCCAGCACCATCATCAATTCACTATCTGCCTCTGAAGTCAACACAGACCCACCAACTAGGTTGGAGAACTCAACACACATCACAAACAAAAATCAATACAGACAGAAGAGATAGAGTGCTGCCACCACAAATGTTCCCTTCCCAAAATCCACAACTACAAGTGCTCTCTTAGTTCTGCTCTCTCCAGCCTGGGTCTCTCCTTATATATGGTCATTAGCTCCTCCCCTTCCTGTTGCATGAGTAAGAGGAGTTCACAAGTTCTAGGGTTCACAAATTCTGAGATTCACAAGTTCTGCTTCTCAACAAAGACTTGATACAACCATGGGCAAGGCTTAAAAGAAATTTGAACTGAAAAAAGGTGTTAATTAAATAGCTGAAACAAGGTGTTAACTATTTCTTTGCTTGCCATTTCACAAGTGTTCTCTCACAATCTTGCATTTAAGTTATAAAACTTAATGGCATAGGTACAGGATGGGGGAGACGACTTAAAAGCTGTTCCTATGAAAAAGAATCAGCTGGTTACATTCTTCCTAAAGTTGTTTATTTTTAACATTCTTGTTTTTATTTTGAGTTCTAAGTTCTTTCTCCCTCCTGCCCTGTCCCATCTTTTTAGAAGCCAATATGATATCAATAATACATGTGAAGTCATGTAAAACATATTTATATATTGTTAGCTATAATCTAAATATTATACAATATTATCACATAATTATTGATAAAATTAATACAATCTTACACTGTATTGAGATAAAAACTAAATTTCATAAGCTGGGATTGGACCTGCGATTCTGTTGGTACAGCAAACCCCCTTTACAAATAGAAGTTGGAACATTCTCTGCAATTTATGTTGTTATAGAGCTGCCTAGAGCACGGCTTCTTAAACTTTTTTCACTTACCACCCTTTTCTGCCTGAGAAAATTTTTCCACAACCCTGGGCATATAGGGCTATAAAATAGATATATAAGTCAAACATTTACTAATAATAACTCATTAAGAAATTTATTTTAAGAAATGTGTTATACATATAATTTTACTATTAAAGACGAAAGCAAATTTCCATGCTTATGAGATGGATATGCTTATTTTTTACAATAAGAATTAAATCTTGCTGGAATATTTGATACTGATAATTTTGTCAAAGGAAGAAAGTTTGCTTAAGTGATGTGGGAAAAGCCATAGCCTGGAAAAATCAAGAAGAGTCAAGAAATGTTTCAACCTTTCCTCTAAGACCAGTGATTTAGGAATATAAGAAAATATGTGACAAAATGTAATCAAATATGCAATATTATCCACAGGGAACCAGGTTTCAGAAAGCACTAGAATGTAGGATGAGTAAGGGAGGAAAGAGTATAAAATGAAAAGAAGACTGTTTATTATGGAGCAGGAATTCCAGAGGGCACAGTGGGAGAGGGTGCTTGGAATGAGTCATAGGGTATGTATAGGGTTGAGGTAAATGGGAATGAAGAAGCAAACAGCCAAAGTTGTGGGAGTGAAATTTGTTATTTAGCAATGGGGAGTTTGGTGTGATTGGGATAGGGGGAATTAAAGGGCAAGGGAAATATGTTAATCATTGGGAAATGGGTCCAGACAGAGTATAAATGATTTCCAATGGTGAAAGACGGTGATAATAAAGTTCAAGATGAGAAAAAGAAAATCAAGACAATCCTCAACTGTCCAGCCTGCCATATAGCTGTGTCCTAGGAAGTATAGCTGCATGAACAAAAGGTGCAGTGTTCTTTTCCAAGATGCATGAGTCATCATGCTCCAACTCAGCTAAATCAAAAGCAAGACCTGGCAATTTTGTGCCTCAAGGTACAGTGTAGCATGGTAGTAAATGGCAGGTTGTAGCATGGCACAGCTCTACCTCACTGCAGCAGCCCAGCCAATTGGTGTAATGGCCTGAATGGAGTACATAAACATAACGGAATATGATCCAAACTGCCTTAAATTACCCATAAAAATGAAGAATTCAGAAAATCCTGAGAATATTCATATAAATTCCCTCAGAGTGAACTAAGCAGAAGCCAGAAAATAATATACTACATGATCAATCAATATACAGGTCTAAAGTACCACCTATGTACCAGGCTTAATTTCTGGGGATGCAAATCTAAAAATGAGACAATTCCTGCCCTTGAAGGGCTGACATTATATACAAGGTAAACAACATGTATAAGTTAATACAAAACAGTTACTGTATAATGAGTTTGGGGAAGGAACTAGCTACTGGGGAAGGGGGAGAGAAAGGGAACAGGAAAGGCTGCATGTAGAACAGGGGTTCTTAATCTAAGGCCCCATTAATTTGTATTGTTTTTAAATTTTATTTTGATAACTGTATTTCAATAATATAGGTTTCATTCTAAGCCAATTTATTTTATTTTATGCATTTAAAAACAACATTCTGAGAAGGGGTCCATAGGTTTTACCAGACTGCCAAAGAGCTCCGTGACACAAAACAATGATAAGGACTCCCAGGATAGAAGATGGTGATTTAATTGAGTCATGAAGGAAACTTGAGATGATTAATTTCCACATTAACTACAATGATATAAGCAAAAAGAACACTAGCATGACAATCAACTCTGAGTGATTAATGGTGACCAATTTTGACCCTAAAGAACAGATGGAGGAACCAACCTCCCTCCTTTAAGTAGCTGAGTAGGGGCTACAAGTTTAGACATATGCTGATGGAAAGAATCACTGCTCCAGCTGGTTTTGCCTAATTGTTCTTCCTTTGTTACAAGAGAAAGTTTATTGTGTGGGAGACAGGAGAGTATCACCAGAAATAATATGACTGCTTAAAAAAATAAGATAGCAATAAAACTTCTCATTAACCCAAATGAATAAAAGATCTCAGGTGGCCAAAATAATCCATCACCCTATAACCAATCCTAGGAGGATTCTCTCCAACCTTAGGTAGATTGGTGTGAGACCTACATATCTAGAGTTGATCACTATGCACCCTTATATATTATGTTCCCCATCACACACATACAAAAATCCTTTCCAGGTGGTAAAAATCTGACAGGAATTGGATTCTTCTACAATAGGTTTTGAGAACCCAAGGCTATCTCCATACTCCCAATGCAGCATCCCTAAGGAAAACTTTAGATAAGTATATTACTACCATGCTTTCTGTCTGCTCTCTATTTCTCTGGCAGGCAACTAGGTGGTACAGTTAGATAAAGTGTCAGGCCTAGAGTCAGGAAAACCTGAGTTCAAATACAGCCTCAAGCACTTACTAGCTGTGTGACCCTACGCAACTCACTTAACGCTGTTTGCCTCCATTTCCTCATCTGTAAAATGAGCTGGAGAAGGAAATGGTGAACCATTCCAGTATCTTTGCCAAGAAAACTCCAAATGGGGTCAAAAAAGTTGGCTACAATTTAAATAACTGAACAACAACATTTCTCTGGTGGTCTGCCTTCAGATTGCCCTAGAACAACAAGAATAACCTATTCTAACATATTTTCTGCATGTATCCAGCCAGAACATCATGCTATAATGACCATTACTTCCATTGAGGTGGACTGGTATAATACTCTTGTTGATAATCTTGACCAGGCAGTTAATACTTCATACAGTTCCTCAGTGATTATGAAGGAACCATTCAACATGAATTTTTAAGTGGATCACATCCTCTGAATTTACTTTTATCTATTTATATTCTCTTGTCCACCCTAAAAGAACACAAGTTCTTTGAAGTTTTTTTTTCTTTGTAGTCCTAGGGCCCAGCACATTGAAAGCCCTTCATAAATATTTGTTGATTGATTTTATCTTCATATTCTCAATGTTTCACATAATGTCTGGCATATAGTAAGCATCTAATAATTGCTTATTGATTAATTGGAGGAAACAACAAAATTGATTCCCGTAGCAAACCACAGGAATTAAAATATGTTTAATCACACATGAATTGTGTTAATAGTCTCATCAAACTACATATTTTTCATACATACAAATGAGTGTGAGAACTTAGTCTTTTTTTACATTTCACTAATGTTTCAAATCTTCCTACCCACTCAGGCCTCCTCTAATACACCAGAAAGACTATTTCTGTGCTGGTGAGGAAGTATCTGGACTGTTGGATAATATGTGTGGCCAATCAAAATGATTGATTTTGTCTTTGCATCCCTAGAGCTTAGCACAGTGCTCTGAATATAGGTACTTCATCCATATTTGTCGAATTGAATTATAGAAGATTGGGCACTCCTTTGTTTATACAGGTTTCTTTTTTTTGGACCTTGATTTATATTAACACCAAACCCCATTTGCCAGAAAATGATGCATTCTTGAATCCACTTCTTAATTCTTTGCAGCTTATTAAATAACATGCTTTCCAAATAGTGGAATTTGGTGTCATCTTCCAGATTTGTCAGGCGATGATACATATTTCCCTAAGGTTTAGGATGTATCTATAACACTTTTCTCCTTTTCAATGAAAGGAAAACAGTGTTATGAAGCTCATACTTGGCATAGCCACTGACCAGCGTAAATCAGAGCTACTGCTCTTTCCAAATCTTTGTGGACTAATCGTTTTCTTCAACATTTGGGCATCCCTTTCAACATGCACACTATGAGGCAGGGGAAGGGAGGGAGAGGCATCCTGTCAAAACAGACAAAAGCAAAGTAAACTAGCTTGAGGGGACACAACCTGAGGGCCTGGTCCCACATTTCATTATGCTCAAATCCACGGAGCTAATGAACCGCAGACGGGAGATATTAAGAACTACAAACAAAAAGATCACAGAGTTTTGCCAAATGCAAATATTTTGGCTCAAGTTGGAAACATTATATTGGTTAGTGACACACAAATTAAAAAAATAACAAAGCCAATATTCTCTTGAAATCTACCACATGCTGAGGGGGGAATATATAATCCATTCCAGTATTGAGCAGAAATTTTTTCCCGTAGCACAACCCCATGCATGGGAAGATTATGGATAAATATTACTCTCACAGCATTACCAGAAAGAAAAATTTTCTATTGCTATGTTTTATTATCTTGGGTAAAGTTCATTGATTTCCACATTTTCCCAATCTCAGTTATTAAGACTATTCAATATTCTACTCAGGACTACAGTTTATCAACTGAGCTGGAGGAAAAGTAAGCCTTCTTGCATTTGGTTAATCAGTCCTTTCGGTAGAAAAAGTTTGCATGGGTGTATTTTAAGCTGGTGAAATGTAGTCCATAAGGTGGCACCTCCCACACACGCCAACCACCAGTCCATATGCCTCTCCATCAGTGCAGAAATAGACTTACTCCTAAAGTAGAGGGTTGAGTATGCAGTGTTATGCTATAACCAAATTATTAGGGGGACCTTAAAGGGATTTGAGCTCTCATATATGCCTCTGGATATGTAAATAGATAATATAGTGCATCAGACAAGATAATTAACACAGTTCATAAAATTATTGTGCAGTTAGGCATAATATTGAGGCAGCTGGTGACTCAGTGGACTGAATGGTGGGCTCTGAGTCAAGAAGACCTGGCTTTAAAATCTGGTCTCAGATATTTAGTCTTTTCCATCCTCAGTTTCCTCATCTGTAAAATGGGGATAGTAATAGGGTTGTCATGGGCAAATGTAATAGTAGGTATTAACATAAATGCTTATTCTTTTCCCTTCCTTTCTCTAATTAAAGATGTCTTAAATCTGAGTTCGCTATATTATGAAAATAAATCCTGTTGTCCTAAAAATAAAATACATCAATGGAAAAAATGCAAATCAAAAATAAATAATCAAAAAAATACCCCACACTCATATACCTCAGCACTTTGAGTATCAAAGATTTGATCATATTGTAAGGGGAACTGAATTTATAGAGGCTAAACTTATAGGTAGAATGATAAAAATAATAATTAATAATTAATAATAATAATGATAACATTTATATAGTGTCTACTATGTGCAAGTTAGTGTGCTAAGCTCTTCATAACTATTATCTCATTTGATCATAATATTGACCCTAGAAGGTAGGTGCTATTGTTATCAAGATTTTAAAGACGGAACTGAAACAGACGGAGGTTAAGTGATTTGCCCAGGGTCACACAGGCAGTATTTGAAGACGAATTTATACTCAGGTCTTCCTAACTCCAGATCTGTTCCTAGCTCATAGCAACAGAAGCTTAGTCAAGGAAAACACACTGGAAACTTTAAAGTGTTGGTTGATGTTAATCTTTCTTTTTATCCATGTCCAACTCTTCGTGGTTCCATTTGGGGTTTTCTTGGCAAAGATCCTGGAGTGGTTTGCCATTTCCTTCTCCAGTTCATTTTACAGATGAGGAAACTGTGGCAAACTGGGTTAAATGACTTGCCCAAGGTCACACAAACTCTCTATGTGTATTCATGTATGTGTGTATGTATATATGCACATATATACCTATACATACATAAATATGAATATACATGTGTATGCATGTATGTATGCGTGTGATTGTGTATAGCTGCATATGCTGGTTTGTACATTGTCTCTCCTCTGCCCTCACCCGCATTGGATTAATTCTTCGAAAGCAGGAACCCTTTTTAATCGTGATGATGGTTTCTTTGCATTTCTTTGTATCCTCATGGCTTGGCACAATACCTGAGGCATACAAAGTGCTTGATAAATATTTATTGACTGACTGACTGGTTCTCTAATTTCTTAGGTCAGCACTCTGACTATAAGTGATGACTGGATAACCATATTTGATTACACAGTTGGATGAAATTCCCCCAAGAATTGTTGTTGTTTGCCCTATTTTTTATATTCACTTTGGTTTGCTCGATGATGGATTAGAGATCAAATCTGAGCTTGTTTCAGCAGGTAATACTCTACCACATGAGTCACTGGACTAGGATGGATTCAGAAAATATTGTTATACAAAATTGTAGTCAAAAAGGATATTTTAGAGGGAGAAGTAGACAGCATTGTTTTAATGTAATGTTTCTATGGGAAGAAAAGAAGACCAAATGCTTTTGTGACCAATTGTATTTATGGAGCACTTTTATATTTATTTATTTGTTTTATTTTTAATTTATGAAACAAAACACGCATTTCCATAAAAAAATAAAAAAAGATGATTGTACACGCAACTGCAAATCTTCTATGTACAATTTTCTATTACTTTAAAATATACAATAAAGATATCATACATTACTTTTTTTCCTTTTTTTCTTCCCTCCACCATCCCATCCTAGAAACTGGTGACAGACATACAAATACATACACATGTGTACATATACATATATATGAGTGTGTATGGATGTATATATAATTCTATATAATATAATAAATAGTATATAAATATGTATGCATATATAAATATGTTATATGTGCACACATACATATGTAAATATATATGTATATACATATATGCATACAATGTGTATATGCATGTATGAAAATGAGTCTATACATACTTCTATTTATCAGTTCTTTCACTTTAAGGTTAACAGTGTTACATTTGATCCTCACAACAGCCCTGGTAGGTAGGTGCTAATGATATTCCCTATATACATATATTTAATTTTATGTTTATTTTTAGTTTACAATATTCATTTCCACAAGATTTTGAGTCACAAATTTTCTCCCCATCTTTCCCCTACCCACCACCCCAAAACAGCAATCCCACTGGATATTCCCTCCTCCAATCTGCTCTCTCCTATACCCTCCTCCATTCCCCCTCCGACTTTCCAGTAGGGCAAGATGGATGTCCATACCCCTGTACCTGTATATCTTATTTCCCAGTTGCATATAAAATAATAATTATTATTGTTGTTATTGTTATTATTATTTCAAACATTTTATTTTAAAACTTTGAGTTCCAGATTCTTTCCCTTCTCCCCTCATGAAGGGTGGCCCCTTACTGGGAAGATATAAGCAATTCAATATAGGTTGTACATGTGTAGTTATGCAAAATATTTCCATAGTGGATATATTGTGAAAGACTGACTATATTTTTCCTCCATCCTATCCCACGCCCCCACTTATTTTATATTCTGCTATGACCCTTTTCCTTTTCAAAAGGGTATGCTTCTTACTACCCACCCCCCCATTCTGCCCTCCCTTCTATTATCCCCTCTCTTATCCCCTTACTCCCTACTTTCCTGTAGGGTAAGATACACAATTTAGTGTGTATGTTATTCCCTCCTTAAGCCAAATTCAATGAGAATAAAGTTGACCCATTCACTTTTGCCTTCCTATTCTTTCCCTCCACTGTAACAGGTTTTCCTTGCCTTTTTTATGTGAGATAATTTACCCTACATTGTCTCTCCCTATCTCCTCTCATTATATTCCTCTCACCTCAATTTTATTTTTTAAATATCATCCCTTCCTATTTAATTGATCTTGTTCCCTCTGTCTATGTATGCCTGTACACATATATACACACACTCAGATATGTATTATTATACATGTATATACCCTCCTATATAGACATATGTGTATATATATATATATATATATATTTATATTCCCTTCAACTATCCTCATACTAAGAAAAGTTTCATAAGTTACAATTATCATGTTTTTCTGTGTAGGCATGTATATAGTCCCACTTTGATAAGTTCTTTACATTTCTTTTTCCTATTTACTGTCTCATGTTTCTCTTGATTCTTGTATTTGAATGTAACATTTCCTATTCAACTCTGTTTTTTCATCAAGAATGCTTGAAAGTCCTCTATTTCATTGAATGACCATATTTCCGCCTGAACCATAATACTCAGTTTTGCTGAGTATGTGATTCTTGGTTTTAATCCCAGCTCTTTTGACCTCTGAAATATCATATTCCAAGCCCTTCAGTCCCTTAATGTAGAAGCTGCTAGATCTTGTGTTATATGGATTGTGTTTCCACAATATTCAAATTGTTTCTTCTTGGTTGCTTATATTTTCTCCTTGATCTGGGAACTGCAGAACCTGGCTTTAATATTCTGAGGAGTTTTCTTTTTGGGATCTTTTTCAAGAGGTGATTGGTGGATTCTTTCAACCTCTATTTTGCCCTCTGGTTCTAAAACATCAGGGCAATTTTCCTTGAGAATTTCTTGAAGGATGATTTCTAGGTTCTTTCTTTGATCATGGCTTTCAGGTAGTCCACTAATTTTTAGATTATCTCTCCTGGATCTATTTTCCATGTCAGTGGTTTTTCCAATGAGATATTTCACATTACCTTCTATTTTTTCATTTGTTTGGATCTGTTTAATAGTACATAAAGTCATTAGCTTCCATTTGCTCCAATCTAGTCCTAAAGGAATTATTCTCTTCAGTGAGCTTTTGAAATTCTTTTTCCATCTGGCAAATTGTAATGCCATGCACAGAAGCTTTCCAGAAGAATGCTACTACTGTGAACAGCTTTTTTAAGGTTCTGATTACTCAGTATAATGATCATTCTATTCCATTACAAAAGCAAAACATCCATGGAAAATCAAGGTACAGCATAATTCAAAATACACCATTCACCATATTACAACTTATCACAGAAAATCACAATATAATATTCACAACATAGTCTCAAAGTAAAATAGTCACTCTTAAGTTAACTCAGTCAGTCACTTATCAGTAATATCAAAGTACACAGTCAAAGTCCTCCATTCTTGGGGCAAAGTCTTGATTAACTCAGTTAGTCACTTATCAATAATTTCAAAGTACAATAGTCAAAGTACTCAAAGTACAATCAGTCACTTATTCAGCAAAGTCTTTCTAAGTATCATACACAAAACCCTCCACCCCTTAGGTCACTAGTAAAATATAATTCCATAATTATTCAGTACCCAAGGAGAGGTCTTTTCATCTTGACTTGGGGCCTGTTCTCAGATTCCCTGGATCCCCTTCCATGGTCCCAGATTCTACCTTGATTCACTAGACTGTCACCTGGGTTCAATGGCCGACAACTTTCAGTTCCTTGACTAGCTCTCTGGGCAGATCCTGCTCCACACTGAAGTCCACAGGGTCTGGTCCATATCAGATCCTTCACCATTTCTGCCCCAGGGAATTCAGGGCTCAACCAAGCTGCAAACAAAGTCTCCACATCCCAGTCATGCTTCATTCACCTGGGCTCCTGGGCTCCTGCCTTCGGGGCTCCTTGGCTGCTGGCTCCATGCTCTGGGCTCTGGGCTCCTGGAATCCTGTTCAGAAGAAGCTCCATTACCACCACAAGTTCTCAGGACTCAGTCCTCCATTCTTCTGTAGCTACTCTGCCACCAGATCTTGGTCTCAAGGAAATTCTTACACTGCCTCTCTGGGGCTTTTCTTATATACATAGTATTACCTACTTCCATCAGCCAACCCCTTCCTGTTATGTCAGTTAACAGGAGACAGGAGTTCATACCTTCTGTTCCCCCAATCAGAGGCTTAAACAGTTACTAAATGTTAAGTACCTGTTACTTTTGCCAATACAAAGGGATCTTCAAATTCAAAATGACATCACCATTACACAAATTCAGCTTTTTAAGGTGTTCTTCTCCTCATTGGCGTTTTGGACCTCTTTTGCATTTGAGTTAGTCTATTTTTAAGGTGTTATTTTCTTCAGTCAGGTTGCTGACTATCTTTTCATGATTTTCTTGCATCATTCTCATTTTTCTTCCCATTTTTTTCCCTCCAATTCTATTTGATTTTCAAAATCCTTCTTGATCTCCTCCATGTCCTGAAACCATTTCATATTTTTCTTGGAAGCTTTTGGTGCAAGAGTTCTGACTTTGTTGTCTTCCTCCTGTTCCATAGTTTGATCCTTCCCAAAAAAGGAATCTAATGTTTGACTGCTGTGCTTGCTTTGCTTCCTTTGCTTGCTCATTTTGCCAGTCTATTACTTGACTTTTGAGCTCTTTACCACAGTAGAACTCTGCTTCCAGAGAGGAGAGCTTTGTCCCAAATGGCTGGGCTTTTCGCAGCTGCTGGAGCTATTAGGAGGGCATCCTCTCTACAGACACCACAAGCTCTGGCTCACTGGTCACACACCCCAGGGCCTCTACCCTAGATAGCAATCCAGATCCAAGCAGGTTAAAGCAAGAGTGATTACCCTCTTAAGGGCCACTTGGTCCCCCTACAATCTGCAGGCCAGGAGCTCTGAAGCAGCCATGTGGAGGCAGCTGCACACCTGCCAAGCCTCTGCCACTTCTTGCTCTGAGGGCAGCAGCCAGATCATGCTCCATCTCCCCCAGTTCCATTAGATTTCGACACTGACCTCTCACTTTGTCTTTGACATTTATGTGTTGGTAATTCTGGAAACCTGCACAGCTGCTGGTGATCCGCTCTCCAGAAGTCCACTCCAGCTGCCTATGGTCAGGGTTGCCCTGGGGCTAAACCAATGGGCTCATGCAGGCCTGTTCTGGGCTCCCAGTTTGGTGTGATAGACCCTTCCTGTCTGCCTGCCAGCTGCCTTCAGGCGGAGATTTGTTTCTGCCTATCACTTTGTGGGTTCTGTAGCTCTAAAATCTGTTTAGAGTAATATTTTATAGATTTTTGAGGTTGTTATGGGGAGAGCTCATGGAGTTTTCCTGCTTCTATGCCACTATCTTTGCTCTGCCCGTAATGACCTATTCCCACTTTATATGTGAGGAAACTGAAGCAAATAGATATTTAAGGGACTTGCCTAAGGTCACATAGAGAGTAAGCATCTACGGTAGGATTTGAACACATATCTTTTCACCTCCAAGTCTAGCACCCTATCCAGTATATAACATAGCACAGCAATAAATATATTGTTTGCTGTGCTTGATCTTTCCTAGTCCAAGGATAATCAGTGGAGAAGGGTTATGTTTTTACAGATGATAAATATGTCAGGATTAATTATTGTACCTGCCTCTATAGGGTGGCATTTTCCCCACAGAGGGCATTATTTTCAGTTGATAAAGCATGTAAGGATGTACCATGTTCCATTATACCTTCAAGATGTTGGTTAGTTTCAACTACTATATCCTAAAGGAACCAGGCATTTTAAAGGTTAATTTTGGCAGTAAGAAACTAAAAAAGGAAAGGAAAGGAGCAGAGAATGTGGAGGGCTTAAGAAATATCTTCTGCTCCCTGAGAAATGATCAGGGAAAATGGTTCAAGGTCAAGCCTTCTGCCTCTCCACTCCATCCTTTATATAACAGGTTTTTTTTAAGTTCACTGACCCAGTAGTTTAAGAATTCTTATCTTAATCCTACTTCCAGCTTTAATGGGAAGATAATAACAAGTGATATCTACATAGAGACTGACAGTTTACAATTTGCTATATATATATATAATCTCATTTGATCTTTCAAAGATCCCTAAGACAAAGACACCAAAGGTCTTGTTACCACAATTTTACAAATGAGGAAAAAGGCTCATAGAGGATAAGTAACCTGTCATATAGGTAGAAAGTTTAAGACACAAAATTTGAGCCTAACTCTGTCTTGATTCCAAGTCTAGGATGTATGGTTCTACAAACTATATTGCCTCTGAGCTATAATGTCCTACTGTGATTTGGAAAAGCAAAACACTGACTAACCTGTTGCAAATAGCCTCTCTTTCTACTTATCTGAGATTTTAAAAGTTAGGAAATCCTACCAAGCCTTTACTAACTCTATAAAACTGTTCCCCCCTCACCTAACATTTTTTCAGGCCTTTCTGTAAATAATCCCATTGCAACAGAGAAAGCTTCACATATACCTGATTAGCCCTGCCTGGTTAGTGAACAGAAAAGTCTGTTTTTTTTTTCTGAAGGCTGAGTGATTTCATTTAGAAACTTCCTGATTTAGGGACAATCCTTAGACATAGGCTCTAAGACCACATGCAAAATATTGATCATAAAATGTCAATCACATACATCTTTTGGGACCCAACTCCAGCTGTCTTAAATGCAGATTACTAGTGATATACAAAAGTTCCAGGGACTATTATCTGCACTCATTGGAGGACACAGACTGCCATGTCCACCTAAAGCACTGGGGAGACATCTGTCAGAGTCAGGAGTGAAACAACATAGGCAACATGCATTTCAAATCCATTAAAACCCCAGAAAATCACAGCTTTTGTGTGTGTCTGTGACTCCTCAATGTGATTTTTAAAAGTTTACCCCTCCAAGCTGAGCTGGAGAAGGTGGAAAAATATTAAGTACTCCAAATCCATTTCTTACCATCACAACCGTGACCTCTGCTCCTGTCCTCCAGGGAAGATTTTGAGACACATGCCATTTTAGAAAGGGGCTTCAGGATTAGCAGACAGATTTTGATTTCAATTTCATGAGATCCATCTTTTGCTAGTCCTTTGTTCTTAGCATTTATGTCTTTAAATTCTCTTCTTCTATTCAGTGTAATTGTCCTTTCTTCCCTATTCACATTTATTTCTCCTATATTCTAATCCTCTCCCAACTGCTAGACCTTTGTATTGAATGTGACTTTTCACCCTTTGATCCATTAACTGGCTCTTCACCATCCTTTAATCTCCTTTCCAGCTATGTACACAACCTGGACCTTCCTGCTACCAATTCAACCCATTCTCCAAACTCCTATTAATGCTCCTTTCTTCTTTTCTTTTCATCTTTCCCTGTGCATGAGATTATCAGTTTCCATTTTTCTTGAAAACCCTTGTTTGACTCTTTTTTTGCCTTGTCTAGGAAATGTCACCTCTAATCTTATTTTCACTTCTTCAAACACTGCAACATTTTTGCCTTGATTAATTTATATTAATGCTAAGATTTATTACACTGGCTTCTAATCAGAGCACTGCTTGCTTTGTGTAATATAAAGGAAATCAATTAGAGGTCATAAAATATAGAATAATTATTCAAAACTATTATATTTATGCACATGTATGAATAAAGATTTGGAGGGGGGGGAAGCGAATTTCCACTGTCTCCATGCTCTTCTGGTGCATAAATAAAAGAAAAACTCCATCTTTTATTCCCATAAGACACATAAACACACCAGTATGACACTGCCATTGTAATTCTGCCCTTTATAAAGAAAGAAAACATTTATTTTTCAAGTCAGAGATGACATGAATTCCCAAAGTATGTAGTTGGAGGGCTTTCTCAGAAAGGTTTGGTCTTTCTGGTCTCAACCAGTGTAATGATTTTGGACAAGATTGTGAGTATTGTCATCACATTTTTATGGTAAAATATTGCCAGAAATAGGCCATTAAAAAACAGTTAAGTGGAGACCTAAGACAAGTTATGTTAATTAGCATGTCATTTGCAAGTTGTATAAATATCTCATTTTAAAACCACAAAAATTAAACAATTACTTGTCATATAACTTTCATAATGAATACAATATTGTAGATTCTCCTAATTCACTTCATTTGGGGCCACATCTTGTAGAGATTTAATTACGTATGCTCAGTAACATGTGTTTAAGCAATCACAGTATGCAGTCCCCAGCAGCGCTGCCTGCAAACTCAAATTTCCATTTCACCCACCCTGGACTTAAGAGTTGGTCTATTTATTTATCACAAAGAAAAGAGGGAGTTGTGACCTGGATAACAATGGCAGATAGACATGTTTTTGAAATTAAAATACAAAGACATACATATACATACACATGTACAAACCACACTTCAATAATGAGTTATACATGAACAAATTATTTTTAAAAAAATACAACTGGAAAATTTCTGTACCTTTTTATTTGAAAAAGAAATGGCTTGCTCTTTAGGAAAGAGGGAAGAAAGGAAATGAGGGAAGAAAGAAAAAGGGAAGGAAACAAATAAGGGAAAGAAAGAGGTAAGTAAGTGGGGCTGAAAAGGATGGAAGAAAGGAGAGATGGATGCAAGGGAAGTGGGGGAAAGGGAAAGGAAGAAAATTTTAAAATGTATGAAATGGGAAAGTGGATATATAAAGATAAAAAAGATTAGGGAAGGAAAGGAGGCTAGGAAGGAGTTGAGAGGTTGTTTTTCTGTCAGGGTGGGGGTTGGGGTTTTTATTTTGTTTTGTTTATCTTTAGCATTTTGAATCATCTAGTTCAGTGTATCTCTGTGGAGAATATATCACAAAGATAAGATAAAAAAAATCCATTGAAGAACTTAATTATGTACTGT
The DNA here is from genome assembly GCF_028583685.1 of Petaurus breviceps papuanus. Lineage (NCBI taxonomy): Eukaryota > Metazoa > Chordata > Mammalia > Diprotodontia > Petauridae > Petaurus > Petaurus breviceps. The sequence goes on from NW_027185877.1 coordinate 6,385,442, forward strand.
GCTTCTATTCTCAAGTCCTGTCCTGGTGTTTTCTCATGGCATAGAGGTTACTTCTGGATTGTCAAAAACTGTGACAGCAATATCACTATAATATGTGCTACCAATTTGCAACAGCTTCTAATGCATCTCTAGTAGTTAGCCATTGTCTGACAACCAAACTGGCCCATTTGGAAATGTTCAGAGAAGGATGACCTACGCATGTGGCAAAGGTTGTTGGCCACAACAATCATAAAAGCATTCAAGTATTCTAATCTATGTAATGAGAGAACTCACTCTGATATTGGCTGGTGAAATGAAGACAGGGTCCTAAGTTAGATGTTGTGGAAAGTATAAAAATATGTGTGTTTGATTAGAGGTAGCTATGTGACCCAGTGAATAGAATGCTGGACCTGATAAATAGTTCAACTGTAGTTTCAATCTTAGGGCAAGAATTGCCTCCTAGAGTCATTGTGAGATCAAAAAGATAATATTTGGAAAACACTTTGACTCTTCCCTCTCCCTTATCATGTGTACCCACTAAATGGTCAATCCTATGGTTCCTACTTTGGTAACATCTCACAGATCTGTCCCTATATCTGTGTCCCCTTTGGAAGTCTTCACTAGCCTTGCCACTCCATGCACTCCATTATTCATTCAGTAACATAGGATTCTTTATTATTCTTCCAACCCCACACAACACTCCATTTTCCAAATCTGTGCTTGTACAATGACTGTCCCTCATGCTTCGAATGCTCTCCTTCTTCACCTCCATTTCCTGACTTCCTTCAAGATTCAATTCAAATTCTACCTTCTGCAAGAGGTCTGTCAAGATTGCTTTCCCTCCTGTCCCATTTTAATGTCTCCTCCCTGAAGTTACCCTCTCTGTCTCTATTCTTCTGTCTTTCTCTACCTCTGTCTCTACAGTATATACATATATATTTGCATATACACATACATGCATATTTACACATGTGTGTATAACATGTATATATACACACACAGGGTTTAAGACAGTACTTGACACACAGCAGGTGCTTAATAAATGCTTGGTTACCACCTGACTACCTTTGAAGTAGTATAATAAAATGGAAAGAATATAGATTTGGTGATGAGGTTGGGGAGGAGATGCAGGGTTGGACTAAAATCCTGGCTCTTCTTCTCACTATCTTTGTAACCTTGGACAAAGTAATTTAAGCCCACAAAGCCTCCATTTCTTCTCTAAAATGAGGCAGCTTGTGTGTATAATCCTAGTTCTATGCATAAAATTCGCCCATGTCACATTTATGCCTGAAATGTCTTTCCTCTCACTCCTTTTCCACCTACTGAAATCATACTTATTCTTCAAAGTTCAGTTACATACCAACTTCTTCATAAAGGCCCTACCTCTCCTCCCCAAGCAGTAGTGATTCCTTACCCATGTCATCTTGAAATGTATCATAACCTCCTCTATGAAGGGAGAGGTTATGACTTAATCTCTGTATTTACCACAATACCTAACATGGCGTTTGATACAAAGAAAACAGTATTTGCTGAAGTAAGGTTGAAGTAGTCAGCTTATTTTAAAATCATTATAGTTTTTTTAAGTTCTCCTCAATTAACTAAATGAAAAAATGAAACCTCATCTTGGTATATTTCATAATTTATAGACTGATTGTTGCAGTGGTGGTGGTGGGTTCAGCAATTTAGTTCTAATAGCATCTTTACTCAGCAACAACAAATCATTGATCAATATGCCAAAGTCTTAGATCTCAGACCTATTATTTTATATTTTAAATTAATAAGCTGGAAGGAAGAATGAATAAATATATATACAATGTTTCATGTAGAATTTCTATAAATACTGACTCCAAAGTACAGCTTAAGAATAAAATGTCATACTTGAAGTATGAGATAAAAATCTACCTTAACTGAATTGAGGTTGAGGTGAGGAAGAGAATAGCCAATTTCTTTATAAACTATAATAACAAGTGAGACTATAATGAGATACCTGAAATTAAAAATAAAATGACAGATATTTTTTTCCATTGAAAATGATGAGTTACACTAAATCATCTTCACTCTATGTGACTAATTAATCTTGTATCTAGGATTAGAAGTATAGTCTATGGTAACAAAAATTATCTTCCAAAATGATAATTCCTAACATATAGTGCTTTAAGGTTCTTTTTTTTAATTGTACGTGCTGGGGTGGCTGGGTGGCTAGGTGGCACAATTGATAGAGCACCGGCCCTGCAGTTCAAATCTGACCTCAGACACTTAGCAATAACTAGCCGTGTGACCTTGGGAAAGTGATTTAACCCCAATTTCACTGCCCTCCAAAAAGAAAAAAAAGAAAAGAATGCTACCTGTTACTTCATTTGACCTCCATAACAATCCTAGGAGTAGGCTATTTTTGTATGTTCATTTTATAGATGAGGAAACTGAGACTGAGGTAAGTTAAGTGACCTGCCCAGGGTGATACAGCTAGCAAGTGTGTCTAAGGCAGAATTTGGAATTAGAATCTTCCTAATTCCAAGTCTAGTGTTCTTACTGTACCACCTCACCAAGTAAATGAAGCTGTAAAATGGGGGATTGTTAGTGAACTTTGGGCTCTAGTTAGTGTTGGTTAATTGTACTAATCCATGTTAATTTTACTAACTGTCAAAATGTGATTTAATTGCATTTCAATGACATAACTATCCTTAATCAAAGTCACAAAATTTCAGAGTTGAAAGAAATTTTAGAGACCACTCTCTCCATCACATCTACAATATCCTCAATGAATGATCATCCAAATTTTACTTAAAGACCTCTAATAATGAGAAACTCATTACCTCAAGAAATAGTTCATTCCACTCTGAGATAGTTAAAATTGTTAAGATGCATTTTCATATAAGACAAATTCTACTTCCTTGAAACTTCTGCTAATTAATTCCTCCTTGTTTTGGTCTTTGGGGCCATGAAGAATACTTCTTAGATAGAACAGTTCTTCTTTGAGCTTAGGTATGTATGAGTAGAGTGTCCTGAGTCTATAAGGTATCCATGTGTCTTACTGGTTGTTTATGGAGTATGATGGTAATTATTGGTGTACGAGTCATTTAATCTTTGAGAATTAGTAAATGGGTTAAGAAAAAGCCCAACTAGAATGTCCCAAACAAGGACACTTCTACAGGTTGGATTAACTCAAGTGCCAGCAGTACAGTTCTAGGATCCTGAATATTTCAAGTTATATGCTGAGACAACTCATAGAGGCTGTCATACAATAAAGCCAGGGAGAAATTAGCAAATTTTAGGTTGAAACATCCTGATGAGATAATTTTTCAACATTCTGATTTTCTTATATCTTACATACATATTAAAAACTATATTCTCTTTATAAATAAATATTCCTCTTTAAAATATCAAAGAAGATTGGGGCTGTAATGGAAAAGAAAGACAGATATTCACCAAACTAAGAGAAAAGTGAATATTTTAGGGAATATAAGAAAGTTTTTGAGAGTATGTAGAGCTTATAGGTTAGGACCAGTTCAAACATTTCACCTTTGAGCCAATAAATTGATAGATGGCTCCACCCTAAACCAGATTGGGTGTAGTGATTCACTGGGTCCTGATTATAGCAATGCAAATGTCATTCAAAAAGAGATGAGTCTGTCCAATAACCCCTCAGAGATAATTATGGTTATGGAGAATATTTGGAATGGTGGTAGTCATTCCTGTGGTACAGTGGAAAGGGTACTGGCTCTGGAGTCAGAGAATCTGAATTCAAATCTCATCTCTAACAATAACTTGGATAAGTCACAACTTCTCTGGGTCTCAGTTTTATTATTTACAAAATGAGGGCTTTTTCCTGGCCTCTGATGCTGTTTCAGATCTAGATTTCTGGACTATGATGCAACAAGAAGTCAAAGCTGTTGAAACAGCTGGACTTTAATATATACCCACTCACAGAACATGGTGCACTAAATTGAAACAAGTCTTTGCTAAATTCAAACCTTTGTTGTGTATCAAAATATCACACAGCTTGCTTCCTGAACCTGAACCATGCTTTTGCTTGTCCTGTCAATTTAGTTGACAATGATTTTGACCCTGTTTTTTTCCCCTTCAGATATTTCTTTCCAGTTGACCTATATCTATGTTATTGACCTTGGATTTTTTTAATGCCATGCATTTGGATCCTACCTGTTCAAGCAAACACTGTCAAACTATGGTATTCCCTTGGTCTTCAAGCCAAATTTCAGTAATGTCCATATAACAGGCACAGTTGAAGAATGTGACAGGTCCCAATTTTTGCCCTATGCTAATCCCATGGCCAATGGGAACATTGCCCTTGTGATGTAGTTATAAATCAAACAGGGAAGCAGTAAAAACACCCTTCTGAAATATGGAGCTTAAAGAGAAAAGTATGCTTTCTAAGAATAAGAAAATGTTCCAAATCTCAATTTTAGACTGGAAGAGTGGCAACTGAAATAATGCAATGCATAAACAGATTGGGAGGAAAAAAGGTTTCACTAAAAATTTTGAGTATGCATAATTCATTGAAGAGTTGAATTTCTCTCTTAGGCATTGCTAATTAAAACAAGACAGTACTGAACACGCTTCACGTTCTCCAAAGATCCATAACAAAACTATGTTGCTGTTTCCCACTGTTTCCCAGTTTAGGTCTTTGATATTCTTTTCCCTAGTGGAAAAAAAAATGGATGTTCATTCTCCATGGTAATATGTTGGTCTTGAATCATTACCCTGGTGTTTATTCATGCCAGGAAAAAATTATTCTTGTGACCTTTGCTTTGGAGAATTAAGCTGAATAATTTGAAGAATTACTCTATAATTGCAACCCACAGCATGCACATTGGTAGCATTACTCTAGGGATTTTGCCTTTAATCTACACCTCACAAACTCTGTAATGAACATCACAGTTAAATGCATCAAGCAATAATAATAACACCAGGCTTCTTCAGGATCTCAGTAATGGTGTTCAGAACTTTGAGTATCATAAATAGAATTCACAAGGTAATAATTGTATTATAATGAATTCATGATGAGAATTTCTGATTTTGAGTTTTTAATGAGCATTTTACAAAAAAAATTAATAGGATTCCATTTCCTGATATTTTATTTGAGCATTAGTAGACAAAAAGGACAGATGAAACATGCGAGGCATGTTGAATAGAATTTCTCCAGCTAACAAAATAGAATTTAATTAAGAGTACTCAAGAGTCAACAGAGCTTACTAGTCTACTTCTTGACTTTTTGTTTCACAAAACATGAGATTATGGGAACTTGGTAGCAATCCTTCTTTCTTTCCACTTGGTTTGTTATTCCCCATATTTTTTCCTACTCTAGTTGTTTCTTATCATATAAAGATGTTATGCCCTTTCCTAGATGAAAACAAAATCTGGATGTATGGTCCTTATGAAGCCAGTGGGGCTATTCAAGCAGCAAAGTCATATTCTCTATCAACCTCATGTTTCTTACAAAGGCTTACTTCATAATACATAAATAATTACAAATTTGCCGCAAGGTCACTTTTAGAAAAATAGGGTCCAGGAAGCCTGAGAATTTTGCCATGGATCATGTCAAGATTCTTTATGACCACTATAGACAGAAATAAGAAATTTATAGATCTCAATGAAATAGGAATTTATTATTTTATTACTCATACTATGTGATGGTTCAGTCTATGTAGATTAAATCAAACTATACAGTTCCACCAAAACCACATTAAACAGCTCCCTTCATCTAATGACTCCTAAGAATACAGATTTAGAGCTGGAAAAGAGTTTAGAAAGCCAGTGAGTCCAACACTTTCTTTTTACAAATGAGGAAACTGAGACCTAGAGAGGTTAAGTGACTTCCTTGATGTCACAGAATCTCTCCCCAAAGACTAGCACCAAGATGTCCTTTGAAGTTTGGTGAAACCTTCTTAACATGCAACATGAAAAGTTAGAGATAGAATGTTTCAAGCCAGAATCAGGGAGTCACATTTAATCAATGCATGAGGTCACTATTTACAAGTATCTAGATCTTCTTCAAATAAGACAAATTGAGCATAAAGCTATCAAGGAAAATCTATGATGATATATTCAAAGAGACATAATTGCATCAACCCAAAGTGAAATAGGAAGCAATTAAAATTTTTGTAGTCTTGACCTTACTGTATACTTTAAAAACTATAAAATGGATCATAAACAATGTGAGGTGCATCCTAACAGGATCCTGCATGATATTAACAAGATATAAGGACCGTGATAAGGAAGCTGCAGAAATATGAATAATTCTCCACCAAAAAGGAGAAAAATTACTAGGAAGGCTCAGAGCTGGGAAGGGAAAGGAAAGGAATAAGTATTATAAAACACCTACTATGTGCCAGACACTGTGCTAAATGTTTTGACAAATATTATCTCATTTAATCCTTAAAAAAACCTTGCAATGAAACTAAAGTAAACAGAGGTTAAGTGACTAAAGTTAGAGGCAGCTAGATGGTGTAGTAGATAGAAAACTGGGCCGGGAGTGAGAAAAACCTAAACTTAAATCTGGTCTCAGATAATTCCTAGCTGTGTGACCCTATGCAAGTCACTTAACCCTGTTTGCCTCAGTTTCTTCATCTGTAAAATGAGCTGGAGAAGAAAATGGCAAACCATTCCAGTATCTTTTTCAAGAAAACCCCAAATAATGTCATGATAGTTCTACACAACTGAAATAAACAAGCAACACAATAACAAACCTTGAGGAGTTCAACCTTAGAAATCAATGCAGATTATTCAATCAAAAAGTAAAAACTATGCAGCATACTCCTGCAGGCTGCAAAAATTGTCATGACGGTTGTGGTGGCAGTTGTTGTTCAATCATGTCTGACTCTACATTTTTCCACTTGGGGTTTTCTTGACTAAGATACTAGAGTGGTTTGTCATTTCCTTCTCCAGCTCATTCTACAGATGAAGAAACTGAGGCAAGCAGGGTCAAGTGACTTACTTAGGATAACACAACTAATAAATGTCTGAGATCATATTTGAAGTCAGGAAGATGACGAGACTGGCATTCTATGCACTATGGCACCACCTAGCTGCCCTTACACAAATTTATCACCTTCCAAAAATCTGCCAATAAGAAGCCTGCTATTTTATAAAGAGATAGATGACAGACCCCTACATTATAAAAGCAAGCCAGAGAACCCAACCAAAAAACTATCCTGGAACTGAAATGCAATCACAAGCCAATATGTTGACCATAATTGAACAAAGGAGAGGAAAAAAAAAATGGAAGGGAAAGGAATAAACATTTATAAGCAACTGACTAGATACCAGGCACTGTTTTAAGCACTTTAACAAATACCATCTCACCTGTTCCTCACAACTTAGTGAGGTATGCTATTATTCCCGTTTTACAGTTGAGGCAGCTGAGGCATAGAAGTTAAACAATTTGTCCAGGGTCATATAGCTACCAAGTATATGAGGCTGGATTTGAACTCAGGTCTTTCTGTCTCTGAGCCCAGCTCTATCCACTGCACCATCTAGTTGGCATAATATTGATTCACAATAATTTAAGAACGATGGCTTAACTGATGTCAACATACCAAATCATTATAATCTCCAATTTGGCCTCAATGAAAAATTTTCAAGAACAGAGACATGTGAATAGGTATATACTATACCTGTTATGCTATGTGAATAGGTATATACTATCCCTTTCTGCTACTGGAATTATACTAAGGATACTTTCACTGGACCTATAGAAGATGAATTTACATTTGAAAACTTTTATTCAACAAAAAACAGGTATTTAATCAACTTGTTCTAATAGCCTGAAGAACAAAATCTATTTTAAAATGGACACAGTGTTATAATGGGATAGGTGCTTATAACTAGCTACTTATAAACAGGAATGTTTCTATTTTATCTCCTTTCAACACTATGAGAATATTTTTTCTGTAACAAGATGCTTTCAATGAACCTACAGAAGAGCTTTTTCTCTTATACTTTCCACTAGGGAGAAAACAATCATTTGCAGAGTTACACCAAAAGTTAGTACTGGAGGAAGTGGAATAGAGGAGAGAATTAGGATTTTCTTGGCAATATAAAAATGTCACTAAGCTTTATGACTCAGCTATTTGTAGATGTCCAATAGTACAACAGACTTCCTTGGGAGATAGTGACCTCCCATCATTCGATCATCCGTTGGAGGCTATCAGGGAGGTGATGTCATGACATGCAAGCAAATTGGATTCAAGTGAGGGAGGTCTGTGCAAAGTCACCAGCCTCACTTTCTCCTCTGGAGCCATCTGGGTCCAGTGGCCAGATATAGATCAGGATGTCTTGATATGGCCCTGGGAGTAGGAGTCCTTGGGGGTGGTAGTCCTTGGGAGTAGAAGACCTTGACTTTTTTAAGCTAAGGTCTCATTTTATCCTTTTAATTTATTTATTTAGTTTTAGTTTACAACATTCACTTCCATAAGATTTTGAGTTCCAAATTTTCTCCCCATCTCTCCCCTCCCCTGATCCCAAGATAGCATGTAATGTGATATGGGCTCTACACATACATTCACATTGAACCTATTTTCACATTAATCATGTTGTAAAAAAAGAATTAGAACCAATGGGAGAAAACACAAGAAAGAAAAACAAATAGAGTAGAAGGAGGAGGGAGCAACTAAAATGCTTCTATCAGTATTTAGACTCCATCGTTCCTTTTCTGGATATGTATAGCGTTTTCTTTTGGAGTTCTTAGATCCTTGCTTTGCTAAGAAAAGCTAAGTCTATCAAAGTCAATCATTGTACATTGTGGCTGTCACTGTGTATAATGTTCTCCTGGTTCTTCTCACTTCATTCAGTATCAGTTCATTCAAGTCTTTGTGGGATTTTTTGAAGTCCACCTGTTCATCATTTCTTATAGCACAATAGGATTCCATTACATTCACATGCCACAATTTGTTCAGTCATTCCCCAGTTGATGAGCATCTCCTCAACTCCCAATTCTTTGTCAACACAAAAAGAGCTTAAGCTAATGTTTTTAACAGGTCTCAGTTTCAGTGAGGTAATACCCTTTCAATGATTAAGGTTAGGTAAAAAATGAGTCAGAGAATGGCCTTTTAACTAGCTGTGTGACTTTGGACAAGTCACTTAATCCCAATTGCCCTCCAAAAATTAAAAAAAACAAAAACAGAGAATGGCCTTTTTTATCTGGACAAAACATAAACAATTACTATTTACATTTACTCTGAGCCAATCAAGGCCTAAACAATGACCAAGCTGGACTTGGGCTAGGGCCTCTTGTTGGCGAGTCAATGAGAGCCAGAATGATTAGGGTTTAAACAATAGCCCTTAAGAAAGAAATCTACCCTGTAAACTCCAAGATATTTTACAAGGTTTCAGTGGGGACAGCAACCACAAGTAAGGGTCCCCGGGGCGGCTCCTTCCACTGCTCACAGACTTGGTTGATGTTTCTCCTTCTTTTGCACAGTGGGCCGTGACATCAGGGAGGTGATGCCATGACATTCAAGTGAATTGGATTTAAGTGAGGGAGAGCTGAGCAAAGTCACCAGCCTCACTTTCTCCTCGGGAGCCATCTGGGTACAATGGAGGCTGAGTTACCCTCAATGATAATGTTGGAGAGGGGATTCCTCCTCCAATCCAGATTAAAAGTACATAAGCGGTTATCTAATATAATTCAATCTGACCCTAAGCAAGAATCACTCATGTAACATTATCGGCAAGAAGTTAATGCATCCTCCACCTGAAGACTTCCAATGACTGGGAACTCACTACATTTCTGGGTATTCCTATTCTACTTTGAGGAATTTCTATCAGGAAACTTTTCTATACAAGTCAACATTGGCATCTCTATAATTTCCATGTACTTCTCTTTCAGCAGAATCAAGGAAAACAAATCTTATTACTCTTACACATGAGGGCTTTTCAATATTTTAAAAGTTACCATTCTCACCTATACAACAAAGGCTTCAACTTGAAAGAGAAGCGTGATTCTGAGTCTATTAACTGACCAAATTTCCATGTTTACACAAGCTTCCATTTATCAGTATCCTTTGTGCATATCAGCACCCAGCATGGAACACGATAATGCAGTTGCATTGCAATCAGAGAAGAGTATAGTACAACTCTCACATCCCTCATTCTAGACATTTTGTTTAAGGCAGACTAAGATCTCTTTAGTCTTGGATTTTTGTTTGTTTGTTTGTTTGTTTTCTTACTATGTCATACTTTTAACTCATATTGACCATGGAGTCCACAAAAGCCCTCACAATGTTTTAAAACTCTCGATAAGCCACACATAGTCACTTTCATCTATATTATAGATTTTCTTTTAAACTCAACTGGAGGAATTCACATATGTGTATTTTAAAACATGTGTATATATGTATGTGTAAATATATAATATACATGTGTGTATGTGTGTACGTAATTTTCTTTTGAAAAGCAGAGAGCCAGTGTCAAAGCTGGAAAGATGGGTTGAAATCCTACCTCTGAAACATAATGCCTACAAGACCTGACAAAGTCATTTAATCTCTCAATGCTCTAAACAGCTCATTAAGAGTAGAATTTGCAGAGAAGGTGCCAATTTGCAGTGGTAGAGGGTATTTCTTTACTTAGGATTTTCTTATATTAATGAAATCACAGATCCAATACCTAGTCCTGGTCCTACATTTCATTTTAGTAGACATAAATCACATGTGTATGTATGTATGTATACACACATACATACACATATATGTATAAAATTATAATTATCATGCACTATATGTAATATGTGACATAAATATAAATTTATAGTTATTTTTGTTCAGAGTTATTTTTACTATCTAGACTTTGTCCCCACCATGTTTTACCTATATAGTCTACTTTCATGCCATTGGCAAATGTTTTTTTTATTTTTTTTTAATTTCTCTTATCAAGTCATAGATAATGTGTTGAAGAGAAAATGACCAAGGACAAATTTCTGGGGGAATTCCTGATTGATCTCATCCTATCAATTTTGTGGTGTCCAGTTCTTCAATCAATTTGGAATCCACCCAAGTGAAGTATCATCTATTCCATATTTCCCCATTTTATTTATATGGATATTCTGATCGGGGTAATTACCCAATCAAAATCTTGGCATGTGATATCAATGACATTCCCCTAATCTATTAGTCTAATAATCCAAATAGAAGAGGAGAGAGAGAACAAAGAAGAAAGAGAAGAAGGGGAAAGGGAGAGGAAAGGGGGGGAAAGAAAAATTCATCTAAGAATCATGAAGCTGTTAGGGTAGAATCTAAAAAAGGGATAGTTATGAGAGATAAATGAAAAATCTTGCGAGTGTTCAAAAGTCAATTGCAGGAATATAAGAGTTTAGGGTTAGATACCAAATGTTATGAAAAAGATATTGGGATTTAGTGGATTATAATATCAGAAGGAGCTAGCAACTGGTGTGCTTGTAATATGATGAAAAAGGAAATATAATCTTGGGCTGCATTAGGAGTTGTAAAATCTAGGCATAAAGGGGTGATAGCATTATTGAACTCTCACAAATAGAGAGTATGCAAATGTAGTACTGTTCAGTGTTGCATGCTACAGTGCAGATAGGACATCGATAAGTTAGACAGTGTTTGAACAAGGGCAAGGAGGATGATGAAAGGCCTTATGCTCATGCAATATAAACATTCGTTAAAGGAATCACGGGCGCTTGACCTGTAAAAGAAAAGATCCAGGAGAGGTATAAGAGTTGTCTTCAAGGACCTGAAGGGCTATCCCATAGAAGAGGAATTAGATTCTTTTTGTGTGGTACAGTGAATAGAGTGCCAGCTTCAAGTCAGGAGGACCCCAAATGGGGTGAAAAAGAGTCATATATGACTCAAAATGATTGAACAGCCAATCAAATAATCCCAGAGGACTGAACCATAGGGCCAATGTTTGGAAATTGTAAAGATGAAAATTGAGGCTTGACATTCAAAAAATTTAAGTGCTAAGAATTTAAGCTGTTCAGGAGTAGATCGAGAGAGAAGAGTATGGCTCCTCCTCATTTGAATCCTTTAAGTAAAGACTTGATGACCCCTTCTCAGGCATGCTATAGTGGGGATTCTATTTTTTATTATAGGTTGGACTAAATGGCTATTGAGGTCCCTTCCAATTTTCAAAAGCATCTATAATTTGACAATTTGGGCCATAATGTTTTCACAGTTGAGATGTAAGTTCCACAAAGGCAGAAATGATTTCTTCCTTTGTCCCTCTAGCTGCAGAGGACTGGAAAACAGCATGCAAGGAATTGATGCTTACTAACAATTGATTGGTTGAGTAACAACATTATCAACACTGGTTTTTGATACCAACAATTGTATACTGATAATAATTATAACAATTATCAGTATTATTGACTGATTCTTCTACTTGTTGTTGTCATTTTGTTTTGTGTTGTTTTGAGATGGGATCTCCCTACAAATCTCAGGTTGGAAGTGGAGCAGCCATCCAGCAACCTGATCCCACTAATGATTAGGGCAGGAGCTTTGACCTGCTCTGTTTGTGACCTGTGATTTTCCTCTTTTTGGGTAACCTGGTATCCCCACCACCCATTCCTGAGAACTGATCAGCCTGGTGCCAGATTTAAGACAGACACCTAGCACTTATCCCAGAGCAGCTCAAAGATCCTGAGCTCATGTAATCCACCAGTCTCAGCCTCCCCCATTGCAGGGATTACAGGCATTCAGGACTACATCCAGTCTGATTCATGGTGACAACAACCCATGTTACCTTATATTCATCCCCACTTCTCTTTCAAATGAACTACAAGCCATCTCTTTTATAACAAATCCTAGAATTTTCTCAAGTTTTGAAGCTAAGCCCACTAAACTAAGTTTTATATAATCCACTTTCTTCTTTTTTGAGCATCAAGACATTTCCTTGTCTGTAGTGATAGAGGATGTCTTGTGAAAAGCTTTGCTAGATGGTGCATTAGATAGAGCAGTAGGTCAGAAGTTAGAATGACCTAAATTCAAATCTGATCTCAGACACTGTAATATCTGTGTGACTCTGGAAAAGTCACTTCACTTCTGTCTGCCTCGGTTTCCTCAAATATAAAATGGGGATAATAGGCAGGGCTCTGGCTTCCACCTCCTCTAATTCATGTAAAAGTTGACTCTTAAAAAACTTTGGAGCTACAGAACCCACAAAATGACACAGAGAAGCTAACCTCCCTCTGAGGAGAGCCCAGCAGACCAGCAGGAAGAGTCCAGTGCAGCATGTTGGGAGCTGAGCCCAGCCCGCCTCGAGTCAGAGGTTTTAGCCTCAGGGAGGCCTGACCAGCCGCCAGGTGGAGGGACTTCAGATCACCAGCTGCTATGATGCTTTCCAGAATTATCAACACATAAATGCTAAGAACAAAGTGACAGGGTGGAGGTACCAGGGTGTGTGACAAGCTTGCCACAGTAGATGGAGGCTTCAGAGAGGGCAACCAACTAATACCTTTGGCACCTGAGAAAACCCCAGTGATTGGGACAAAGCTCCCCTATCTGGGAGCAGAGTCCTACTGTGGTTAAAAAAAAAAAAGCTCATAAGTCAAGTAATTGAGTGGCAACATGAGCAGGCAAAGAAAGAAAATCAAGCAGAGCAATCCAACTTTCCACTCCTATTTTGGGGACAAAAAGGATCAAAGCATGGAATGGGAGGAAGACAGCAAAATCAGAACTCCTGCACCAAAATCTTCCAAGAAAAATATGAACTGGTTACAGGCCATAGAGGACCTTAAGAAGGATTTTGAAAACCAAATAAGAGAAGTAGAGGAAAAATTGGGAAGATAAATGACAATGATGCAAGAAAATTATGAAATGAGAGTCAACAACCTGATTGAAGAAAATAACACCTTAAAAAACAGACTAACTCAAATGGCAAAAGAGGCTCAAAAAGGCAATGAGGAGAAGAATGTCTTAAAAAGCTGAATTTGCCAGATGGAAAAAGAATATCAAAAGCTCACTGAGGAGAATCATTCCTTCAGAATTAGATTAGAGCAAATGGAAGCTAGTGACTTTATGAGAAATCTAGATACTAATTAAACAGATCCAAACAACTGAAAAAATAGAACGCAAAGTGAAATATCTCGTTGGGAAAACCACTGACCTGGAAAATAGATCCAGGAGAGAGGATTTAAAATTTATTGGACTACCTGAAAGCCATGATCAAAAAAAGGACCTAGAAATCATCCTTCAAGAAACTCTCAAGAAAAGTTACCCTGATGTTTTAGAACCAGAGGGAAAAACAGAGGTTGAAGGAATCCACCGATCACCTCCTGAAAAAGATCCCCCCAAAAAAATCTCCTAGGAATATTATAGCCAGGTTCTGGAATTCCCAGATCAAGGAGAAAATATTACAAGCATCCAGGAAGAAATAATTTGAATATTGTGACAACACAATCAGAATAGCACATGATCTGGCAGTTTCTACACTGAGGGATCAAAGGGCTTGGAATATGATATTCCAGAGCTTAAAGGAGCTGGGATTAAAAGCAAGAATCACTTATCCAGCAAAACTGAGTATCATGTTTCAGGGGAAAATATGGTCATTCAGTGTAAAAGAGGACTTTCAAGCCTTCTTGATGAAAAAACCAGAGTTGAATAGAAAATCTGACATTCAGATACAAGAAAGAAGAGAAACATGAGAAGGTAAACAGAGAAAAGAAATCCTAAGGAACTTAACAAAGTTGAACTATTTACATTCATACATAGAAAAATGATAATTGTAACTTATGAAACTTTTCTCAATATGAGAATAGCTGAAGGGAATAGAAAGGTATACACACATATACATACATACATACTATATATGTCTATATAGGAGGGTATATGGGCATATGAATACATATGTGGACTCAGGGTTCTAGGATGTCTATGTCAAGGTCAGAGGGAATGTGGTGGTCAATGATGGTGGTTTAACCTTTTTAAGTTAAACTATCTCCTAGCTCCCTAACAGGATGTTCTACTGTCTCAGCTAGACTGTCTGGTCTCTCCTCTGGGAAGAAGTTAGTTGGCAGTTGGTAAGAATGGCTAACCACTTCTCAACAGGAGCAGCTTCCCTAGATGATAGATATAAAGGATATTACTGAAATATTATTCTCTTCTGTTCACTGTACAATCCTACTAAATTTTGGAGTTCAAAGGCAACAGGATACCTATGTGAACATGAGCAAGTCACTCAACACCCTTCACACAAATACACACACACACACACACCGAGTCTCATCTATAAATGAAAGAGCTGGGTAGTGTGGTCTCTGAGATCCCTTGAATTCTCATATCTTTGATCCCATGAAAGATTAAATTTTAGCCACTTCCCATATTAAGAAAAATTTTCTCCTAAGTAGTGATTTCTCAGGACTCTATTAAAGACAAATATTGCACACTCCAACTGAGTACCAAAAAATGGCAAACACTTAGCATACATGGGTTATCCTATTTTGCTGACCAGTTCTCAAATCATCTACTCATACTTTGCATTGTTTCCATGTCCCCCCTTCTAATTGCTTTTAATTATTCTCCTGCCTCCACTCCAGATTAAGATGCCTTTTTTAAATGCATCTCTCACAGAGATATTCTATGTTGGCTCCTTTATCTTTATTTTTTTTAATTTTTAGAAAGAAATCTATTTTTCTTACTCAAACTTAAATACACAATAAGGAAAGAAAAAGAAACATTATAAATTAAAATACTGAAACATAAATACAAAATAAGGAAAAAGGTATCATACACACCAGAACATAAGAGGACTCAGAATACATAGCAGGAAATTTCCATTTCAAGAAAGCCTAAATAATAAATGCTATACATTATGTTCAGAGCTGTCAATCTTTTCTTTGCTTCCTTGTTAGTGCTTCATCTTTATTTTTAAAAAGGACCTTGACTTAGAATAATAGAATTTTAGGTTTCTCAGTATTCTATAGAACCCTCAGTCTAGGTGAGTGCTTCATTAACAGAAATTAACATTAGTGGTATTATGCTGGCAAATTTATTTTATTCTTGAGGGAAATATATCACAACTATAGAACTAATGAATCTCTGTTTTTAGTCATGGGTATTATTTATTTTCTAATAATGTGTAAGAAATCCTCTCTGTAGAAAATAGAATTTAATTCCCTCCTTTCTTCCTTCATTTTTATGGGTTTTTTTTGGAGAAAATAATTGGGGATATTTATTTTCTATAGCCTACTAAGCAACAGTGAGATAGTAAGTCCTCTGGAGGCTAGCTTTTATTTTTTTCTCTTTTTAAAAATATTAATGGAATTTTAATTAATGGAATAAAGCAAAAAATTTCCATAACATAATAAAATAAAAAGAAGATTGCACGTGCAACTGTAAATCTATTGTGTGAAATTTATTATTCTTTTTAAATGTATAATAAAGTAGTTGTGTAATTTTTTTTCCTTCTCCACTCACCCTAGAGGTGGCTACAATTAGACACAAATAAGTGTGTGTGTACATATATATGTGTGTGTATATATATATGCATATATATGTAAAATTATCCTATACATACTTTTACTTATCAGTTCTTTTTCTGAATGCATATAGCATCTTTCTTTACATGTCCTTTATAGTTAATTTAGATATTTATAGTAGTCAAAACTACTTATATGCTCAAATTCATTCTTAAAAGAATATTGCTGTCACTATATAACATGTTCTCCTGTTTCTTCTCATTTTGGTCTTCATTATTTCATGCAACTCTTTCCGTGTTTTTCTAAGATCACTGAGCTCATCATTTCTTACAGCACAGTAGTATTCTATCACAATCATATACCACAACTTGTTCAGTCATTCCTCAATTGATTCCACCACAGAGAGAGCTGCTATTAAGTATTTTCGAACATATAGGCTCATTTTCTTTTCTCCAAAATCATTCTAGAAAACAGACTTAGTAGTGGTATTGCTGGGTCAAATGAAAAAGTCAGTTTAATAACTCTTTGATGATAATTCCAAACTACTCTCCAAAATGATGGAATGAGATCTGAAGAAATATTGGACAGGAGACAGGGGGCAGAATGATATACACCATCAGATATGGTCACTGTATGTTTTGGTTTGGCTTTACTATTTTCCTTTGTTTCAAGGAAAGATACACTATGTTAGGAGGAAAGAAGGAAGGGAATATCCACAAATGACTGTGATATAACAACAAAAGGAATCAATTACATTGAAATCTTGGGATCTATGAAGTATTTAGCAAACATTTCCTATCTACCAATTACTCAGGTAGAAGCCAGGGGAAATACAAATATCAAACAGTCTCTCCCTTCAAATATTTTATAATAAAAGAATTAAGATGCTTATGATGTAATGAGAAATAGCATTGCATACAGAAGTATGAAAGCGATGGTATAAGAATGCATAAGAAGAGAGATGACTTCCAAATAAAGTTGTTATCATTGTTCTTCATCCTTTGTTATCAGAGAGGACCAATGACATAATGAGGGTGATGTCTTAACTTGTGCATGAATTGGATACGAGTAGGGCAGAGTTGTGAAAAGTCATCAGTCTCACTCTCTCATCCAGAGTTGAAATCCAGTACCAAGATATGGGTCAAGATGACTGGCAATGGCCCAGGATGCCGTGAGCAACCTTGACCTTTCTAAGTTAAGGTCTTTCCAAGAGCTCATTTTCTGAGCTGATATAAAATTGTACAGAATCCTGTAAGGCATTAAGGGTGACTGGGCAGCACAGTGCCTAGAGTGCCAGACCTGGGGTCAGGAAGACTCATCTTCCTGAGTTGAAATCTGGCCTCAGGTGCTTACTAGCTGTGTGACTCAGGGCAAACAAGGAAGGCTCCATGGAGAAAATGGCATTCAGAATACACCTAGAATGAAGGGCAGCATTCCAATAGGTGTACATGGCATAAAGAACATTCTAGACAAAGTAAACAAGGGAGCTGCTCCCTAGAAAAAGTGATAGGGATATCAGAAATACTATCCCCTTCATAATTACATATTTACTTGAGCAATTGGAAAGTATTAGATTTGTTTTAGAGAGAGTAGTCCACTTTTGCTAATGCACAGGGTATATGGCAGGGAGTAATGTGAGAAAAAGATGGAAACATAGGCTCAATCAAATTATCATCATCCAAACACTTACATAATGTTAATATTTGAAATTGTTGTCCTGACAAACAATCCCATGAAGGAAGTTGTGCAGGTACTACCATATCCATTTACAGATGAGGAATCTGAGATTTAAGAGGTTAATAAGCATCATGCTTACATTCATAAGAACATAAATTATGAGCCAAAGAGGACCTTAAAGATTGTCTACTTCAATCTCCTCAATTTATAGACGAGAAGACTTGAGGCCTATAGAGGTTCAGTGCCTTGCCCTAGGTCACAAAAGTAGTAAATATCAGAGGATTCCAGACACTTTTTCCAATGTAATTTGGTGTCTTACTGTAATAATACGCTCCCATTTCCACTGATACACTTAAGGGTGGCTGAGAAAACAGCAACTTTTGGAGAATGTTTTAGCGTCCATTTAGTCTAACTCACACCTGAACAATAATCCTCTTCATAGCATGCAGTCTTTCCCTAAAGACATTCAGTAATTAGAAAGTTCCTATCTCAAGAGGCAAACCATTTCATTTGGGGGTAGCATTAAAGGTTAGAAACTTGTTTTCAACTTTTTAAGCTAAAATCTACGTCTCTATGTACCTCAGGACAATGGATAAACAGTGTAGCCAACGTGTCTAAAAACTATTATTTTATTAGAAGAAATAGGGCACTATGGGTATGAATTACTACATGTAGTATCAGACTTGGTGGATATATGTACTTAAAAGAAAACAATCTCGATTGTTTTATTAGACAGATGTGTTGGTCTGCTGAACTACCTCTTTTCTCTATTTTTTATTCTTTTTCATAAGAGATGACTGTCTAGGTAGAGTGGAGAAGAGGAAAATATTTGGAAATGAAAGGAACAATTAGAAACCATAAGAAAGTGTGCTCTGAATCATTAACTGTGAAAGAAATGCAAACAAAAACAATCTTGAACTTTCACCTCAAAACCACGAAGTTGGAAATGTGATAAAAGATAGGAATAGTCAAAGTTGGAGGAGTTGTGGAAAGACAAGTATACTAATGCATTATTGGTGGAGCTGTAAATTAGTATAATCATTCTGGAAATCAATTTTGAATTATGTAAATAAAGTAGCTAAAATATCCATATTTTTTGACTCAGATTTCACCACTATACATATATTTCAAGGTGAACATTGATCAAAAAGTCCCATATGCACCAAAAATTTTACAGCATTACTTTTTGTGATAGAAAAGTAGATGCACATCTGTTGGAAAATGGTTATGCAAATTGCACTACATTAATGTACTGAGCTGCAAAGAAATGTCAAATATGACAAATGTATAAAGCATGAGAAGACTTATATAAACTGATGAAAAGTAATAGAAGAACAACAATGTACATGAAAAGAATAGCAACCACAAAACACTAAAAAAAATTGATGCTGCTGTGGTTGTTCATATGTGTCTGACTCTTTGTGACCCCATTTGGGACTTTCTGGGCAAAGATATTGAAACTGTTTGCCATTCCCTTCTCCTGTTAGTTTGATGAGGAACTGAGGTAGACAAGGTTAAGTAACTTTCCCAGGGTCACATAAAACTAGTAAGTGTCTGAGGCCGAATTTGAACTTAGGAAAGTGAAACTTCCCTGCCTCTAGACCCAATATTCTCTGCAACATAGCTGGCTCTAAAAAATGAATGCTACAAAATTAGAATCACCAAGTTTGGATCCAAAGAACAGATAGGAGAAGACACCTTCCCCCACCCTTAGCACAGATGGGGGTTCTGTGGATGTGGAGTATTGCAAATTATGCCAGATTTTTACACTGAATTGATCAGCTCTGATGTTTTTTTCTCTTTCTTTTTAATTTT
Source organism: Petaurus breviceps papuanus (assembly GCF_028583685.1). NCBI lineage: Eukaryota > Metazoa > Chordata > Mammalia > Diprotodontia > Petauridae > Petaurus > Petaurus breviceps. The sequence continues at coordinate 6,405,303 of NW_027185877.1, forward strand.
TTTAGATAATTCTTTGTCATAAGGAATGGCTCACTGATTTAGCAGCAACTGAATCCTTAGATTATGATTCTTTGGGAAATTCCCTAAAGGAACTGGAACGGTCACAATGCAATAGAAAAGTCTTCTGCTATTTTACTCCTGCTAATTAAGCAGATCCAGTTTTGTGGATCTCTGATGGTTCTAACTACCCCGACAGTCTGCCTGTCAACACTGAAGGGGATGCTTCCTCTTTAGACAGACACGCAGACAACAGGATGTCCAAGAAGAGTCCATGAGGTGAGCTATAAAGGGAGCTGCCTGGAGTAGAGGAGGGAACCAAATAGAAGAAGCATTTGAAAGGAGAAACTGAAGTACAATTTCAATCAATGTAGTGTGGCAGCGAACCATTGGAAAATGGTGTCCCTCAGAGGAGTCCAGTGTCCAACAATCAGAGAAGGAGTTATTACTTCTTTCAAGCTTTTAGTGTTCCATCAGATAGAGAGAAACTGAAGGATAGAGTAACTGGAGTGTCCCAAATCCCATCCTGCCCTGTATACCTGCAAAAAGGTCTAACCTTAGTGTTTTTGCAAAAAAACACATACTTGGGGTAATAGGGTAAAGAAGGGGAGAGGGACAGAGGGAGAGTAAAAGGGAGAGGGAGACAGAGCACACAAATGCCAACCATATAATATTCTCTACAAATATGAGAATCATTGACTTAAACAGTTAAAATAATGGAGATTACTGCATCAGATTCATCCTTTTCTATCATTTCTTGCTTCGTATATATATATATATGCATCAAGAGTCCTGTGGACTTTACAATTTATACTTTCCCTTATAGTAGTATTCAACTACTTGGTCTTTTAGCATATTTCAGCTCATTAGCACAGGCTTTCGGAAATCCCCCAAGAATAATTAGCTGAGATAGGATCCTTAACAATCACCTATACATTTTTAATCTGACATTCAGTGAACAGTAAAATTATGATAGCCACATTCATTGTGACATACAATAAGTATGTAAGCCTACTCAAGAAATAGAAAAATCAAAGTCTTGGCATTAAGTAAATTATAGTATTCAGGCTTCAGTTCAGTGTTTCTGGCAAATTAAAACAAATTCCAGTATTAGGAACTTTTCAAAGAGAAACTGGAAATATGGTGGTTAAATATTAAGTAAAAGTGAGGCAATTACAGAAACCAGTAAGCAAAGCAGAGGATGGGTATTTTTACATAAGTATCCATTATTTTGTAAAATATTTTAAAAGACAAGGGAATGAGCATTTTTTCCCAAACTAATTTGAGCCTCAATGTGAGCTTTGTCATTTCATATCCTTATTCTATTCTGTTGTATATTTGGAATCAACATTTTGGTGCAATTGACAGATTCGGAGACTGGGATTTCAGGCCTGAATTTGCAATTAACTTATATAAGGTTTGACGTGTCACTCTACTTTTCTGGCTCTCAGTTTCCTTTTCTGTAAAATGACAGAGTTGATAATCTCTAAGGTCCCTTACAATACTAACTCACTATGACCTACCCCCATCCAGTCTAGATAAGTCATGCCTTCCTTCCATCTTCTCGACACATCAGTGTAATCCTCAGACCTATTCAAAGAGATAATTTTCTATGTTCATGAGAGGAGGAGATGTGTTTCTGCTATGACCCTTCCCCAATAAAAAAAATATCATGTGGTAACTTTATGTTGTCAACTAAGTGGCATAATGGATACAGAACTGCCCTTGGACCAGGAAGACCTGAATTCAAATCCTCCCTCTGACACTACCACAGACAAATGCCCTCTCTGCTTCAGTTTCCTCATCTGTAAAATGGGGACAATAGTAGCATCTATTTCAAAGGGTTCTTGCAAGAATCAGGTGATCACACATGTAATGCGCTTTGTAAACCTTTAAACACTAAATAAATGTTAGCCATTATAATTAAGATCAAGAAAAAACCAAGAGGAATTTCAAGTACAGTCAGTTTTCCTTGAATTGCCAACATACCAATATATCTTTGTTCTTCCTGGACCTTCTATTGAAAATTAAACCAATGTCTGGCAAAAAAGTACATTTGATACAAGTTTAAGAACATAGTGAGACATTATGATCCCCATACCCTCCACAGTACCCCATAAACCTAGAAAGAAAACAGCAATCAATAGTGTGCATTTATTGAGTGCCTACTATTTGAGACACTTTGCTAAACCCTGAGGCAGCAAAGACATAAATAAGTCATTTATTCCCTGAATGTGTTTACATTCTATTGAAGAAGACAACATGTATACATATATAAATATGTTTGCAACATATTTATCAAAGAAATACAAAACAAAATTCTCTCTGTGGGTACCTCTAGTTGAAAGAAGGAGCAGAGGCAGGTGAGGTCTAATGTATTAGAGGGCATCACAGATGAGCTTTGAAGGAATATAGAGAGTTGAAGAGGTAGAAGTGATGAGAATCATGTATCAGAGATGACTTTAAAAGAAAGTCAGTCATAAACAACAGGTTTAGCTTTGAAAATCCGAAGCCAATCAATAAACAGAATATGGCTAAAGTGAAATTAGTGAAGCCTCAGATTTATCCAAGAATCATAGAAAAAACTTCATAAGTGATTGTCAGATACTTCTGATTAAATGGCATTTTTTTGTTTGAAATTATTCCACATAGACAACATGGCTGCCATAGTAATCGTGGGAATCAAGGTGGACCTTTTACCTCATTGTGGCAGCTGTATACTTGTATACAAAGCCAATTACATTGCATCCTTCAACTCCTACAGTAGTTTTGAAATAGTAGGACTCTGAGAAAGAGACTATAATATTAGAAAACAAAGAGTTTTCCATCTGCCAGGTGTCATTTTCTTTTCTTTTAACAAGATAAATAAAGAGCTTGTAGGGCAGGAGAGAGAAGGAGGTGGGAGAGGGAGAGAGGGAGAGAGAGTTTTGACTGAGACTTCCAAAATCATATTTATTCAAAGTTTATTAAATGCCTACTGTGTGCAGAGTACAGACTTCTTTGTTCATGACATAGAGCCCCATCCCAGCTCCACATGTTCCCCCACCCTTCCTCAACAGATGTCTTCAGCTCCTACCTAACAGAAGATTGAGGCCATATGCTACAAGCTCACTCATCTGTCCTGCTTCTTATCTCAAAACCTCTTCCCTGCCTGTGATGCCTTTGTTTATCCTTTCTTACTTTGTTCTAATCTTAGGGAATGGGGTGACTGCTGCTGCTGTTCAGTCATTTCATTCTGTCTGACTCTGTGACCAAGATCCTCGAATGATTTGTCATTTCCTTCTCTATCTCATTTTACAGATAAAAAGAATAACACTAAATAGAGTTAAATGACTTGTTCAGGGCCACATGGCTAATAGGGGTATGAGATTAGATTTGAACTCATGAAGATGAATCTTCTTGATTCCAAGCCCAGTGCTCTATCTACTGTGCAACCCAGCTGCTGACATGATACTTCCTCTAAAAGTTCATCTTTGGATCACATTGTCTCTCAACAACTTCAGGAGCTCACCTCCAATCCAACTGTCCCATCTTCAATGTCCTTATACTGGTAATTTCTCTACTGTCTACAAATGTGCTCAGGTCTCCTCTGTGTTCAAAAAATAAAAATAAAAACAAACCAAAATTCTTCCCTTGATTTTGTCATGCATTCAAACTATAATTCTATGTGTGTTTTCCTTTTCACCATTAAATTCCTAGGAAGGGTACTTCATAGTAAGTTCCTAACTTCACTTTCTCTTCAATGATCCCTATTTTTTGGACCAGCCCTCTGATATCTCCCAATGGGGGAAATTCCCTTTTCTAATGCATATTGACACCTGCTCCATGACTTATAGTCCATGGTCACACATTCAAATTATGTCAGATCTGCAGCTTGAACAGAGGTCCTCTTGACTATAAGACTGGCTCGCTATCCACTATGACACACTGCCTCCCTCCTTTACTCACTTTGACTTCCAACCCAAACTACTCATGAAAACTTCCTGTCAAAGGCCAGCAATGACCTCTAATTGCCAAGGTCAGCAGTCTTCTCCAAGACTGCCTCCTTGACTTGCACAGCATTTGGTACTGTACAGATATGTTCTCCTCTGACATGATCTTTCTGTTCCCTTGGCTCCCATTGTGCTGTTTTCTCCTGGTTCTCTCCATAAGCCTTTGAATACTCAATATCTTTTGTTGGTTTCATCCTCTTTCAATATCTTGAATATAAATAGTCCCCAAGGCTCTGTTCTAGGCCTTCTTGTGATAAAAGTGCTGACCTTCTAGTCAAGAGCTCCTTTCCCTAAAATATACTTCTTAAAGACTTAACTCATGATTTTCTCTCACTCATACATTTTCTTATATCATTAATACATCTGAAGCCAATTGTCCCATGGTATTACCTCTAATATAAGAAAATGTTTCATCTAAGCAACAGGGGGTGAAGGAGGGAATGATTGATTTATTTTTTCACTCATCCAAAAAATAATAATACTGAACTGTTCTTAAGTGATTTAAAGTGGTTCCAAACTAATCACCAATTTATTATAGAGTCCAGGTTTAACCAATAAATAATTGTTTAAAAAAATAAAGTTGAAATATTGACTCTGACACTTAAGAATTGTGTGATACTTGATCACTCAGCCTCATTTCCTTATTTGTAAAATAGAGATAATAATGCTACTTACCTCCCAGGATCATTTTGAGAATCAGAGATAATGCATATAAAGTCCCTTAAAAACTTTAAAGATGTTAATGACTACTATTACCACTTCTATTACCAACCCTACTACTACTACTACTACACCTTTACTTGGGTATCTCATTTACATAGGTTATATGATTACAGTGGGACAGCTAGGTAGTACAGTAATAGAGTTCAGGTCTGGAGACATCTTTCTGAATTCAAATCTGGCCTCAGATACTAACTGTGCGACCCTGGGCAAATCACTTAACTCTACTTGCCTCAGTTTCCTTAACTGTAAAATGAACTAGAGAAGATAATAGTAAACTACTCTAGTGTTTCTGCCAAGAAAACCCTAAATGGGGTTACAAGTTGTGTCTAATTGACACAGCTGAAGCAATTGAACAAGAACAAAAATATGATTACTGATTTTCATATGACTCAAAAATCAATATATCCATCCCTGATCTCTCCCCTGAGGTCTTAAAACACATCATTAACTGCCTAATGATCATCTCCATCTGAATGTCATGATAGCACCAAACAGGCCCAAACAGTACTCATCATCTCCTTTCCCAAATCTGGCCCTGAAATTTCCTTCTTTCAATGTCCAACCTTATCACCCTCTTAGTTACCTACCTCAAAACAATGAATTTATTTTTCATTCTTTCCTCTCCTTTACCGATGCCACATTAATCAGTGGCCAAGTTGAACAGAGGAATACAGTGGATAGAGAGGAGAGATCAGAAAAGAAAGAACTGAGTTTGAATCCTGCTTAAGTTACTTCTGTTACACAGAGTAATTGCAAAATATCACTGGGCTTCAGTTTCTCCTTCCAGATACAGATCTAGGATCCCATAGTCACGTGATTCTATCTCCACAATATCTCTTGCATCCATTCACTTCTTCCAAGTCTCATCACTTTGGCCATTCAAGTTAGACAGTCTTCACCTTTTCAGTGATCTCCTTCATTCTACAGTTCCATGATGAGCCCTAAAGGTTTGTCATCATTGCAATGAAGGAGCACACAGGCCTATTAACTGAAGATTCAACCCCTCTCTAATCTAACCCAGAGTTTAATCTTTCAATGAATTTGTGATTTCATCAATTTGGGTCTTCCACCCAATGGTACGAGTTGCTGCCTCACTCTTTCACCCTATTCATCTCTTTACCATATCTTTAACAAGAAGCACTTCAAGCAAATCAGGTGCTTGCTCTATATTTCTTGACATTTCGTGTCTTCCAATAGAATATGCAGAAAATCTCTTGTTCTCATTACCTGTTTGGCTATTCCTTTGTCCTGAAGGACATCTCCACAGCACCATGTTACCTTCATCATCATTCTTTAAGCAATATGTTCCAGTCTACTCATGCTCACCAAGTATGTCTCCATCAGCCTCTGTATAACTCACAACTTTAATTCTTCAGACATTATTGTTATATGGCAAAATATAAATGTGCCTTTCTGACTTCTAAAGCTCTTCAGTCTGGATCTAATTTATCTTCCCATACCATTATGTTTTCTCACACACTTTGATTTAGCTCAACTGCCTACTTTCTTATCTCTATCCATAATATTCTGTTACCTGCCTTTGTACATGACATCCCTGTCATACTCTGCTTCCTCAATTCTTCCTTCTAGCTTAGATGAAGTCACTTCGCAAAAAGGTCTTTTCCTGATTCCATGTTCTCAGCCGACCCATGCCATGACAGTTTATTTAATATGTATTTGGAATGTGTTAGTCTAGTTTAGAGTAGTTTAGAGGATAGAAAAAATGGTGTTAGAGCCAGAAAAACCTGGGATTCAGTTCCAACTTTTGACACATATGGCTGTGTAACATTGATTCTCAGTCTTCTGGCAACTCTCTCAGATTGTAAGTGGCAAAGAATGTTTCCACCTGCACAGGTAGAGGGATTTTCTTCATCTAAGACTTCCATAAACCAATTAAATCACGTATTCTGTCCCTGACCCTTTGAATACATTTAATTATGTACATTTTGTTTGTCCCCAATAAAATGTAAGCTCCACGGGAGCACAACTTACTGTTTTGTATTCTTGGTGCCTGACACTGTGGCCAGTTCATAATAGTTACCTTTTAAATGCTTGGTGAATAAATGAGAGAATTGTATGACTCATGGTCTATCCTTAACACAGGTGCCAAAAATAATCTGCCTAATGCACAAACATATCATTTCCCTGTACAAAAATCTTTAGTCATTTCATACATCTGATAGGATAAATGACAACCTCACTTATCTAGCATTCAAGATATTTTATCTTTCTAGCATTATTTCACACGAATCCCCTTTTCACACCTTTTGTACCACGGAAACTGGATTAGTAGTGATTCCCCAAGCTCCTAGCACTTACTGTACTTATCTGTATACATGCCATCTCTGCATCCTCAAAATCTTTAAAAAAAAGATTTTGATTATTGAACATTAAGTAGCTAATAGACATGTCTTCTGAAGATTGGTATAATGAAAATGTATGTTGATAAAAATAATTCAAATTCTAATGGATTTCCATCTCAAAGTGCCCTAACACCCAAGCAGATAGGGGGAGGGGGGAGGGGGGAGGGGAGAAGAAAAAATAAACCAGCTTACAAAATACTTCTAGAATACCTCACCTCTCAGGTCATCATATCTGTCATATAATGATCAAAGCTGCAAATTCCATACAGAACTTAGGAAATCCAATAAACCCCCTCAAAAAAAGAAAATGTATTCAGTGTCTACTGTGTGCCAACCACTGTTCCATATGTTGAGATAAAAAGAATAAGGAAATTAAACAGTCCCTGCCCTCAAGGAGCTTACATTCTATCCAGGGGTATAAAATGATCCCCATTCCAAAATAGATAAAAATGCTGCTCTTATTTTTTTTTTATCATACCCTTTGCAAAGTCACCTCAGGCAAAATTAAAACAATACATTAATAAAACATGAAAAATACAAATGAATCAAATGATTGTGTAGCACTAAATGAAATTAAGCAAACTGTGAATAGTCAAAAGGTTTATGCTGAGGATAGAATATCATAATTAAACTAAGATTCTCTTTAACAAATTATTTGGCTCTTCATTGTTTTTCAAGCAATTGCTTAAGAAATATCCCATGTAATGGTCAACTTTCCTGCCATTCTAATAAGAGCATATTGGTTATAAATTCTTTATTTTTTATGATTCAGGGTTATCATTCTAAATATTAAAAAGCAAGGCAGTACAGTACTGTAGATGTAGAAAGTGTCGGTCAGAGGTAAGGGCCCTTTTCTTTAGTGGTTCGTAAGTCTCTCCAAGGAGTTCCCATAAGATTTCGAAGCACTATAGACAATGAAAACTAAAGTTTGATATAAGGGGGGTGGCTAGGTGGTTCAGTGAGTAAAGTTCAGGCCCTGGAGTCAGGAGGACCCAAGTTTGGTTCCGGCCTCAGACACTTAACACCCACACAAAAAAACTAGCGTGTAACCTTGGGTACATCACTTAACCCCAATTGCTCTTCAAAAGGACAAAAAAAAAAGTTCAATATAAGTAAGATCATCATTTGCCCCTTAACTTATAGATGTAGAATGAGCTTTCCCCATCCCGAGCATAAAAGGTCACTTTTGCATCTTACATTTAAAAAAAAAATAACCCAAATGTCAATGCAATTTAATAACTTTCTTGCATCTGCTTATTGTTAACTTGAGGCTTGCTTCCAGCACCACCACCCTTCATCTTCAATTGTTCTTCCACGGGAGTATTTATCATCTGTGATTACAGACATGTTTTGATCTGAGTCATATGTAAAAATGTTGATTCACAACAGTGCTCTCCCATCACACGAGATCTACTTTATGCGTGTAGGGAGGGGGAGGGCTGGGGGGTTTCCAGAAATATTTATTAAGTACTTACTATGTGCCAGGCCTAAAAAGTGAAGATACAAAGAAAGGTAAAAGATAATCTTTTTCCTCAAGGCTCTCCCCTTCTAAAGGGGGAGACAACATGCAAATAATTACTTATATACACACATAGTACAGAATAAATATGAAATAATCAGGAGAAGGAAAACACTGACATAAGTGAGGAATTGGGAAAGGCTTCCTGTAGAAGGTGGGATTTTAGCTGGGACTTGAAAGAAGCTGGTAGGTATATATATAAAATATGGAGTAACTGTGTTGACATTTGGCTGGTACGTGGTATAGTGGATAGAGCATTGGATTTGGAATCAGGAAGACTCATCTTCATTAGTTCAAATCTGACCTCAGATACTTACTAGCTATATGACCCTAGACAAGTCACCTAACTCTACCTCAGGTTCCTCATCTGTAAAATGAGCTGGTGAAGGAAATGACAAACCACTGCAGTTTCTTTACCAAGAAAATCCCAAAATGGGGTCATGAAGAGTTGAACTTGACTGAAAATGATTCAACAACAACAAAAAATTTAAATAAATAATAGGAAATCCGATGAACTGATGGTTTAGGTTGGGTTCTAGTCAACAAAGATTTTCCTCTATTAGGCAGGTAAAGTCCTCTGCCTCTGACCTTCATTTCTAGGCTTATCACACATTACTTCCTTTCATAGACTCTGTGATCCAGACAAACTGGACTTGCTGTTCCTCACACATTCCATCTGCCATCTTGGTGCCTTTGCACAAGTGATCATCTTTCCCTTCAGTGCTCTCTCTCTTTGCTTCTGCCTCTTAGAATCAATCACTGCCTCCTAAATAAAACCCTTCCTGATCCCCCAGCTGCTAGTACAACTTCCCCATTTGTACATATCACGTATACTTGTAGGCTTTTGAGTTCTCTCTCCTAATAGAACTTATCTTCAAGGAGGGAAATTCATTTTTTTTCTTTATATCTTTGTCACTTAGTTTAGTGCCCTTGCAAATAGTAGGTGCTTACTAAATGCTAATTTATTAATCAATTCCTATTCCCCACTCCTTAAACTATCACTCTCAAAATGCATTCTTTTTTAGAGAGTACTTTAAAAATTTTCAGGTCTTACAAAGCACTTTAAAGATTAAGAATCATAGAATCACGGAGTTTGAGGATCAAAAGAATCCTGAACAGTTGTCTGGTCCAACTCATACATGAAAAATCACTAGTGTAACACGTACAACCAGAAGTCACTCAGCTTCTGCTTATAGACCTCCAAAGAGGAGGCATCTACCACTTCTTGAGGAAAGTCATTCTATTATTTTGGGCAACTCTATTTGGTAGCATGTTTTTAATTTCTGTTTTCTCCCCAATATCTAGACTAAATTTGTTTATTTGCTCTTTCAATCATTGCCACTGTTTCTCTCTTTTAGGGTCAAAAAGAACAAATCTAAGCCCTCCTCCACAGGACGGTTTTTCAGATATGTGGATGAAGCCATCTGACCTTCTACATTGCCCAAACTCTGAATTTTCTCTAGTCCAGATTAACATGCCCAGAATCTTCAACAGATAAGGCCTCCACCATACCCAGTCACCTTCCTCTGGATCCTCTTCAGTTTATCAATACTCTTTTTCAACTGTGGCATGCAGAAGGGAATATAGTAGGACAGATGAGGCCTGAGGGGAGCTGGTATAGGGGAATTTTAACCTCCTTATTCCTAGAAGTTTTGTCCCTTCTTAATGAAGCCCAATGTCACATTACCTTTTTTTGGCTGACATATCACCTTGCTGACTTATATTGACCTTGGAGTACACCAAACTACCCATTTCCTTTTCAGAGCAACTACTATTTATCCACTCTTCCCCCAACCTATGATTATAAAGTCGATTTTTTGGTACCAAGTACAAGATTTCATGTTTAACCACCTAACCTTAATTTGCCTCAATTTCTTCAATTGTAAAATGGATATTATAATAATAGATCCTAGCTTCCAGGTTTGTTGTAAGAGTCAAATCAAATAGCATAATAAGTGGCACATAGTAGGCACTACTTAAATAACAGCTATCATTCTTATTGTTGCGGCTGTTATTCAAACTTAATGAATTCCATTTTATTAGATTCAGCCCAATGCCCTAGCCTACCATCCATTGTGTTAGCTATCCTTATCAGCTTCTTGCCATACATTTGACAAGCAAAAGAGATCTGGAAAAACTAAGACAAAAAGAGATTCCCCATAAGAAAATAGAAATTTCCAATTCCTGTGCAATTGAATACTTTGTAGAAACTGCCTATTGGGAGTGTCCCAAAGGGATTTAAAATTTGACCTGAACCTCAGCATTTCTAAACAGCCTTTTGATGGAAGTCAGGAGCTGTTTCCATATGGTGATGATCTACTCCTTCTCATTAAGAGTTGATTCCTCATAAATCTATCAAGCATTCATCTGTTATCACCCAAAGTGACAAAGAGCTCACCAATGACTGCCCAAAGTGACACTCTCCTGCCCACATTTTTGTTTTACCTCTCCAGGAAGATTATACTATGTCCCCACTATAACTTCTTTGTAAAACATGTATGGTAGAATTGCCTTTCTCAAAGCACCCAGTAAGCAACATGGAGCTTCAGGGCTTCAAGCACAGCTGTCCAAGCTCAATGCCAATTTACAATTCCAAGGTCAAGCTTAGGAAGTATACCTGAGGAGAGGCAGAGATTCAAATCAGAAAGCACAAGAATCACCATCACTAAGGAATTTGACCCAAAATAATTAATATGAGTAAGGAAGCCCTGGGGTCAAATCCCACTTCAGACTCTTTTTTGCTTTGTAGTCTTGGACTGGTCTCTGAGCCTCTCTGAGCCTCAATTTTATCACCTGTAAAATGTAGATAACACTAGTATGGACTTCTCAAGATTGTTGGAGAATCAAGTGAAGGAATGCAAGCAAAGTACTCTATAAGCCTTAAAGAGTTATATAAATGTGAGCAGGAATTTATTCTCTATTTATTTATTCTTTCTTCAGCCATTTCAGTCACATACTATTCTGTGACCCCATTTGGGGTTTTCTTGGCAAAGGTACTGGAGTGGTTTGTCATTTTCTCCTCAGCTCATTTTACAGATGTGAAAACTGGCAAACAGAATTAAGTGAATTACCCAGGGTTACACAGCTAACAGATGTCTGAGGCAGGATTTGAACTGAGGTCTTCCTGACTCCAGGTTCAAAGTTCAATCCACTGGCCCTCTAGCTGCCACCCCCCAAAAAAAACTAAATAAATTTAAAAAAGATTCCCTTGTTCATCTATGTACAACTCTTCATGGCCCCATTTGGGGTTTTCTTGGAAAAGATATTGGAATGGTTTGCTGTTTCCTTCTCCAATTAATTTTATAGATGAGGAAACTGAGGCAAAAAAAGGTTCGATGATTTGTCCAGGGTCATGTAACTATTAATTGTATGAGATCAAACTTGAACTCAGGAAGAGGAATCTTCCTGACAGCAGGCCTAGCCCTCTATTCACTCTACCTACATTTCTTTATCCTACAAATACTGATATATTTACACGTTGTCTCCCTTGTTAAAATGTAAGCTCTTTACAAGTCCATCTTGTTTCATTCATTACATCTGTATTTTCAGCACCCAACACAGTGCCTGGCACAGAGTAGGAGCTTAGTAAGAAACCAATAGTCTGGAGCCAAACCTGAAGGGTTTTAAATGCCAAGGTGAAAAGTGTATAGTTTATCCTAGATTCAACTGGGAGCCCCTGGAGTTACTTGAATGGGGGTGAGACATGGAACATCCCACTATCTGCTTAGGAAGATTTTTTTTCAGGAGTGATATAGAAAAAATATTGGCATGGAGAAAGAAGGGGAGCTGGAAATTTACTTGGGGCATTATTACAAGGAGTTTCAGAGAGGTGTGATAAAGGCAAGCACTATGGCTATGACTACAGAGAAGGGCAGGTCTGCCAGAGATGTCTGGATAAAAACCACAGCAGGACTATATTTAACATTAATTAACAATAATCTCTTAGTGGGGAAATGATGCAGAAATAAAGAAAAGCATCCAGAAAATGTGAGGGCTTCTCAGAAGGGTAGGCAAATTGATATAATGGAAAGAAAAAATATTGTCTGAATTCAGAGGACCTAAGTTCAGGTCCTGCCTTTAAGATTTTCTACCCACGTGACCCTGTAAAACAAAATTATTGGACTTGGTGACCTCTGAAATTAATTCCAGCTCTGAGTCAACGATCCTTTCAGACTCTTGTAGAAAGGCCCCTGTCTCTCACATGAAAGGAAATCAGCCACTGGTGCCAAATAGTGAGCACCATTATCCCTTTGTTTTTCTCTCTCCACCATGAAAGTTTATTTATTCTATTTGCTTCATTTAGAAGACAGTAAAACCAGACTCAGCCTTTAAGCACAAGTAAAACATAAAACTATACGGCATCTGTTGGGAAGGAGCACACAAAATCAAAGAAAAAACAACGCTGCCATTCTATTTGACCCACCAGTTTCCTCTTGAAAGTCAGGGAAGGGCTAACGATAGAACATATGTCTCTTCCTCAATCTCTCGCATGTAAAGCTCCATGCTGAGAAGCAATTCCCACCCCAGGGGCAATCTTAGTTAAAACTTGTTAGATAGAACAGTTGTTTGATGTGGTCACTGAGCATGGTTGAATTAAGGACCCCCTAGAAAAGGACTAAAGCACAGACTCAATTGTAAGTTTTGCCCAGAAGGAAGGAGGGAATTCTTTAGACACTGAAAATTAAGTAACATGACTTGCAGGACAACGAACATGGTGGGGGGGAGTAGCTGGTACAAAGAAAAGGAAACAGAATTTGAAATCAGAACATCTTTGAAGTTGAACCCTAATTCTTCCTCTTTTTGCCTGTGTAACTTTTGCCAACTTACTTAATCTCTCTGGGAGTCAGTTTCCTCATCTGTATAATTGGACTCAATGACTTTTTTGTTGTTGTTCAATTATCTTTTAGTCATATCTGACTCTGTGTGACCCCATTTGAGGTTTTTCTATCAAAGATACTGGAGTAGTATCTTCTTCAGCTCATTTATAGATGAGGAAACTGAAGCAAACAAGATTAAATGACTTGCCCAGAGTCACACAGCTAGAAAGTATCTGAGGCAAGATTTGAACTCAGGAAGATGAGTTCAAATCTACTCTATCCACTGTGCCACATAGCTGCCCTTAATGACTTATAAGATCCTTTACAATTTTGTACCACCTCAGAAACTGAAACCTGGGGAAGACCTTAATTTAGAAAGGCCAATCCTGCGTCCTGGACCATCACCAAGTCATCTTGATCTTTGTCTTGTCACTGGATTTTGAAGACTATGGAGGAGATAGTGAGGGTGGTGACTTCACAGCTCTCTCCCACTTATCCAATTTACACAAAAGTCAAGACATCACCCTTGTGATGTCATTGATCCTCTTCGAGAATGAAAGACAAACAATAACCATATGGTGGCACATACCTATAATACCAGCTAGCTATAGGATCTTATACACTTACAAGTTCTGAACTGCAGTGGACCAGTTAGATGTCCACACAAAATCTAGTACAAGTTGGTCAAGTCCCTGGGAGCAGGGTGGCTACCAGTTTGTCAAAACAATCCAGGTTGAAAGCAGAGCAAAACACCCATGTCGATCAATTGTGGGATCAACCCAGTGAGTAGCCCTTCTACTTCCAACTTTGATGAAATATGGAGACTTAATCTTTTACAAATTGAAATAAAAAATAAAATTCTAAATCTAAAAGTCTAATCCTTAAATTCTTCAATCCTGGTAGCATGAGAATACATGAATCCTTGTCCTGGAATACCCATAACAGGACTAGTTGAACTACTGGTTTTTGAATGTAGGGTTCTCAGTAACTAAGATGGACCTTAATTCTAATTTCCTTCTAATTTAAGGACTCTGGCAAGTTTTGCTTACTTGGGTATTGTAGGGGTCAGTATAGACAAGAGAAGAGCAGAGGTCAAGGCATTTTGCTTGAAGGAACACTAATAATAACAGCCCACCCATTTGAATTTTGAATATCCTGTATTTCTCATAACTTAGTATAATAAGATCCAGTGTTCTTTCCATCATAACACACTTCTTAAGAAGAGGTCAAAGAAGGATACAAAGGTAATCTTTCTGATCATTGCAAAAAGTAGAGTAATATATTTGATGATTACAATAGGAGATTAATATGTCATTGAGTTCCCACTACCAGGGGGTGGAATCCATGAGACTCCTTTATGTTAGGAAGAGAGGTGTCCTAGTTAAGGAAGCCATTAGTGCCTCAGTTGTTTCATGGATATCCTGATGGTTTTGAATTCTGTATTCTTAAGGTGGAAGTTATTAAACTGCCTTGAGCTTTACAAAGCCATAATGTGTCTGTGATAACTCCCCAAGGTTCAAAAGCAATAAGGAGGGCACTTGCCAATTTCTTCCTAGCTTGAAGAAATTGAAGCCATCTTTAGCAGAGGAATTAAGGATGCAGAGAATAAAGAAAAATTATAGATAATGTCATGGAATCAGAGATGTCAAACACATATGGGCAATTACCTTATTGTAAGAATTAAGTGCCTCCATTTCATGGAAGTGAACTGATTTTGATCTATCCAGCAAGAGTCTCTTGAGGAATAACTGCTAGAAGATGATATACTTCATAAGTGTTATATAGATTCTTTACAGAAATAACTCTAAAGATAACCATAATCTACACTTATGCTCTTCAGATGGAAATTCAAGCACTTATTAATGCCAAGGGAGAAGCCCCCTAAACTCGGAACTCTTGGAAGGAGGCCTTCGTGTTCTCTGAGCAGCTGAGAGGTTCACTTCAGAATGAGGCATGTCCAAATGGACAGTCCATCCTGCTGTTTTCATGTAATTGATATTTATGCTGAATTGTTTCACACTGTGATTGCATATGTTCTTTTAATGGTTCTCTTTCCTCCTCTAGTTACTATTTCTTTTGATAAGTTTATCACAAAGTAATTACATCGGGGTCTTATTAGCTCTCCCTTTTTCCTGATCAGCCAAGTTTAGTCCAATTAGATAAGCTCAGGAGGAGATGAGTAGAGAACAGTTACACTTCAGGGCTTTCCTCTTCTTCTCATGCAACCAAAGGATCTCAAAGTTGGGAGAGGGGCAGGCGGCTAGAGGTCAACCAGTTCAACCCTTCCACTCTAGTCAGGAATCCCTGACAAGTTACCACTCAGCCTCCAGGAATATTTCTAGTAAAACAAAATTAGCTATCTCTCACCAGGCAACCCCCTCTATTTTTGGACAGAACTATGAGGTACCATATGTAACTAGGTGGCACAGTGGATAGAATGCCAGGCCTAGAATCAGGAAGACTAATCTTGATGAGTTAAAATCCAGCCTCGGACACTAGCTGTGTGACCCTGGGCAAGTCACTTCACCCTGTTTACCTAAGTTTCCTCATTTGTAAAATGAGCTGGAGAAGGAAATTGCAAATCACTCTAGTATCTTTGTAAAGAAAACCTCAAATGGGGTCTTGAAGTGTCAGGCATGACTGAAATAACTGAACAACAACATGCAGTCGTTCTTCATTATATTGAGCTGCAATCTGTGTTCCTGCAAACTATAGGATCACAGATCTTGAGATAGAAGGAAACTCAGATTCCACAATTCTCTCAGCTTAACAGATGAGGAAACTGAGGCCCAGGATGTTGAAGTGATCATATCTGTAGTAAATACTAAAGGAAGATTTGAATTCCACAGACTTCACTTTCTAAATTCTGTAAGCCAGTGCCAATTCATTGGACCTTACCAATGATGCCCTGCTTTGAAACCATATAATATAGAAATATAGATATGTAAACATATATATTTATAGGTACTGGCATATACATGTATACACAAGATGTATATACCTTGTGATGTATTATGTATGTACATCTCTGTTCATACATGTATGTATGTATACATGTGTATACATACATGCATGTATGTAATTTCTTCCACATAATTATCTCAATATCTGAAGATGTCAATTAAATCCCCATTTCTCAAGTATTCTCATATACAGGTTAAATATTAACCCATTGAATCTGTTTTCTTTTTTGTTTGTTTGTTTGTTTTTTCCAAGGGGAGCAGGCAATTGTGGTTATGTGACTTTCTCAAGATCATACAGCCAGTAAGTGTGTCAAGTGCCTGAGGCCAGATTTGAACTCAAGTCCTCCTGACCCCAGGGCTTGTGCTCTATTCACCACACCATCTAGCTTCCCTTGAATTTGTTTTCATTGATGTAATTACAATTCCCCTCAACTATCCTGGTTTTCCTTTAAGTTTGTCAGCATCATGCTCTAAATGTGGCCCTCAGGATATAATATGTACAAGATGTGGTCAAGCCAGGGTAGTAACAGTGGGACTCGTCCCTCCATTCCATTCCCTCCAGGGGAAAAACTTCAGTAAGGAAATGATTGCATTCATTTAAATATCATCTTCGTACATACAAAGGGAAGAAGTGCCACCTCTGGAGTCAGTTCAAATCTTATCTGGGTTCTAATCAAATCCAAGAATCTGGGTTCAAATTCTATCTCTGATGTTTACCACCTGTGTGACTCTTACCATATCACAACCTCCTGGGCCTCCATTTTTTCATATATAAAATTAGAGGATTGGGGCAGCTGGTCTCTTGATCTGGATTCAGTCCTAGATTTCTGATTATTTGAGCTTGGAGTTTACACTAAGTTTCTTATGTATAGATTACTATCTGGCCATTTCTTTCCATCTCCTATTTGTATAATTCACAGGCAGTTAGGTGGTCAAGTGGATTTTGGGACAAAGCCAGTCATCCTCACTTTTGGTTTGCACTGGATTTTGATGAGAGAGACAGAGAGAGAGAGAGAGAGACAGAGAGAGAGAGAGAGAG
>NW_027185877.1:6423115-6465735 GCF_028583685.1 Petaurus breviceps papuanus
CCAACTCTTCTTCACTTAAATCTAATTCACACACAATGCAATTCATTACCTGGGAGGTCAGTGGTCTCTTTAAAAATGAAGGATGAACACTGCCACCAACAATAAAAATGGATAGAGAGCAGGTGACCTAGAGTCAGAAAGACCTGAGTTCAAATCTGGCCTCAGACACTTGCTATGTAATCTAGTAGGCAAGTCACTTAATCTCTGCTCCAGTTTCCTCATCTGTGAAATGGGATAATAAAAACACAAACTCCCAGGTTATTTTGAGGATAAAATTTGTAAAATATTTTGCAATTCTTAAAGTGCTACATAAATGAAAGTTATCATTATTAGAATTATTTCTAACTCACAGAAGTGATGACAGATCTAAAAAAAAAACCCTTCATTTAACAGACAAGGAAACTGAATCCCAGACACATTAAGAGATTTTCCTGAAGTCACACAGGTAAGAGGTAACAAAAGGGAGATCTGAACCCAGGTCCTCTCACATCAGAACCAATCTTCTTTCTACTGCATCACACTGATGCTAAACTGAAGAGACCATTTTATTTACCTCTGTTGCAATATATTCCTACTGGTTAGACTGAAATAATCATTCCATCCTGTTGAGATTTTTTGGGGGGATACTGATTCTTTCATCCCATATATTAGTTATCCTCCTGAGTTTTATGTCATTTACACATTTATTTTTAAATGCCCTACATAGCTGTATGTGATGCCTATAAAAGGCAGAATCCAAGATAAAAATAATCTTCCTTAGGCTATGTAACTCTATGAAGCCAACACCCAGAAGCAAAATATTTAACTATCCAGTTGATCCCAAATATAATACGCACATTCTCCCACGATGAGACCAAAAATACATCCCCACCCAGGTCTCTAACAGACAAACAGGCTGCAAAAGGTGTACATGTTTACTCCAGAGGATAGGCATGGAATGGCCTCAAGCCAAAGCCTGATTTAGAATTCTATGTAAAATGAAGGAAGGCTCAATAGATTTGGTTTCTGATTTCACTTCAGTTCTTAAGTTACAGACAACTTAGCTTAGAGACAAGGGAATTAAAAAGGCAAGTATTATGGGGGTGCTCCACGGTGGGAAGATGACATACTGAGAAAAATGACAGGAAATGAAGGGAACAAATGATCACCAAATGATTTGAGTACATCTGGCTTCACAACTTAATTCAATTCAACAAACATTTATTAAGCTCCTACCAGATGCAAGGCACTGTGCTCAGCACTCGGGAAAAAAAGAAAAAAGTTTCAAAAAACAGCTCATTAAAGAGATGGTCCATGAACATATTAAAAAGGAGTTACAATTTTTAAAAGCCAGTAGGACTATATCAAGAACAGACCACACCCAACTAACCTCATTTATGTCTTTGACAGGTTTAGTAAACTAATATATCAGGAAAATATTGCAGTTCTATCCACAAAGCATCTGGCAGAGTATGTCACATTATTTCTCATGGGAGAAAAGGGAGATAAGTAGATGAGAGAAAAATACAATGAGATAGATTTGGAAATAGATGAACAGTTAGATTCAATGAATAGTTATTAATGGTTTAATGTCATCTTGAAAGTAAGGATTGAGTGGTAAATACTGTGCAATTTATATTTGGACTTGCACTGCCTACCATTATTCATCAATGATTTGGATAATAGCTTGGATGAAATTTTCATCATAATTTCAGATGATACAAAGCTTGGAAGAATGGCGAGTACTCAGGATGACATAATTCAAAAAAGATCTCAACAGGTTAAATTCTAGCTCTAGAAAGCATTGGAGTCTAATGAGATGAAATATTCAGTAAAGAAAAATGTAAATTTACACTTGGGCTCAAAAATCAGTTTCCTAAATTCAGGATGGGGAAGCCATGATTAGATAGCAGTTTATCTGAAAAAAAAAAGAGGGATGGTGAACTACAAGTTACCAATATGATACAACATCTACAAAAGTTAACGTGACCTTAGGTTATATTAAAAGAGACACAGATTACAGGGATAAGGAAGTGATAGACCCTTTATAGTCTGCTCTGTTCAGACTACATATATAGTTCACTTCTAGGGATCACTGTTTAAGCAGAAAATTGACAAGGTGAAAAGCAACCAGGATTAGTGAGAGTCTTGAGTGAAAACTATAAGAGGACTGGTCGAAGAACCTGTGAGTGTTTAGCATGTAAAATAAAATATTTAAGCAAGACATGACACTTATACTCAAGCATCAGAAGAGTTATGAAAAAGATTAGGATTATTCTGTTTGAATGCAGAGGTCAGAAGCAAGAGGAATAAATGGAAGTTGCAAAGAGGCAAATTTTGACTTGATGCAAGGAAAAGTCTTCTCAGGAATTAGAGCTCTCCCAAAGTAGAATGTCAACAGTTAGGTGGCACAGTGGATTGGATGCTGGGCCTTGAGTCAGGAAGCCTCATCTTCCCGAGTTCAAATCTGACCTCAGACATTTACTAGCTGTGTGATCCTACGCAAATCACTTAACCCTGTTTGCCTCCATTTCATCATCTGTCAAATGAGCTGGATAAAGAAAGGATGAACCACTCCAGTATCTATCTTTATCAAGAAAACTTCAAATGGAGTCAAAGAGAGTCACATATGCCTGAAAAAATGAACAACAACAATAAAGTAGAAGGGGAGTGGGGAAGTCTTCACTGGGTCTAGCAAAGACTAGATGACCACTTGTTCACTTTTTAGAATAAGGATATGTTTTCCAGTCTGGTTTGGATTAGATTGTCATCAGTTTTTCTTCCAATTTTGAAATTCTGTTATTCTGACAGTGGAAGAACCTATCCTGGTAAAATCATAGACCCACTGACATATGTATGGCATTCTTTTTGATAAAGCAAGGCAATGTGTAATACATTTTGTACAAGTTTTCACACCCAGATAACTAAAAGTTTCAGGAGATAAGTTCTAAATATCAGAAAAAAAAGCCATTTTGGTTGGCTATATCATAATTTGTCTAGGCTAGAGAAAAACATGGTTATTTGCCTTCAGAAATTCAATGTCACACAGGCCAGACTGCTAAACTCTAGATTGACTTTTATTTACTTTTACTCCAGATGCCCTAGTGGTGTGTGGCCACAACTATGAAATGACACCACTCTTGAACAGCTGGACTAATAAACACGAAGAAAGAGATCACTGCAGCTGCTCATTAGATAGGAAATGAAACAGAATATCCTTCATATACATTCTTGAAACTATCACTAATAATACAGTCAAGGTAGATAGATGAAAGATAGACTCTAGGGTAGATCAGATAGCTCCAGAAAGCTCACCTGAAGGAAACCAAAAGTCAACAATTTCCTAATGACATTGAAAGAATTCTTTATAAGCAGGATTCAACCAAGAATAAGTATGAAAGTGAATAAAACAAATCTATCCAGCTAAAAACCAAAAAGTCCCACTAACAGCTGAACTGCCCATAATACAATAAATTACTCATCTAGATTGAGAAGTTGACATCATGAATATTTCATAGGGAATTTCTGGGCTTTGATGTTATATCTTTTGTAAATTTTAGATTTTAAGAAATACATGTATAAAAGATAGTTATAAATGGACTCGATGTATGGTCATTTTTCAAAGTCACACAAGAATACTATAGAGTGATAAAGTCTAGAACAAGCTAAAATTGACAATGAATACCAAGGTCCAGGAGATAAGACTATTTTTAACCTGTGTTGAAAGCCACACAAAGATTAAAGAAAAGATAGAACAATTTCCTGCAATAGATGAAGTGATGGGATAATAACCAACAAAAAAAAGAGAAAATGATACTTACTTGCTTCTGGTTGTTTTTTTTTTTTTTTCTGCCAAGGAAAATTATCTTTGGAGCAAGGATGGGAAAAAAAAAGGTAACGATAAATGGAATCCCAAGATAAGTGAGGAGATGATAGGAGGGCAACCAGCTATACACACTGAGTTCAAGCTACCAGGACCAGACAACATAAGCCATCAAGTTGTTAAGACACTGTCTGTGATCACCAAAAAATGGTTTTGAAGAATAGAGGTGACACAGAGTTGGTGAGGTAAAAGTCCTAGTTCTCAAATGGGAGGGGGTTGTATTATTTATATTATATTATTGTGTATATATATATGGTACATATCATATTCTTTTTTTTTTTTTTGCTGTTTTACTCAATGGAACATACCCCTTTTAATGCAGTGTTTTATTGTACACCAAATAATAGGCCAAAAGAAATTTCTGCAGAGAAAGCGGTGAGGAGAGAGCGCTTTACACATCATTGTTCACATAATCACTCCATGAAGAGGGAAGGGGGGAGGGAGGGAGCAGAGGGGAAGCCTCTACCCCCCACCACAAAACATTCAGACATTTGGGACTAAAATAAATTGAAGAAAGATATTCTGTCAGCAGGAGAAGCAAATGGGCTCAAAGGGCAGGCAGGAGGTGGAAGCCTTGCCACTGCCCTCACCTGGGCTGGACACAACTTCTTCAGGCTCTCTCTCTAAAACCCCCACAAGCCAAGAAGGAAGGAGCCTGCTGCTGGGCCCCTAATGCCCTTTCTACCCAGCCCACCATGGGCGAAATCTCCATTTGCTCCCTCCACTACAAAAAGCCAACAGTCTAGGCCTGGGAAAGAAAGGGGGGCTAATTGCAGCGGAAGACCAGGGACAGCATCTCCTTGGACGGAGTCTGAGGAAAGGAAGAGAAAAGGAAATACAAAGGAAAAGGAAGAAAAAAAAAATAATAAAAAATTCACGATATGGAGCCAGCATGTTCCGATTCCGTCCACAAAAATAAGTCAGGCTGCTTTGCCGAACAATCCTGTCCACCAGGGGTGCTGCTGAGGTTGTCTCCCCGGAAGGGTCACCAATGGGCGCAGAAAGTCCTCACTCGCATGGCGCGGGCCACCGCCGCGGGGACGGATCCTGACGGCCCCATTTGGGGAGGGGCGAGGGGAGTTGGGTGAGGAGAGAGAAGACAAAGAAGAGACTCGATGCTACGCGGCGCCAGGAGAGCCCAAGCCGGTGCCACTACTAACGCTTGCCTGCTTCCCAAGCGAGTTCTCAGTTGCCCAGGACAGGCTTCCTGGCACAGCCCAGCCCTGTGTGTGCACACACACACAACATGCGTGCGTCCCAATGTCTGGCTCCATATGGTGAGGTTCAGCGTGTGTTTTAACAAGACCATTTATATATATAAAATTTTTTAAAATCAAGTCTAGTTCTGTGGTGGAGGCGGTGGGGGAGCTGGAGGCATCCCGAAGGGTGGCATGCCCGCCACACCATGCCCATCATGGTGACAAAGTTAGAAGGGTCCATGGGAGGCGGAGGAGGAGGTGGCGGGGCATACATCATGCCCACAGAACCAGGTGGCGGAGGTGGCGGGGGGGGGGGGTTGGCAGAGGCGGCTGGACCCCTGGGGACAGGGGCACCATAGTAGGGTTGCCTTGCATCTGAGGGGCTCCTGGAGAAGCTGCAGCAGCTGCCTGCTGCTGTTGCCATGGCGGGATGGACCCTGTGCCAGCGCTCGTCGTATTTTGCTGCCATGGCAAGGGGGTACTGGAAGCCATACGGCTGCTGGGCGGCAGGGGAGGCGGAGGCTGCTGCTGCTGCTGCCATGGGGGAAGAGGGCCAGAGGGAGGGGGTGGGGGCTGCCCACTGGGAGGCGGTGGTGGCGGCATCATGCCCATAGGCGGAGGCGGCATCATACCTTTTCCTTGATGTAGGCGATAGACCCAGAGCCCACAGGCGTACTTCCCAGGTACTGATTTACCAATTGGAAGGGGGCCATGGTGCCCAGGTGGGTGGGGCCCCTGGTTCATCAGTGGTGGAGGTGACTGCATCCAGGGGGGTGGTGGCCCATTAGGGTTGTGCTGCATAGGATGACCGCCATGCCCACCTGTCAGGCTGGGCAGTGGATGAGGAAAGTTGTGAGGTCCACCGCCAGGCCCGCCAGGTCCTCCACCATGCATCCCATGGTATGGACGATTCTCTGATGGTCCTGAGTTCATCCATGGTGGGTGGCTCTGGGTAGTGGACATGAGAGACGGCGGCGGCGGATTGTTGGCTGGGGCAGCAGGTCGAGGCATGCTGGCCAGGGGTGTGGCAGCAGGCCCAGAGGCAGAGCCAGCAGAAGCTGGGACAAGAGCTTCACCCAACTCTGCCAAGAGGGACAGGTATTCCTTATTGATGCGGGCTTTGTCCTGGGCTGACTATGGGTCACCAGGCCTTTGGAATTTGCAAACTGAAGCAATGTGGCCAGCCCCTCCACATTTGGTGCAGACAGTAGTATTTGTGATGCTTCGGGTCTCTGAGCTCTGCCATGGTCTTAAATTCCTATTGTCATCCTCTCGGTGGGTCCCATTCAGGCGGGCTAACTCCCGAAGCTGCATCTTCTGTAAGTCGTTCAGGTCCTCTGGGGTTTCAATGCCCTGTTTCATAATGTTCCGGATCTGCTCACTGCCTTTTTGACATTCTCCATGGTGTTGGCAGTAACCAGGGCATGGAGGGTCTCATCTTCCCCTGGCAGCATCTGTCCATCTTTGTGTCCAACCTTGCCTTCCTTCACCGAGCCTTTCCACCGATCATAATCTTGGCATTGCACTCCTTCTCAACATTCTTCAAGGTGTTGCCCCTGGGCCCAATGAGAAATCCAAAAAGTTGATTTCTGGATACTCCTCCTGTGGTATCATCACCTTGTCACTTACTCGAGTTGCTGGAGGTTTGTAATCTGCAGGTGGTTTGAAGTTAGGGTTGAGTGCCACCAACTCAGTGATGAAGTTGTGTCTTTCTTCCTCCAGCTTCTTCCGGGTCCGGAACTCCCTCGTGTTGAGTCGCCATCCCTCGCTATTTTAAATGGTCTCAGGGAAAGGGACCTGTCCTCAGGGAAAGGGGGGATGCCCAGGCCTCCTGTGCGCAGTTTGCGAGTCAGGTCTTCAGTCTGCAGTTGCACTATATAGGCTCTTTCTTGCTCCCTAGTGAGTCCGGGGCGGGGAATGACGCTCGGGGAATCACAGTCTTCTGCTCCATCGTGTCCTGGTTCCATTTGCTCCTCTTCCGCTTCTTGTTCGAGAAATCCAGCTGCGTGGCATTCGCTCCGGCCGCCATGGCTGCCCCGGGTACTGGCGCCAGCGGAGGGTGGGGGCTGGGGAGGTGAGGGCGGCTCCGGGCAGCGACTCCTGGGTTTCCCGAACTTTTGCGGGGCCGCGGCGCGGGCGGCGAGCCTCCTCTGAGCGGACTGCACCACACTGCAGAGTGAGTGCGAGCTCCTTCCTCTCACGCAGTGGGCACGGCAGAGACGAAGGCGGGCTATTGTATTCTTTATATTATAGATTGGTGAGCTTAGACATCAAACACTGGCAAACAACAAATCTAGAAAAGGTCACTAAAAGTATGCTTTAAAAGCATTTTAAAACAAGGTGGTGATCACAAAGAACAAGCTTGAATTCAACAATAGGTCATATTAGATTAATCTCATTTCCTTTTGTGAAAAAGGTGATAAATTGGCATATGAGGGGAAATATACATGTGGCATACCTAGAATTCAACAAGATATTTAATAAAGTTGCTCATGATATCATTATGAATAAAATGGTAAGACCACCATTTAGAGTACTTCATAGCATGGCCCCACCTTTCCAGACATATCTCATAGTTCTTCGTTTCAACCAAACTTACTGTTTTATGAATGCATGGCTATATCTACCATCCTATGCCTTTTCAAGGCTGGCTTCTTTGCCTGAAACCAATTAATCAACAAATTTAAGGTGACACAGGGGAAAGAGCCCTAGGCTTGGAATCAGGTAGACTTCTCTTTCTGAGTTCGAATTCAGTCACAGACACTACTAGTTGTGTGATCATGGGCAAATCACAGCCTTTTGCCTCAGTTTCCTCATCTGTAAAATGAGCTGGAGAAGGAAATGACAAACCACTGCAGTGTCTATGCCAAGAAAACCCCAAATGGGGTCACAAAGAGTAAGATGTGCTTGAAACGACTCAAAAACAACATTAATTTAGCACTGCCTATGTGCCAGGCACTGTGCTAAACATTAAGGATATAAAGGCAAAAATATTGCCTGCCTTCAAGAAACTTACATCCGATGGGAGGAGATAGCATATAAAGAAATATAACTCCTCCTCACCTCAGCCTCTTAGAGTCCTTATCTTCATTCAGTGTTCAACTCAGGTACCACCTCTTAGGAGAATGCTTGCCTGAAAATTTAAAAAGGGATCATTAGTATTCAAAAGGCTATATATTAAATCTCTAGCTAATGAGAAGTCTATGTACCAATCTCTTAAACAGATAAGACATATCCATTTATCTTGAAAGTCGAGGGCTGGCATCTGTATCCTCCCTCCTCCCCATTTTCATTTTCTTTGGGTGCAAGATCAGAGATACAGCAGTAGGGAGAGGCAGGTGATGGGACAGAAGCTTCATGGAGATTCCACCCAGGTGGCCATCATGGTGGAGGGATGAACAAAGGAAAAGAGATGACAGTTGGAGGAATATGACAGGAATATAGTATGTCAGCAACCTGTGGAAAAGCCCCTGTGGTCTACCCCTAGTAGTTTGAAAGGAATTTTGTTGAAGATGCTTTATATAAATTCCCATATAACAGATCTATGACAGGTTATTAAGATGCCCTCACTATTGATGTCATAATTTCCTGTTTCTTTTTTTACCTCTGTTATGATAACTAAGATTTATAAATATCCACTTAGCTCACCTAAGGCAAATGAAGACATGCTGAGCAAATTGAAAGAAATATTAATTTCATTATTTTACTCTCTGTTTACCACCCACAGTGTAGCAAACTGATTGGTTTAAAAACTAGGATAGTAAATTATTTGAAAGGTTGCTACATCTTAAAATTTTACACTTAGAGTAAATTTTGAATGACTATTTCAAATGATTTTGATTTGTCACATTGGTAATATTCTAATTTCAATCACTTATAAATCTTGTGAAATAAGGCAATGCCTTTCTTACACATCAGTGAATAGGAGCATAACTAGAAAATCCCCTTTGTAGTTTCACAAATCAGGTGGATCCATAAATAAAGAACAGCCATGATTCAAAAACTGCATTATCACCCATTGTTGTACACTGATATATCATAGACAAAGAGGATATGCAGGGAAGACACACTATGCCAGCTTCTAATAACCCTTAATGTCAATCTAAGTGCCAGATATTTCTTACTAGTTCAAATAGTGTTACTATTCATCTTGGAGACTGTGATATGGGGGAGGGGTGGAGCTGTCAGATGGTAACACTGCTAATAAAACAGACACCTAATTCTTATACAAATACAGCAGACATATTGCTCCCAGATATGAAATTCTTGGGTTAAATCTTAATTTAACAACACCAGAATAGCAGTGAAATCGCTTCTTGTCAGGGTGGGGAAAAGTAATTTAAAACTCACTTGTAGTTTATTTTTAATAAGGTGTTTTTTAAGCTTTCTACAAATCCAGTAAAAACATTAACTAGATAAAGTGCAGGCAGTAGCTTAAGAAAAGGGGTTATTTCCACTATCTGAAATTAAAAATAAATTAGGAAATTACAAGGTAGCCAGAAATACACAGTAAATTTCCCTCTCACAATTTGCATGTAACACAGTAGAGATTACTTCATCTTTCTTTAAATCAAAACCATTGGAAATCTATTACCTTCAATTATTAGGATCATCTTGTGAATTCTAAATATATTCAGTGCTGGGTGGCACAGTGGACAGAATAGAGGGTCAGGAATCAGGAATACTGAGTTCAAATCTAACTTCTGACATTTTGTAACTGTATTACCCTGAGCAAGTCATTTAACCTCTCTCTATCTCAGTTTTCTCATCTGAAAAATGAGGGAAATAATAGTACCTACATCCCAGGGTTGTAATGAAGATAAAATGAGATAATATTTATAGAGTGCTTTGCAAATCTTAAAGCACTATGTAAATGCTAGCTATTGTTACAGCTGTTACAAATTAAAATTCTGGACCAATACCCTCAGTGAAGTCTTCTTAAATGAAAAACAAGCATATACCTAGGAACAAGGGCAGTCTTTCATAATCCACAGAGTATTTAGCTAATAAGGTTATAACAGTATGAACACTATGCAATAAACAGAGCCTAGGAAGAATGTAGGTTCCATTTCTTTTCTACCTTCAGTCCTCTCAGGAATCCAGAACGGACTGCCTACATTTCAGTTCTGTAACTACTCCACCTGCCGCATGTGTGTGCGCACATGCGCACACGGCTGTGTCAGGGCTGGGGATAATGCCTGCCCTCCAAACTGCAACAGAGGGCTTTAACAATAAGACAGCTAATACTCCCATTACTACCAGTGAGATAAGAGTGCAGGACTGAGAAGAGAAACAATTCTAGGAGATGCCATGGAGAAAGTAAGCTTATGGGAAAAGTTTAAGACTGCACCACAGACCTTGCATAAAGATTATGGGAGTCAATTGCTCAGTTAACAAGCATTTATTATGGGGAATGTCGCTAAGGAGAAGAATAGTGCATACTACACAGTATATAATATGGCCGATTTCATGACACCCCAGGCTATCTCCAACTACCTCTAATGGCAGGATGATCCAGACATTCTCCAAACAAGGTCAATTTCAATTTCCTGCAATGACTTGGGTGTTAAGCTAGCCAAGAGCTCAGTGAATCCTAGATAAGAGTTATCTTATGTCTAAGCATGTGGAGTATAAGGGCTCTTGATGGTATCTGTAATAATCTTGTTAGCTTGGCTTTAAGAACATACTTCTAGGAACATGATATTTTGAAGAGGCAGGGATAAATTGGATGGAAGATTTCTGGAGTCAGACCAACTGGGTTCAAATGTCATCCATGATATTTACTCCTGTGTCAACCAGGACAAGTGATTAAACTTCCTTGGCCTCCATTTCCTCATCTACAAAATGAAATGGTAGGAATAGAAGACCTTCTGAGGTTCCTTTATATCACTAAAGTTTATAAGCCCATGAGTAGGACTGCTAAAGATCAGTTGGACCAGACTAGTCTCCGTTGCCTGAATATATATATATATTTTATATTTTATTTTATATTTCTATTTATTTATTACATGTTATATATTCATTAAATATTTTATATAATATATATTTATTATATAAATATTTGTTTAAATTTATATAATTTTATATTTTTAACTTTTATGTTAAATACATATATGTATATGTATGTATATATATGATTATAAATTCAAAGAATTATGTGATATACTGTACATACTCAATCTTTGTTTTTTTCCAGACATATACCACCAAGATATTCTTACATATTATCTATAATGATATAAACAATTGAAGAGGTTGTCTCTTCATTTTTTTTTAAGTTTGTAAGGCTGAATAACTAAAAACAAATAAATCCGGTCTCTCCATTGTATTCTCTATCTAAAAATGAACAAACAAATAAAAAGAGGAAACCATAAAGAAATCTTCTTCTAGACTTTAATGCTAACAGTGAAAAATGTGCTCATCTAGTCTACTTGCAACATCCTTTCACTTGTTCAACTTGACTTAAAATAGTCCATACTATATATCAAACATTTTGCAGATAGAATTTTGGAAGGGAGTAGATGTTGAAGCCTATTGTTTATGGATGACAGTGTTTTCAAAGTATGATAAGTAGCTAATTATTTAGATGTCATCATATTAATGGCTAAATTATTAAAATACAATGTCAGAGTCACTCAACCTGAACCTTTCAGAAAAGATTAAACATGCATAAAACTCAGCTTTCATCTCAGAGGAACAGTTCAGAGAAGACATTAACATCATCTACTAGGCCTCATTCCTTTTACCATGAAGTGTACCAAATAAAGATTTCAGTAATATCTGTCTAGGTCCTGAATTTCTCACTTTCTTATTGCTATTAACACCACCACCATTCACCAAACTTCAATGTTATTTTTCACTCATCTACCTCACCTATTAATCTTAGTAATTCATGGGTCCTTTTGAGAATGCCTACAAGATACCTGCGAAAGGTATTTTCTTTCCACCTTTCTATTTGCACTACCACCAGAGTTCAGATCATCATCAGTCCTTGGCCAAACCATAGTAATAGCCTTCTAACATAGGTCATCTATCACTAATGCCACCCCCCCCTTCCACCATCCCAATATCCCATGATAAAAAGCATAGCTTGATTAATCAATCATAAAGTATTTATTAAAATTTAACTATAAAGCCAAGGACAGGGCTAACCAATGGAGATACCAAGACAAAATTACAATAGTCCCTGCCCTCAAGTAGCTTGAATTCTATGAGATGAAACAATATGTACATATGTGGTTGTATATAAAGTATACAGAAAAATAAATAAGGTAATTTTAGGGAAAAAAAGCACTAATTTTTTGAGGAGTAGGTAAAGCTCAGGAAAGGTCTCACCTAGGAGGCAGTACTTTGCTTGCATGCAGATTGAAGCAAACTACTTGCTCTCTTTTGTGTTTAGTTTTGTTTCATTCCTTCTTTTTTGTTGTTCACTTCACTGATTATAATTCTCCTTTACAACTTGACTAATGCTTAATGCAAAGGTATTTGTAGAGCCTATATTGGCCTGCATGCCACCAGGGGAAAGGGGGAGAAAATTTGAAACTCAAGGGATTGTAGAACTGAAGGTTATAAACTAAAAGTATATAAACAAATTTAATAAAATAAAATTGAAGGAAAAAAAGAAGTTGACCTAAGGAGATAGCAGATTCTAAGCATGAAGATCAATTCTTTCTAGGAAATCTCTGAGCATATCATTTCAACTCCCCTGTTCAAAAACTTTCTGAACAGAGCAATGGACTACTTTTTTTTTCTTTCTGGCTATTTCTAGCTCAGTCACCAACTAAGTGCTTTGTATTTAATGATACTTTCCAGATGGTGAATTAAATTTATTTACTGAAAATACAAAATTGACTCGGAGAGGCAAAGCCAAGATGGTGGAATAAAAGCAACAACTTGCTTGATCTCCTGCTCCAACCACCTCCAATACCTGTTAGAAAATGACTCTAAACATATTTTAGAGCTACAGAACCCACAAAGTGATAGAGAGAAACAAATCTCCCACTGAAGGCAGCCTGACAGGCTGACAGGAAGGGTCTATAACATCAGTCTGGGAGCCAAGCACAGACCTGCATCAGCCTCACTGGTCCAGACCTGGGGCAGCCCTCAACAGTGGCCCAGAAAGTTGGAGCAGACTTCAGGAGAGTCTATCACCTGCAGTTGTGGCAGTTTCCAGACTTCTCAACCCATTAACAACAAAGAGAATGTAAAAGATCAGTAGGGAACTCTGTTGGAACTAGGTGACAGAAGAGCGCAGCCAGGCTCCTGCCACCAAGGTGAAAGGTGGTGGAGGTGAGGAGGCTGCAGCTGCTGCTGCATGGTTGCCTCCAGAGGTCCTGGCCTGCAGAGAGCAGGGGAACCAAGCAACCATTCAGAGGGCAATTTCTCTTGCTTTGACCTGCTTGGATCAGGGTTGTAGTCTTGAATGGTAGTCCTGGGATGAGGAATGCCAGCGTGCCAGAGCTCATGGTGGCTGTAGGGAGGGTGCCCTCCTCATATCTCTGAAAACTGTGAAACCCCCAAAATTTGGGACACAGCTTTCTCCACTTTGGAAGCAGAGATCTACCCTGGCAAAGAGCTGAAAAGTCAAGTAACTTATTGGGAAGATGTGCAAACAGATGAAGCACAATCTGACCATTAAAACTTATTTTGGAAACAAAAAAGATAAAAATATGGAACCAGAAGAAGATAACAAAGTCAAAACCCCTACATCAAAAGCTTCCAAGAAAAATATGAACTCGTCACAGGCCACGGAGGAGCTCAAGAAGTATTTTGAAAATCAAGTAAGAGAAGTGGAGGAAAAATTGGGAAGATAAATGAAAATGATGCAAGAAAATAATGAAAAGCAAGTCAACAGCCTGACTGAAGAAAATAACACCTTAAAATAGACTAAATCAAATGGCAAAAGAGGCCCAAAAAGCCAAAGAAGAGAAGAATGACTTAAAAAGCCAAATTTGCCAGATGTAAAAAGAATTTCAAAAACTCAACAAAGAGAATAATTCCTTCATAATTAGATTGGAGCAAATGGAAGTTAATGACTTTATGAGAAATCAAGATACTATAAAACAGACCCAAACAAATGAAAAAATAAAAGGTAATGTGAAAAATCTCATTAGAAAAACCACTGACCTGGAAAAATAGATCCAGGAGAGATAATTTTGAAATTTTTAGACTACCTGAAAGCCATGATCAAAACAAAGAGTCTGGAAATTATCCTACAAGAAATTCTCAGGGGCAGCCATGTGGCTCAGTTAGTAAGAGCACCGGCTCCAGTGTCGGGATGACCTGGGGTTCCAATCTGGGCTCAGATACTTAGCACCACACCCAGAAACAACTGGCCGTGTAACCTTGAGCAAGTTACTTAACCCCGATTGCTTAAAAAAAAAAAAAAAGAAATTCTCAAGGAAAATTGCCCTGATATTCGAGAACCAGAGGACAAAATAGAAATGGAAAGAATCCACCAATTGCCTCATGAAAAAGATCCCAAAAAGAAAACTCCTAGGAATATTATAGCTAAATTCCAGAGTTTCCAGGTCAAGGAAAAAATATTATAATCAGTCAGGAAAAAAAAACAGTTTGAGTATTGTGGAAACACAATCAGGACAACACAAGACCTAGCAGCTTCTACATTTAGGGATTGAAGGGCTTGGAATATGATATTCCAGAGGTCAATGGAGTTAGTATTGAAACCAAGAATTACCTACACAGCAAAACTGAGTTATAATGCTTCAGGGAAAAATATGGTCATTCAATGAAATAGAGTACTTTCAAGCACTCTTGATGAAGAAAACAGAGATGAACAGAAAATGTGATTTTCAAACACAAGAAGCAGGAGGTAAACAGGGAAAAGAAATTATAAGGAATTTATTAAAGTGGAACTATTTATATTCCTACATGGAAAAATGATCATTGTGACTCATGAGACTTTTCTTAGTATGAGGATAACTGAAAGGAATATATATGTATATGTATACATATTTGTATATGTATACATATATGTATATATACATGTATGTATGTATAGGAGGGTATATGTGTATATAAATATGTCAGTGTGTATATGTGTGTACATGTATACATAGAGAGAGGGCATAGGATCAGTTGAATATGAAGGAATTATATCTAAAATATATTAAGAAGTAAGAGAGGAATATATTGGGAGGAGAAAGGGAGAGACAGAATAAGGCAAATTATATCATATAAAAGAGGCAAAAAAACTGTTACAATGGAGGGGAAGAGAAGGAAGGTGAAAGGGAAAGGGTCAACCTTACTCTCATTGAATTTAGCTTAAGGAGCGAATAACATAACACACTCAACTGGGTATCTTACACTACAGGAAGGTAGGAGAGAAGGGGATAAGAGGGAGAATGATAGAAGGGAGGGCCAATTTGGGGGAGAGGGTAGTTAGAAGCAAATACTTTTGAAAAGGGACAAGGTCAAAGGAGAAAATAGAATAAGTGAGGAGTGAGATGGGATGGAGGGAAATGTAGTCTTTCACAATATAACTACTATGAAACATTTTGCGTAACTCCACACATACATCACATATTGAATTGCATGTCCTCCTAGTGGGGGTGAGTGAGTCAGGAGAAAGGGAGGAAATCTGGAAATCAAAGTTTTTAAAACAAATGTTAAAAAAATGTTTCTTTACATACAACTGGGAAATAAGATATTCAGGCCATGAGGTATAGAAATCCATCTTGCCCTACTAGAAAGTTAGGGTAGAATGGGGAAGGATATGAGAGAGAACAGACTGGGGGAAGGGTCATTCAGTAGGCTTGCTATCTTGGGGTGGGGGGTAGGGGAAAGATGGGGAGAAAATTTGTAACTCAAAATCCTGTGGAAATAAATGTTGAAAACTAAAAATAAATAAATAAATTGAAAAAAAGAAGACCTAATTTAAAGCTTGGCTGAAGCACCACCTTCTCAGTAGGCAATTTACTGATTACTCTCAATTTTTAGTGCCTTCCCTTCCCAAATTAATTTTTACTTATCTTGTGTATATTTCTGAATATATATATATATATATACACACACACACACACACACACACATATATATATATATATATATTATCTACCCCAGTAGAATACATGTCCCTTGAGAGCAGAGGCTCTTAAAAAAAAAAGAAAATCCCAAATCAAGAAAAGCACAAAATGTATACAGATCTTCCTTCTAGAATGTCTAGACTTTAAGTGGGCATGTAACAGGAACTTATTAACTGCAAGTTGACTATAATAGGAAAAAATCATAAAAGTAGAACTGTGGAAGGCTCCACCAGGTGAAAACACCTACCCAATGTCATAGAGATAGGCACTCTTTCCATTGCATCACACTGCCCTCTTTTTCCCCACTATAATTTTTTCTACAGTAACCCCATGAAATTAAAAAATGGTAGGTAGATTTTTTCTGCTGTATTAAAAGCCAGGATCCATTTCTCAAAACTTAGTGTATATGTACTTCTACTTACCATAAAAAGTAAGAAAGATGCAACCAGCAGGAGACTGTTAGCATAAATGGCCATAAGTCCTAAACAACAACCTCCATGCAAATCATCAATTACTCTATCAGACAGAAAATACAATAGAAGCCAATTAAGTAGAGAACTAAGATTTAGTACAATGAAGCAAAGACAAGTAATGCAGGACCATGCATTCAGGAGTAGAAGGGGGCCTAGAAGCAATCTGATCTAACCCTGTCATTTTACAGAAGAGAATCTAAGAACAATACATGCTAAGTAACTTGCTCAAGGTCATAAGTGATGGAAACAGAACCAAGATCTCAGGTAACCTGACTCCAATTTCAAGATTTTTCCATCATGTCACATTCCCAAAAGTTCATATCTTTTCATTTTCCAGATAAAGAGCTGAGTACTAGAAGGGCTAATTAACTTTCACAAGGTCACATAAGTAGCAAATAGATTAGGATTCAAACCCAGATCATTTGATTCAAAATTTATCATTTTTCCCCACATCACATAGCTAACATATAGCAAAAACAAATGAAGAAAAACTGTTTTTCCTATCACTTTTCCTGTTTCTCACAATGATCCTAAACTTGGTCTTGATTTTTAAGAGGTCAGATGCTGCCAGTGTTTGACCTCTGAAAACCATTATAGCCTCCATTTAATAAAAATAAATAAATAAATGCCAGGTTTGCTATGAATTTCTTTTTTTTTAAGCAATTGGATTTAAGTAACTTGCTCAAGGTTACACAGCCAGTTATTTCTGGGTGGGTGCTAAGTATCTGAGCCCGAATTTGATCCCCAGGTCATCCCGACACTGGGGCTGGTGCTCTGACTCGCTGAGCCACCTGGCCGCCCCTCTCACTATGAATTTCTAATTTGTTACTTTTTTCCCCCCAACTCATTCACTTAAAGTCTACTGGGCTAGAAAATTGGAAAATAAAAATAGAAGGCAAACAGAAACTAAAAATTTAAAACTAACCATAACTGTGATGGGTGTATGCATTAGTGTGCAGAATATGTATTCAGAAAGCATGGCTGGCAGTACTCTGTCACTGCTTTCCTAAGGCAGAGACCATGGCATGATTATTCCTGTATAAAGCTCCCTCAGTGATCAATAATAATCCTTGGAAGGAAATCTAGTTAATTATTATTCCTCTAGTAAAAAAAAATATAGGTAGAAATGACAAAAGACAAGAAAGAAACAAACCACTATCCTTCTAATAGGTAAATTTTGTGAAACATCAATTTGTACTGTGCTAAAACCTTAGATATATTCCTTCTAATTTTATGTTAGGAACCCAAAGGAATGGGTCATAAAGGAAACCCTAAGCTCTTATTAGCCATATTCCAATTCTATCATGCGGTTTACTATAGAAACTTCCTGAAGCTATAAGTTAAAATCTCTTCCTGGTTTAGAGGCTGTCTAGTGGGTTATCACAATTTGCTTCTGTTTTGGGGGAGGAGGTGTTTGCTATTCCTTAGACTCACCAGGTAAAAGAAATAAACTAGAAATAATTTTATATCAGCTGTATAAATTAATATATGTTCAGAGGATATAGGTCTATAGATAATTAGGCTGGGCCTAAAAGTAGAACTATGGACAGGCAAGGATTCTATTTAAAAATTCATAGTTCAGGGCATTGATGGTATATCCCTCAGGATGCAGATGTTCACTTCCCTATGATATTGAAAACCAATAAAAATTATTTGTGGCAGACTGAACATTTTTCTTCTGGCTTGTCACTATTTGAGCCAGTCTCTAGTTAATTATTATTCCTCAGTCACCAAATTTCCTTGAGGTGTACTACCAGGATCAGCCAACTAACAGGCATTTACAGAGGGTTCACTATGTACCATTCACTGTGTTTAAATGCTAATGATACATGGAAAGGCAAAAATAGTCTCTAACCTCAAGGATCTCATATTTTAATGGTAGCAAAATGGCACCTGGTAGAAATTAACCTGGAGAAGATATCAACCTGGCCCATGTGGTAAAGAGCTAGATGGAAGCCTGCAAAAAATGTTTTCCCACTTGGGGCAGATTCTTTGTGTATACACATACACACACACATCACATCACACAAAAAAGTACCATAAAGAGCTCATTTCATTAGAATACTCCATACCTATTCATCACATATGGAAAATGAAAATCTCTGTTTCATCTTTAACTTCTCAGGAGTATTTCATTAAAAGAGCAAATGATTTACACACTCACTGTGACTTTGTATGAAAAAGATTCTCAGTGTCTCATAGGGAAAGAACAATGGCAAAGGAGAGAATCTTACATCACAAAGCACTATGGGAAAGATTAAAATAGGCAATATGGGGCAGAGCCAAGATGGTAGCACAGAAGCAGGAAAACTCCCTGCACTCCTCAAATAACCACCTCAAATACCTATAAAATATGACTAAACAAACTTTAGGACTACAGAACCCACAAAGTGACAGAGAGAAACAAATCTCCTGCTGAAGGCAGCCTGGCAGGAAAGGTCAAACACAGCATGTTGGGAGCAGCACCACATGAGCCTGTGGTTTTTGTACCAGGGAGTCCCAAAAAGCCCCATCTTGAGGCACTTCAGAAGAGCAGATCACCAGCAGCTGCGACGGTTTCCAGAATTATCAACCAATAAATGCCAAAGACAAAGTGAGAGGTAAGTGTGGACTCTGTGGAGAGAGAGGGTCTGGGAATGTGGTCCAGCCTTTGCCCCCAAAGGGAGAAGTAGCTGAGATCCAGTGCTACCAAGTGGATGCGTCAGACTGTAAGGGGACCAAGTGACCAGTCTAAGGGGTAATTGCTTTTGCTTTAATCTGCTTGGATCTGGATTGTTGCCTAGGGTGGAGGTCCGGGAGTGCATGACCAGGTGGCAGAGCTGATGGAGGCTTCAGAGAGGGCAGCCAACTAATAGCTCCTGCAGCTGAGAAAACCCCAGCAATTTGGGACAAAGCTCTCCTCTCTGGAAGCAGAGTTCTACTGTGGCAAAAACCTCAAAAATCAAGTAATTGAGTGGCAACATGAGTAAGCAAATGAAGCAAAGCAAGCACAGCAACCTGAATGAAGATTCCTTTTTGGAGACAAAAAAGATCAGAGTATGGAACAGGAGAAGGACAATGAAGTCAGAACTCCTGTACTAAAAGCTTGTAAGAAAAATATGAACTGCTTACAGGTCATAGAGGAGCTTAAGAAGGATTTTGAAAACTAAATAAGAACAGTGGAGGAAAAATTGGGAAGAGAAATGAGGATGATGCAAGAAAATCATGAAAAGCAAGTAAGTAAACTGACTGAAGAAAAAAACACCTCAAAAATATACTACACCAAATGGCAAAAGAGGCTCAAAAAGTCAACGAGGAGAAGAATGCTTTAACAAGTCGAATTTGGCAGATGGAAAAATAATCTGAAAAGCTCAATGAAGAGAATCATTCCTTCAGAATTAGACTGAGCAAATGAAAGCTAGTGACTTTATGAGAAATCAAGATACTATTAAAGAGATCCAAACAAATGAAAAACTAGAAGGCAATGGGAACTATCTCATTGGAAAAACTAATGATTTGAAAATAGATCCAGGAGAGATGATTTAAAAATTATTGGACTACCTGAAAGCCATGATCAAAAAAAAAGAACCTAGAAATCATCCTTCAAGAACCTCTCAAGGAAAATTGCCTAAATGTTTTAGAACCAGAGGGTAAAATAGAGGTTGAAAGAATCTACTGATCACCTCTTGAAAAATATCCCAAAAAGAAAACTGATAGGAATATTTTAGCCAGGTTATGGACTTCCCAGATCAAGGAGAAAATATTACAAGCAGCCAAGAGGAAACAAATTGAATACTGTGGAAACTCAATCAGGATAACAAAGGATCTGGCAGCTTCTACACAGAGGTATTGAAGGGCTTGGAATATGATACTCTGGAGGTCAAAGGAGCTGGCATTAAAACTGAGTCACCTACCCAGCAAAACTGAGTATCATGTTTCAGGGGAAAATATGGTCATTCAGTGGAATAGAGGACTTTCAAGCATTCTTTTTTCTTTTTTAGGGGTTAAATAACTTGCTCAAGGTTATACGGCCAGGTGTTTCTTGGTGGGTGCTAAGTGTCTGAGCCAGATTCAATCCCCAGGTCATCCTGACACTGGGTCCCTTACACTGGTGCTCTTACTCGCTGTGCTACCTGGCTGCCCCACTTTCAAGCATTCTTGCTGAAAAAACCAGAGTTGAATAGAAAATTTGACATTCAGATACAAGAAGCAAGAAAAGCATGAGAAGGTAAACAGGGAACTTATCAAAGTTGAACTATTAACATTCCTACATGGAAAAACAATAATTGTAACTTATGAAACTTTTCTCAGTATGAGAATAGTTGAAGGGAATATAAATGTGTGTGTGTATGTCTATATATAAGGGTATATGGGCATATGAATACATATGTGAATGTGTGTATATATGTTTACAGGTATATATAAATAGAGGGCACAGGACCAATTTAACAGGAAGGGATGATACTTAAAAGGTGAAATTAAGAGGTGAGAGAGGAATATAATGAGAGGAGATGGGGAGAGACAGAATGGGGTAAACTATCTCATATAGAAGAGACAAGGGAAAATGGTTACAATGGAGGGAAAGAATAGGAAGGCAAAAGGGAATGGGTCAACCTTATTCCCTTTGAATTTGGCTTGAGCAGGGAATGAAACACACACTAAATAGGATATCTCACCCCCTAGGAGAGTAGGGGGGGCAAGGGGATGAGAGGGGGGATGATGGAAGAGAGGGCAGGCTGGGGGGGAGGGAAGTTGGAAGCACCCACTTTTGAAAAGGGACGGGATCAAAGTAGAGAATAGAACAAGTGGGAGGTGGGATAGGAGGGAGGAAAATATAGTCAGCCTTTTACAATATATCTACTATGTTATTGTTTTGCATTAGCCACACATGCACAACCTGTACTGAACTGCTTATCTTCCCAGCAAGGGTGGGTGACAAGGGAGGAAGGGAATGAATCTGGAATCCAAAGTTTTAAAATCAAATATTCAAAATATATATATATATATATATATGTATATATGTTATTTTACATGTAATTGGGAAATAAGATATACAGGCACTGGGGCATAGAGATCCACTGGAAAAGTCAAAAGGGGTATGGGAGAGAGGAGCAGATTGGAGGAGGGGATATCCTGTGGGACTGCTATTTTGGAGTGGTGGGTAGGGGGAAAACAGGGAGAAAATTTGCAACCCAAAATCTGGTGGAAATGAATGATGTACATCAGAAGTTAATAAGA
The DNA here is from genome assembly GCF_028583685.1 of Petaurus breviceps papuanus. Lineage (NCBI taxonomy): Eukaryota > Metazoa > Chordata > Mammalia > Diprotodontia > Petauridae > Petaurus > Petaurus breviceps. The sequence continues at coordinate 6,444,912 of NW_027185877.1, forward strand.
CATTTGAAAAATAAAAAATCATTGGAATCCATACCTAATGCTTCTCCCTGAAGTTCTAGTACTTAAGCATTCTAATCAGACTCTTTGTGCTTTGTATAAGACTAGTTAAGAAAGACAGATTTCTAAAGCAAATGAAGGGTAGATTTTCATGTATTTGTTTGGTTGTTTGTTTTAGGATTTTTTTTCTACCAAATTTTGAGTATAGGGCTTTCTTTGGTCCAGGGACCAAGCTCTAATTCACTATTAGCTATATCCTTGAAGGTATGCTATGAGAGATGAGAAAGATCCTTAAGTCCCCTTGGCTAGGAAAGACAGGAATATAGAAGGAAGAGTAAGAAACAACAGGGCTAGGGAAGAAGAATGGCTACTAATTGTTTCTCTTCTTTCATGTTGCCCCTAAACTAGCTACCTTTACTTTACAAGGACAAAATGTTTTGCTTAGAGTGGCCTCCATTGGCCATTATATTACTGCTTCAATATCCTCAGTGCCTGGCACAGTGCACAGCACTTAGTAGGTGTTTAATAAATGCTTATTGATTCATCAAAAAAAAAAAGAATCCCCTGCACTGTTAGAATATAATATTCTTGAAGGTAGGAACAACTCACTTTTGTATTTGCATACCCAACATCTTAGACCAAGACCTGGAATACATAGTAAAAGCACCACCAATGTTCATTGATCTTAAAATAGAATGATTCAACAATGAGACTATGTTCATTTTAAAACAGATTTTCTTCTTGGACTTATTGTATAAACTGATTATAAAAAAATAAAAACAATGAAGATAGACTAAGACAAATAATATTAAATAAGCATCTTAAGGGTGTACATTAGAACAATTTTTCTGAAAACTAACATTTGCATTGAATTTGTGTAAATCTAATTAGACTTTAAATCCATTTAAAAGAATGCTAAAGAGAATTATTTTGTAAAGCACAGAATTATTTTTGCAATTTGGATAATCACTACCAAATTAGCTTTGCTATATAAGTTTTATGTATATACTAGCTGCTTCTTATGATCTTAATTTATTTAAAGATGGGTGTTCATATAAATTTCTTTTTTAAAGCAAAAGGGAGCAACCTCATATCTTTAAAACCTTGGGGGAGAATTGAGTAGAAAACATTGGGGAGGGACAATGGGAGGGGAAAGAGAGGGGTGAAAAAGGAAGAAAGGGAAGAAGAAAGAAAGGGATAAAGGAAGAAAGAAAGGAAGGGAGAAACTGATAAAGAGAGAAAAGAGAGAGGAAGAAAGAAAAAATTAAAGAAGGAAAGAAGGAAGGAAGGAAGGAGACAGAGAAAATGAAAGAGAGGGGGGAAAGAGCTCTTTATAAAACTATACCTATGATTTCACTACTAAATTAAGCCATGAATACCTATGAGTGGTCCTCTTAAAAACAAATCCTATTTTATTTCAAATTGTACTCAAACAAAACAGGTAAAATTCACATGAACAGCATATATTACTGATCAAGTCTCACAATAAAAACTCACCCATATATTCATGTGTTTGGTAAGTGCTATGTGGGTTAAAAGCCTTTTATAGAAAAAAAGATCAATGTGCTCCCTAATTGACCTTCTAGTGGGTTCACTTTGGCACTAAGGACTGGAGTCAGAAACCATATCTGCCTGATTTAATTCAGCCCTTGATAACAATGGACCATGGTTCATATGTGTTTAGAAAAGAATTTATTGAGAACTAGAGTTGGGTTTTAAGAGCCAGTGGATTTCTGAAACAGCAAATTCAACAGTTAATTGATAACCTGGAAATATCTCTAACAAAATTTTCCTGGGAGTTAATAGACACACCATTCTAACATCTCATCCATACAATAATATTAACATTATCTAGAGATCACTTAGTACTCTAATGTTCTCAAAGTGCTTCATGAATATTACCTCAATTGAGCCCTCACAATAACCCTTGAGGGGTGGATACTATAGATGCTGGCTTCATTTTGCATGTGAGGAAACCAAAGCTCAGAGAATCCTGGTGATTTAACAAAGTTCATATAGCTCACAAGCATCAGAGATGAGATTTGAACCCAAGTCTTACTGACTGCAAGTCCAATATTCTTTTCACTTCATTGCACTGCCTCTTTATAGAATAGACCTGATGCAAAATATTTCAGATATTGGCAAGTGTGCTGACAACATTTAAAATCAGAAAATATTTAATCAGGGTTCATGTAAGAAATATCCATGAGGTGTTAGCTAATCAACCAGTTAATTTAAAGCTCATTTGTCTTCATTAAAAAAAATGCCCCAAAGTAGGTTTATGGACCAATCCACCAATATGTAATAATCATAGGGTTTCTTGTGATGTACTGTGATATTGTACATGCTGACAGCCTCTTTTTAGAATACCACTATGGCAAATGTGTAGAAAGTTAACGTAGTTAAAACATACTTTCTTTCATGTTCTCCCCCTTCCATTTTATCCATCATGCTTCAAGACTATTCCACATATTTAGATTTATGATCCACAAAATAGTCTCCATGTCTTCACTATGCCTGGAATACTGTTTCTCCCCTGTCGATTATCTTCAAATTATCATTTCTAGATCATTTTATGCACATACTTATGTGCATATGTTCTCCCCCACTAGACTATGAGCTCTTTCCCTTTCTTTGTATCCCTAGCACTTACCACAGTGCCTGGCATATAGTAAGAACTTCAAAAAGTGCCTGGCTCAAGGTTTTTCAACCTTTTGCAGTATTGTGATGTTTACTGGAAAGAATGCTCTCTTTGCAGTCAGAGAACCCTGGTTTAAATGCTGCTACTGAAGCTTACTCACTATGTGACTTTGGCCAAGTCACTTAACTTTCCTGGGTCTCAGTTCCCTTATCTGTAAAATAAGGGGTTTAGGTTAGATGGTCTCTGAGGTCTTTTCCTGCTCTAAATCTGTGACTCACACTTTAGAACCTAATTCAAACTGCACTCTTTGTGAAAAGACCTCTTTGGGCCTCATAAAGCAAGGGACAAGCATTTGTCTTACAAATCTATCACATACTTTTTCATGACAATTATCTGTCAAGTTGTGCTGGAGTTGACTCATGCCTTCTGTTCAAAGAGAATTGCTAAATTTTCAGAACGAGCATTTATACCCCAGGAGCCAGCAAACACTACAAATCAGGGCTTGCTTTATTGTTTTGTTGATAATCTAGAACTAAGACAGTAATAGAGAAAATATTACCAATGAAGATTAAACTTATAAGTGCACTGTGTGTATATACACATTTGTGTATACATATAAATATATATATTATATATATATATAAACACTCATATATTTTCCCAAACATTTACCAATACATGCCTGCAGTATAAGCTTAATGAGAACAGGGATAATAAAGAATTTATCAAGTAGTATTGTATATTTGTATATGGAGTTTTCGTTGTCTTTATTTCTTCCACAAATCTTTTTTCCCACCAGGACCCTTACTAAACTGTAAGCTCCATGAGGACAGCTATTTTACCTCATCTAAACCTTATATTAAACTCCATACTTTATGCTTTGTTCTATATGTAGTAGAAAATTAGTTAGGGTTTGCTTAATGTGATTTAGCAAATAAAGCAAAAGACAAGGCACAGTATTTATTTAATTAAGGTAAAATTATTTTAGTTAAAACATCTCAAAGGTTCCAACTTCTTTCTCTTGGAAAAATATGCCTTGAAACTCAATGCAAAAAAAAAGATAAACAAAAACACACCACATCATACAATAAATATATAAGTAATTGCAAGAACACACTGAGAACTACTAACTTTAAGTTCAAAATAGATATAAAAATTAAAAGAAAACAAAATAAATACATACAGAATTTCTAAAAAAAAAAAGTAACTTTAACTACTAAAGGAATTCATTACTACAATTCCAGGCTTGCATTGTGAATGACCTTGTGAAAAATTGGCTATCAAAAAAAAACCCTTTCCTAAACAAAAAGATTAGCATCTACCCTTAAAGTCTTTATCTCTGAAGGAAAGAGCTTTGCAGATGAAGATATCCCCAGTCAAATGAAATAAATTAAATACAGCAACAATGTCAATAATGTAGGATCTTTGGAGAAAACCAATTATCCTGATTATGGCATAGTAGAAAGAATGATGAATTTGGAGTCAAAGGACTTTGTTTGATTCTAATTCTTCTGTTCACTACCTATATGACATTGTCAAGTTGTTTCACTCACTCAGACCTTCAATTTCCTGTTCTATGAAATGAAGTTACACTAAATGACTCAAAAATACAGGTTCTAAACCACATATTAGCACTGTTTCTTGTGCAAGATTTGTGATTTCATCAGTGTAGGGAGCTGTTGGTAAGATTTTTTTCTGCCACCAATATAGGTCAGCTACTTTCTCCCCTCACAATTCATCATCTTGGAAATTTGCCTGGGGCACTAATGGTTAAGTGATTTTGCAAGGGTTATGAAGTCAGTATATTATTAGCACTGAAAAAATTTCATACATGAAGTTGTAACACAAAATCCCTAAGTTAGAAATTATCTCAGAGGTCAGGTAGCCCAACTTTATATAAATAAAGTGTCCACCCAGTATCTATTTGAAGACTTCCTATCACAGTGAACTCAATGCCTATCACAATGCCTGGCATGTAGAAAGTGTTTCATAAAGGCTTGTTGACTAAGTGACTACCAAGACAGATAATTCCATTTGGGGAGAGTGATCATTGACAATGCTTCCTTACATAAAGCCTAAATCTATTTTTCCACCCATAACTCCTTACTGTTCTCCAAGGTCACAAAGAGCAAATATGATTTTTTTTCACATGACCAGAATATATACCTGACCTCAGTTTTCTCATTTCCAAACTAAACCTCCCAAATTCCTCCCAGGGATCTTCAGATGGGTAGGGCTCCAGCCCCCTCACAGAACTAGACTCCGTCCTCTCAAAGTACCCAATTGCTCAATGGTGTCATTTCTAAAATCAATTCTACACCTCACCCTAAGATATAGAAATGGATCCAAAAGAACAAAAAAGTAAAAATCTTCCCTCCCTGTATGATTTTTGCCTTCTACTTCCTCTAGATATTTCTTAGGAACACCTGAGAGATAGAAGAGGGCAGATTCTGCTCCTCATGGAAAACAGGGACACAAGAAAGCAAACCTAGGGTGGCTAGGTGGCACAGTGAGTAAAGCGCCGGCCCTGGATTCAGGAGGACCCAAGTTCAGTTCTGGCCTCAGACACTTAACACCTACACAAAAAAGCTAGCCATGTAACCTTGGGCAAGTTACGTAACCCCAATTGCCCTCCAAAAAGGCAAAACAAAAACAAAAAACAAAAAAAAGTAAACCTATCATGTTTGAAGTTAAAGAGAACAGTATTGTTAAACCAATTTATTACTCTGAAACTGACAATAGATGGAAAACTCATCTATCTTGTGTTCTTATAAGAGGAGCAACCCTATGGTGCCCAGGGCTACTGTAAGAGAATAATTCTTGCTGTCTTGACAAATAAGAAAAAACATTTAAACAAAACAACTCAAAACATATTCTAATGAGACCTGCTATGTGCTTGGTGAGGAAAGGAATATAGAAGCATCAGAGATTACCTGTACCCTCAATAGTTTTATAGTCTCATTGTGGAATCAAGATATATAGGCATGAAGTCATTTTTTTAAGAAGACAGCTTGTGATAAAGCACTAACTGGTAGTATAGACAATATGTGCAGCCGGAATTCTACCTCATGGATAGTAATGCTTCATGGAAGGCTGATGGGAAGTTTAAAAAGGCAATCATTATCCCCCAAATACCTCATTCATCCCACAAAATTTGCATTTCTTCCAACTATATGTACCAATCTGCTCCCTGGGGAGAAAACAATTCAGCATGTGCCAGAAGCAAAAGTAGATGTTGCTTCTCCAAAAAAGAAAAAAGATCCAAAGTGAAAGACCTAATGTGGAGAGGTAGAATGTGATCAATTTCTTATAAAATTCTATTAACTTTGACTTGAGATGAGATTTGGGAATTCAGGCCAGTGGTTATCTTCATATGTCTAAGGGGTGGGGAGAAAAGGTGATGGTAGAAAATAGGAATTAAATTCAAAACAAATCTCTTTTTAAAAGAGAAAATAACAGTGATTTTTTTATTCCTTATTTATTTTTCATAAGAGGTCTGTAGAGGATCGAAGAATAGCTCATATACAAGATGAAAATGGAACTCTTGGTTTGGGGGGGGGGGGGGTTTCGGAGGCTGGCAGAACTCCTGGGCTGTGTGTGCAAAGGGATCAGAGAAAAATAAATTTCTACATGAAATGCTATGCCTTGAATATGAATACACTTTCAACCTGTCAGTAAACTGTAGTACTTCCATCTTACATAATACCACTTCGGTTCCTACCGGTTGAATCCAGAGAAAACAAAATTGATGATTTCTTCCCATATAAAAGTAAATCCTAGAATTTAAGTTCTTATAATGAAAATGAAGGGCAGCTATGTAGTACAGTGCATAGAGTGCCATGCCTGGAGTCAGGAAGACCTGAGTTCAAATCCAGCCTCTGATACCCTGGGCAAATCACTTAACCCGGTTTGCCTCAGTTTCCTCATGTGTAAAATGAGATGGAGTAGGAAATGGTAAACCACTCTAATATATTTGCAAAGAAAATCCCAAATGGATTCAGAGTCAGATACAACCAAAACAACTGAACAAAATGGAAATGAAAAGTCTAGAGTGAATATGGTAGTAAGAACATAAAGGGAGTTATAGTTATTGGCAAAGTGTTTCAGTTATTGGTATTCCATAGGCCCATTGTGTTGTCTGAAATTATAGGTTCTCAAAGGATGCATCCCCAAACTCCTCCATACATGCTGAGACTTCCACATTATCTAGCCTCTATCCCTAGCTATAGTTTATAACCTCTTCCCAGATTTTCCTAAGGAAGGTCACAATGTCAGCTCTATCCTCAAAGGTTCATATCTATCCCCTATAGCTAGTGTATTTGGAGTCGCTAGTACCTAGAAACCCTTCTTTGTGGTGAGCTGAAACATCTGGGGTTTTCCCCCTACTATAAAATGAAGGATTTGAACTACATGACTTTCTGAGGACCTTTCCATCAACATACCAACTATATTATCCTATGAACCACTTCTGTAAATTCTTCCTATACCAATAGGGAAGTGTCAACACTGATTTCAATTGCACTTTTAGCAGTAATGAAGGTACTATGAACTTTAAGATGGTAACGAATATGGTGTAAAGGTGTCAAACTCAAGGCCCTGGTAAAACTCCTGATTTTCTGAAACTCAGTCAAACCAAAACAAAACATAACTGAAAAATGTTTGAAATATAAATAAAATGTAATAAAACACTGATAATGTTAACCTGTGGTTTTCTAAGCCAATATAATTATAGAGCCCCATGATGCAATAAAACTGGAATGAAAATATGTGTAACTCACTAATTGAGCTCTGGTGTGTGTAGAGCAGTGCAGAGACCACAAGATAACCCATAGGGCTAGGAAGACCATAGGTGATCATCCAGTCCAACTCTCATTTTACAGATGAGGAAACTGTGACTTAGAGGGAAGGGAAAATGACTTATCCAAGGTCACAAGGCAATAAGTGACAAAGCCAAGATTCAAATCTAGGTCCTCTGCTCTTTCCAGTTTACTATGCTGTCTATCAGGAATTTGAAGAAACTGAATTTGAGAGGTGAAAAGAACTTTCGTGTCCATCCTGTCCTCACAAATAAAAGGAATCCTTCATATAGCATACCCAAGAAGTGGTCATCCAATCTCTGTTTGAAGATCTCCAAGAAGGGAAAACCCACCACTTCTCAATGTTCTAATGGTCACAAAATTGACCATATAGTATCTGCTGTGTAGCTTTCCATCAAGAGTTCAACCTCAACTCAAGGAGTACCAATACTTCTGTAGCCAGACTAAAAAAATACATGTATGACTAACTAGAAAGTTTACAACTGAAATTATTTTCTATTTACCACTCATCTTCTTGAAAGCATAGTGCTTTCCTCCAAAGTGTTAAAAAAAAAAGATGGCAGTGAATTTAAAGTCTATTTAAGGTGTTACAGGAAATTCATTCTTCTTATCTCTGAAGTAAATTCAAAGAAATTTCCTCTCCCTTCTTGGGGGATTATAATTGTGGTGTTAATACAAAAAACTTCATACTGTTATCTATCATTTTGCTTCCCTGAGGTGGGTGGTAATATGCCTAATGGGCCATTGTTAGGCAGAATACATAGAGATCTGATACAAAACCAGCAAATGCTGCTAAAGTTGCTAGATTATGTTTATGCATTTTATACAAAAAAAATCAAAGCTTACATTTTAATTGACTATAATGATAAAAATCTTATCTCTGATTATGAATAATACTACACTTATATACTGTTAATCTGTTTTTATGAGGAACAAGGTCTGCCACATTTATTTCCTTTACAGATTTTAAGACTTAGTTATCAACCCTAGGCTTATGAAATTCTAACTCCTACTGATAGATCTCTCTTGGTCTCGATTTCTTTTTGACTCTGTTTCTTTGTCTCTCTGTGCCTCCTCTCCCCCCTCTTTTTTTCTCTCTCCATCCCTCTCCCTCTCCTTCATCAGGGTCAATTCCTCTTCAAGTAGATTAACTGTTTCACCTCACTATGCATTGTACATAAGATCCCTATGAGAGAGGGGAGACGAATGGATATAGTACTTAGTACAGTGCCTGGTATATAAAGTAGGTGCTTAATAAATGTTTGTTGATTTCTTAACTTTTTAGTTATTTTTCTTCCTACACTCCCCTTCACTTGCTCTGGAGTTCAGTCACATAGGTATCTTGAAGTCAACACTCAATCATCTGAATTTTAACATTTTCACTGATTGTTCCCCATACCAGAAACACACTTCCTCCTCATCCCCAAATTCTAGCTTTGTTAGCCTCCTCCAAATCTCAGCTTAAATTTCACCTTCCACAGGAAGTCTTCCCCAGTTTTCCTAAATCTTAATGCCTTCCCTCTAAGACTTTCCCCAATTAATCCTGCGTATGCCTTGTTTGTACAATAATTGTTTGTATGTTATCTCCCCCATTAGGCTATGGGTTCCTTGAAAGAAAGTTTTGTTTCTAAACTTTCTTGTATCCTCAACACTTAGCACAATGCCTGACATTAAATAGGTTCTTAATAAATGCCTATTAACTAGAGATAGCTCAATAGATTTTTAACTAGATGCAGGCATACCTCCACCTATTAGTAGTGGCAATAACATAAATAATGCTTCTAGGAACCCATCAACCAAGACTACCATAATGGCCCAGACCCCATTGTAACACCATTAGGTACAAAATCAGGCCTTGTTCCAACAACCTTAATATTGTTTAAATTTGGAGTTATTAAACTTGTACTTAAATCCTACCTCTGATACTTAATACCTTTATGAACTTGCTTAAGATTGAATTAATCACTCAATTTCCCTATTACTATTTCCTCTTCTATAGAATGATGGAGTAGGAGTATGTGGCCTTTGGAGTCCCTTCTTGCTCTAAATCAGCAGTCTTGTAATCCCTCATAGATGGCTCCATGTCACAACCTCTCATCCGCCAGTTCTATTCCTATCTGTACTTCTCAGAATATTTCACTGAACTTCCTATTTCTTTTTTTTTTTTTTAAGCAATCGGGGTTAAGTAACTTGCTCAAGGTTATATGGCCAGTTATTTCTGGGTGTGGTGCTGAGTGTCTGAGCCCGGGATTCGATCTCCACGTCATCCCAACACTGGAGCTGGTGCTCTTACGTGCTGAGCCACCTGGCCGCCTCTAAACTTCCTATTTCTATGGGACATTTTAATCAAGGTTGTACTAAAGCCAGTTCACACTGGCTTGTGAAAGCCAATTGTTAAATTTCAGTGTGAGTATTTATTCCTTGGAAATGGCAAATGCTATAAATTAGGGCTTGACTCATTAATTGTTGAAACACAAGAAAGTGATGGAGAAAAAGTTAATGATGCAGTTAAAATTAAAAGCATCATGTGTCTATATCTATACTATCTATATGTCCATATTATTTGTATATAAATATATAAAAATAAACACATATATTTACATAAAACATGTCAATATAAACACTTATATATAACAATATAAACACATTTACATGTAATATATCAATATAAGATATGTAACATATCAGTATAACCATATTTACATATAATATAAAATTATTTATATATAAATATACATTTCTGTATGTATCTATCTATATCTATAGCAGAGTCAGTTGTTAAACTAATGGTTAAATAGTCCAGCACAGGGCTGATTTCAATGAAATTATGCAACATATATACCCTAATACATGACTCAGTCACATATGGGTATCATGGAAGGCACACTAACTTACAGTTCAGCAGAGAGGAATACCAATAGTTCTTTCACTTTCACCTTTGTAATTTGGGAAAACTCACTAGTCTTCTTTCTTTTTTTCTTTTTTGCTTTTTGGAGGGCAATTGGGGCTAAGTGACTTGCCCAAGGTCATACGGCTAGTTTTTGTGTTAAATGTCTGAGGCTGGATCTGAACTCAGGTCCTCCTGGCTCCAGGGCCAGCGCTCTACTCACTGTGACACCTAGCCGCCCTTTCCTTGTCTTCTTTCAACCTCATTTTTCTCAACTGTAAAATGAGGGCAGTAGACTAGATGACCTTCATAGCCTCTTATAGCTAAAATCTATGGTACTAAATACCTGTACAATATGTATTTTAAATTGTAACATCCTTAAAATTTCTACTAAATTAGTATCAGAGAATATAAAGACTAGTTTTCAAGGAGAATAATTGAATGTATTTGATTTTATTCCTTTTGATGCCCAGGAAAAAGCCACTTATATAAAAGGGGAATGTGTGTGTATATAAAAGGGTTGTGTATGTGTATATAGTGATATGTACACATATATGTGTTCACGTATACATACATATGTGTATATACATAGATATGTATGTGTACATGCATTGTAATAAGGGCTGTATATACACATATATGCATGCATGCACACATACACACATACATTTTAGCCACACAATAATCCACTAAAAGAACAACCTTAGAGCAGGGGTTCTTCACCTTTTTATATCCTAGACTCATGGGATGTCTGCTGACATCTACAGACCCCTTCTCATAACAAGGTTTAGAAATAATTGAAGGGATTGTTAAATTTCAGGTAGAAGCTAGTGAAAATAAAGAAATGTTCCCCACATAAATTCACCTATCTCCTGAAATTTCTCCATGGACCCCCTTAATACTGATAGAAACTACTATTGAAGGTATAAAGATAGAGATCAACAAAGTGTCATCCACCCCAGCAGCTCCTATAAGACAACTGGATGGAAGAAGGCATCCTAAATCTACTAATAACCATTCATTAACCACTTGCTGTATGTAAGAAAATTCCAAAGGATTCAAGATGCAAAATGCTATCCACCTCCAGGGAGAGAGAACTTGTAAACTCTGAATGCTTATTGAAGGAGGATTTCTTCACTTTCTTTTTTTTAAATATGGCTAATATGGGAATATATTTTGCATGACTTGATACATATAAGTGCCATCACATCACTTGGGTTATCAATGGGTAAGGGAAGGAAGAGGAAGAATTCGAAATCAAAATGTAAAAAAAAAAAGGTTAAAAACAAATAAGCAATAGATAGATAAATAGATTAAAAGGAAAAGGGGCAGAATTAAGCATGTCATGTGTGCCATAAACTGAGCTTGGCCCTGATGATACAAAGATAAAAAGGAAATAGACCCTCTTCTCAAGGAAGTTGAGAATTTTTGCTCAAAATATTTGTCAAAAGGAGTGAATTTAGATCTTTCCCTATTTTTATCATAATCATGTCCCTAAGGGCAATATAATATAATGCAAAGAACATGAGACTGAGAGCACAGAGGACCAGACTTTGAATCTCAGATCTAGTACTTGATACTTGAGTGAAAGTACTTGAGTTAATAAGAAGAGGAAGAACAAGAACAAGAGGAAGAAGAAGAGTAACGAGCAAGAACAATGAGAACAAGAGGAAGAACAAAAACAAAAACAACAAGAACAAGAGGAAGAACCAGAAGGAAGAACTAGCAATAAATCAGTGTGAAGCACTTTACCTATGTTATTTTATGCAACCCTCACAACAACCCCATGAGAAAAGTACTATAATTATCCTGATTTTTTAGGTAAGAAAGCTGAGCTTAAGTGATTTGACCAGATTCACACAGATAGTAAGTATCTAAAACAGCATTCAAATTCAAGTTTCCCTAATTCCAAGTCTCAAATTCTAATCATGTCACCAGCTAATTGTCATCACCTCTCTATGCTTCGATTTCCTCATATATAAAATGGGTAGGGATTTGAAATGATGCACAAGAGCTTTTCCAGCTCTAAATCTTATTAGTCTAACTAGATCAAACGACTTTTCTCATCACCTGGTATGACTTGACTCAGACTCATATTTGGCTATTTATATTTGTCATTTAATTCTAACCCCTCAGACCAGGCACATAAATAGATGTAAGTTAATAAACCTGGGTCCTCTGTGTTCCTCACTGGGCTACTTTCTACCAATTGTAATGTTGGTGACCAAATAACTTAACTCCTCAGCTCAGCATCAGGTCACCATGAAACCTAGCAGCTTTACCTGAAATCATGGAAACAATTCTTTCTTCCCATAAAGTATATTCACATTACACTAGAAAGCAACTGAAAAGAAAGGGAGAGAGGAAGGGAGGGAGGGAGGGAGGGAGGGAGGGAGGGAGGGAGGAAATCTGTGGTGTTGAATATCACTGATCAGTAAAGGTAGCACCACTGGCCCACTGCAGGTTTCTCAGTCACCATTCCCCCTTCTCTGGTTTGAGCTCAGGGGCTCATATCATGAATACAATGATATTGGAATCTTAAGGACCATAATCAGCCCCAGCTCACTTTTACAGCTGCTTAAGAAAAGTACCCCAGTAGATATGTTGGTTTAAAGGAATGAACTAACTGTGAAATCCATAAAACCAGAGGACTGGGACAAAAAATGCCTAAACTCCCTCCGTGCTATAGAATAATGCCAAGGAAACTTGAGCAATTCTGGACCAAGGACACAAAATTTCATCCTAATAAATGAGTTTTCAGAAATTATCTGAAACATAATCCAAATATGCACATATATTACTAATATGTGTGTAAGTGTGTGTGTGTGCATAGTAATGATCAGTAAATCAACCTAAAAAAAAAGTACTACTGACCAAAAACAAAAACAAAACAGAACAACCCAACCAACACTATTTATAAGGAAAGGGGAAAGGAAGGAACAACAGTTTATTATACACCTACTTTTTCTAGTATTTTGCAAAATATTAGATAAATATTATCTCTATACATCAGTAGAAATATTCATGGAATGAATGACTAAAAGGTACCAAACTAAGTGTTCTGCAGTCCTTGAACACATGGAGGGCTGGGGAAGATTCACCAAATCATCTTCTATCATTGCTTCAGTGAATGAGCATTGTCTCCAACAACATATATTGCAATCTTGGCACAACTTTGTGGACAGTTTTTGTGAATTGCTGTGACTAAAAAAAGAATCACAACCTGGTGACCAACTATCTACTCTTACATCTCTCCCAAACTCCCTAGGATGGTTCTTATTTATCCTCAAGCAAGTCACTGGACTCCCACTCTTTTTTTTTGTAGACATAGCCAGAGGTTGCAGACTAGGGACAAAGTCTTTGAGAAGCTCCGTTAATGGCATAGATACACAATTTCAATAGACGTGACCATGGACATCCACTCTTCTAAATTTAGAAAGTTATGCCAAGTCTTACAAAGCAAGAAATGTTTCAAATACCAGTCTTGTATTATTAAAATATATGTGTGTGTGTGTATATATATATATATATATGATAATGCCCAATAAGATTCAAAAGACAATTACTAAATACATATTTAAAAGCAAAGCACCATGCCAGGTGCTGGTAATACAGCGTCAAATAGCTATATAGTAGTATATCCCAGATAAATCAGTTATATATTTACATTTACATATATGCATGTATATATGCATATATATGTATATATGCATGTGTTTGTGTTATATATAATGCCTATGTGTGTGCATATGTATGTATATATGTGTGTGCATGTGTGCACATGTGTGTGTATAATCAGTGTTACTTGAGTTTAACCTGGAAAAAAAGCTAGAAATATCAAGAAGGGTAAAGGTAGGTATACATTCCAGCCATAGATGAGTCTCCAAAGACACACAGGTGCAATGCCAACTTGGAGAATCAGTTCTTGGCTTGAATAATTTATGAATAATAATTTATGTATCACTTTAAGCTTTGCATGGTGTTTTACAAACTATCTTATTTTATACTCACAACAACCCTAGGAATGTGTTACTACTATCTCCATTTTACATAAGAGGAAACTGAGACAAACAGAGGTTGTGACTTGCCCAGGACCATACAGGTGTTTTGAGGCCAGATTTTAACTCAGGTCTTCCTAACTTTAGATACTATATCCATTGCCCCACCTAGCTTCCACTATTCTCATTCTTCTTTCTTTTTCTCCCCTCTCCTTTTATTTTTTTGCCTTGACAAGTAGAATGGTGTAGGTGAATCATAAGATATTCAAAGGTTCAGAGTTTTACAGATGGAAGGGACCTTAGAAGCCAGCTAATCCAACCCTCTCATTTTATAGATAAGGAAACTGAGACCCAATAAGGTTAAGTAATTTGTCTAAGGTCACATAGACAGTAATTGTCAGAGTTGCGATATGGTCATAGATCCTCTGTCTTTAGTATCAATGGGCTTTCCTACATTATATGTATTTTGCCCAACTAGTGATGGATGGAGAAACCGAAAAAGATGGATACTCCACTACAGCTCTACATACAGAAACTGATTAAATTAGACAGTTTTGTAGAATATTATATTTACAGGATTTTTTTCTAAATTTTTGACATATAAAATGTGTGGGTTTTTACATCCCTATGTCATAGTAAAAAGAATACTGTTTCTTACTGGAACATAATAGCATGGGAATGGGTAAACCCAGAAACTATAAATAAAAGACTCAAGAAACGACAGACTTCAAATTCCATGGACAGAATTAAAGCTTCTTTTGTAGGATCAAAAAAGTTAAGAACAATAAACCAGCAAATAGGAAGGAGTCGAAGATGGTCAAGTATGACTATAATGGAAATTATGAGAAGAAATAATTCACTCTAAAAAGTGAATTGCAATAGCAGCAAAACAGGGGAAGAAAATGGATAGATTTCAGTGAAATTGTTAATGAAAATTCCTATCTGTATTGTAATAAAGGTTTCTTAAGACTTTTGTGGGTGATAATCATCCTGTTGGGTTCATACAGTGAGTCTCACTATTTTATAGCCAGTGCACATCAGAATGAGCTAAGATTCATCATAAATTATGTAATTGATGTGGTCCATTATTTCATTTAAAGAAACAATGAATCACAGATATGAAAGTTATTACAAGACAAAGTAGTGAGCCAAGCATATGCAATGAGATCCTGTGGACTCCTCTCGGCCACACTCTAAATTTACCGTAACTGCCAGGCTATCATAATAGTGTTCTTTGCAAGTGAAGAGTAGGAGAGCTAATTTGATATAACACAGTCCTTTAATAAGAGGTGATAATTCAAAGGAAGACGAAGTCCATTTCTCCATTAACACAGATGAATCTGTACTTTCTATTACAAATCCAAATAATTAATAGCAAAAAGAAAAATATTGTAAACTAGAAATAAAGCAAGGCTTTTCTCCTTCAATATACACAGAGCAGGGCCATTTCACTTTTCAGATTCTAATAAAGTACCACCCAATTAATCTCAAGTCAGAGGAAAATCAATCCTTTGAGCTTCTATTAATAATTAAAGCAATTATTAGCTTTAATAATGAATGATACATATATATCAAGAATAAAATTATTCGCTTTATGTCTCAAACAGCTAATGGTGTTTGAACTTTGACTACTGCAATATAATGGAATTTTAACTAAAATTCATATTATAACTGCATGAATTTAGCATCTTTTAAAACTGAGTTGAGAGAAACATTTATATTTAGGTTAACAAATGAGGAATACAGAATGTCAGACATAATGAAATATTTTAAAGAAAAATGAAATTCTAGAGGTGAAATTTTACCCTGGAAAGTTCTGAAAGTCACTAGATATTAAATATGACTCAAAAATATGAATGGGTCAGCCTGACCCTAACACTTTTTACAGAAGTAAATGATTAAGTCTAGAAAAGCAATTTGCAGTAAGTTTTTTGTTACTATTAAATGTTATCCTATGCTAGGAAAAAAAATCATAGAATCCTAGATCTTAGGGTGGGGAGTAGTCAACATGAGTCACCTCTACAATAATAGTCTGGACAAGCAATCATTTGGGTATTCTTGAAGATATCCAGTGTCAGGGAACTCACTATCTACTGGAGAAACCCATTTCATTTGTGAGGGTCATTAATTGTTAAGAATAATGATAATAAAAGCCAACATGGCATAGCACTTTAAGGTTTGCAAGGTTCCTTACATATGTTATTTAATTTTATCCTCACCACAACTTTGTGAGGTGGGTGCTAATATCATTCCCATTTTATAGAGGACAAAGTAAGGATCATAGAGGTTAAATAACTTGCCTAGGGTCTAACCACTGAGGCAGGATTTAAACTTCAAATGCGCTCTATCTACAATGCCATCCAGCTACTTGAAAGATGCCTTCCTTTATAATAAACTGGAATCACCCCCCTGGAAATTTATACCCATGTCTTCTGGTTTTTCCCTATCAGATTAGCTAAAGCAAATGCAATTCAATTCAATGCAATAAGCATGAAGTACCTTCAATATGGAGGCACTGTGCTAAGCACTAGGGAAACAAAAAAGAAAAGTAAAGATAGTCTCTGCCATCAAGGAGCTTACAATCGAATAGGGGAAGACAACACACAACAGGAAGCTAGAAAGCAAGGAGTGGTGGGGGAAGGACACAATGGGGACCATCTTGTTCCAAGAAGAGTTACCTAGAAAGTAGAAAGTGATCTAGAAAGTCCAGATCCCTGCCCACTATAAAGGGGTAATCCTTTGAGAGGAGTGTATTACTCCACCCTCCAATCAAAGGAGAGGAGGCCAAGGGAATTGGGAAGATACTGGATATCCAAAGTTGAGATAAACTCATAATATGAAATTTCCTTGTGAAAACCCTAAAATGTTTTAATATATGTGTCATGCCCCACCCCAGGACCTCTCTTCATCAACTAAATATGTTCAATGCCTTCAGGGGAAACTCATAGGGTATAGCTTCAAGTCCCTCCACCATTCAGATTAGCACTTTTGTTTGCAATGTAGTTTAGCAGTATAAGTGCAAAGGGAGACAGAGATAGAAACAAAGAGAGATAAAGAGATACAGAAATGGAGGGGGGAGAAAGAGGGGATGAGAAGAGGGAGGGGAGAGTGAGGAAAGAAATGAGAGGGAGGAGAAAGACAGAGAGTGGGTAGTGGTAAAGGTGAGAGGGAAAGAGAGGGAGAGGAAGAGAGAGGGGGGGAGAGAATAGAGGACAAAGAGTCATGAAAGAAGGAGAAAGAGGGGAGTAAGGAGAGGGCAGAGAAAGGGGAGGAAGAAGGATATGGAGAGGAGGGAGAGCCAAGATGGCAGAGTGAAAGCAGGGACTCACCTGAGCTCTTCCATAAATTCCTTCAAATACCTCTAAAAAGTAAATCTGAACAAATTCTAAAGTGACAGAATCCAGTAGGAGGCATAGTGTGGCAGATTTCCAGCCCAGGAAAACACAGAAAGTCAGTGGAAAGATTTGTTGTGCCAGGTTGGGGGAGCACAGAGTGCAGAATGTTCAAGCTGCACAAACACAGACCTGAGAATAAGGAACAGAAATTGGTCCTGGCATATTGAATCACCTGTGGCAGTGGCAATTCCCAAACCTCTCAGTGCAGGACAGGGGTCTGTTGGAGCTGGGTTAGAGACAAGAACAGGACCTGCTACAGCGGCAACAGCTACTTCTGGGGAAGTATCATCAGACCACAGACTAGATGTTTGAAAGTCACCTTCTTGAACTTCCTGGAGCCAAGATGGCAGAGTAAACCATAAGTGCTCCCATCTGCCCCTTGTTGACCTTGAAAAATTCAGAGAATTTTGCCCCAGGAAAAATCCTGGAATAGCAATGGAAAGGGTACAACAGTCTTTTTGCTTAGGAGGCTAGGAAGATCAAAGGGAAGGATTCCTTTTGGTGTGGCTGAAGGGAACCAGTGCAGGAAAGTAGGCATCCCAGGAAATCACACCTCAGGGAGAATCTGAGCCCCAGTGGGGTGGAGTCAGCAAGTGCCAACACCAGGACCCCGAGTGCCTTTGCACAGCTAGGGGAATTCAGCAGATACCAGTGTGGATGGAAGTCCACCAGGGGCTTAACCCACCTGAGCTCTAGCCCAGGGTTGAAGATTTGGAAACCTGAAGTGACTAGACCACCCCTCCCCCACTCCTCATGCTGTGAGCTTCAGTGTAACCCTGGGGAAATGAAGAAAACCTGGTTTCTGCCTTGGCACACACCAGCCAGCTCCAGTTCAACACCAGGTGAGATACAGAATTATATAGTTTCTAACTGACAGAACCAGAGGCCACAGCAACAAAGCCAATAACCAGGCCCCTAGCTCCCAGCACAAGAAGCATGGCTCAGAGCCCCCTGTGCCCCAGAGGCAGAGATTCACTTTAAAAGTCAGGAAATAGGCAATCACAATGGGCAAAGAGCAAATTGGAAAAGCAAAGACCATAGAATCCTACTATGGAGACAGGGAAAATCAAAATACACATTCAGAAGCATTGACAATATACCCACATCTGAAACCTCAAAAAGGAATATGAACTGGACTCAAGCCCAAAAAGCATTCTTGGATGAGCTCAAGAAGGATTTTAAAAGCCAAATTAGGGAGTTAGAAGAATGGACCAATTATTTTAAAAATACAATTGGCAAAATGGAAAAAAATTCACTGAAGAAAACAACTCCTTAAAAAGTAAAACTGGTCAAATGGATAAGAAGGTACAAAACCTATTATAGGAGAAAATAAATCCTTAAAAGGAAAAATTAGCCAAATGGAAAAGGAGGTACAAAAACTAACTGAAAAAAAAACAATTCATTAAAAAATAGAATTGGACAAGTAGAAGCTAATGACTCTATGAGGCATCAAGAATTAGTCAAATAAAATCTAATGAATAAAAAAATAGAATAAAATTTAAAATATCTCATTGGAAAAACAACTGACCTGGAAAATAGATACAGGAGTGATCATCTAAGAATTATTGGTCTACTAGAAAACCATGATAAAAAAATAATCTGGACAACATCCTCCAAGAAATCACCAAGGGAGACTGCCCTGAGATCCTAGAACCAAAGGGGAAAATAGTCATCAAAAGAATAAGCCAACTATCTCCTGAAAAAGATCTCCAATTAAAAACACTAAGGAATATTGTATCCAAATTCCAGAATGATCAGGAGAAAATACTGCAAGCAGTCAGAAAGAAACAAGTCAAATATAGAACTGCAGTCAGAATCACATAGGACCTTGAAACTTCCACATTAAAATACTGGAAAGATATATTATAAAATAAAGGAACTTGGACTACAACCAAGGGTCAACTACACAGCAAAAGGGAGCATAATATTTCAAGCAAGAATATGGATATTCAATGGAATAAAGGACTCCAAACCTTCCTGATTAAAAGGCCAGAGCTCAATGGAAAATTTGATCTTCAAATACAAGATTCAAAAGAAACATAAAAAGGTAAACAGAAAACAAACAAAAAACCTTGTTATTCAATAAGAGCAAATTGTTTACATCCCTATATGGGAGGATGATACATGTTAATCTTCAGAAATGTATATTAATTATGACATTTAAAAGGGATATGTATAGATAGAGAGTGTGAGTATAAAGTAACTGATGCTATGATAAAAATCCTAATTAATGGCATATGAAGGGATTGTAATGGGATCAGAGGAAAGGGGGAGGCAGAAAAGGATAAATTACATCACATAGATAGGAACAAAATATTATAGTAGAGGAAAAGAAGGGAGGAAAATGAGCATTGTTTGAGCTTTACTCTCATCACTTTTGGTTCAAGGAGGGACTAACATGCTCAGTTAAGTACAGGAATTTAACTTGCCCTATAGGCAGTATGAGGGGAAAGAAAAGGGAAAGAGGCTGATAGAAGGTAGGGAAGACTGAGGAACATGTTGGTCAAAAGCAAAACACCTTCAAGGAGGGGAAGGGAGAAGGGAGAAATAAAAGCATAAATGGAAGGTGTGATAGTAATGGAATATAAAGATTCCCCTGTATTGGCTTGGTTTTCAAATTGATTGTGTTAAAACCCAGAGCTTGTTAATCCCACCTCTGGGATGGACTTGTTGATGTGAAAAGAAAGTCCTAAACTGGGAGGAGCTGGTGACATAGATTTGGAGAGACAAGAGAGAGGCAGAAGAACTTTTTGGAAGCAGCACCCTCGTGGAGGCAGAGAGAGACTGAGAGGATTGTGGAGAGCCACTTTGAATCTCCCTGGACTTTTGAGACATGCCCCTGCAGCTGCCAAGGACTGAGGAGACATGGCTGTTTTGCTGGTACTTTGTCTGTCTGTTTTAATGTTGTTTTGCCAGATATGTCCACTGGTGAAAGACAGTCCTGTTATTGAAGAAGTCCTGGAACCTGGCTGTTGGCTAAGAGCTCCTGAGACTGTCCTGCAGAGAGAGTGAATACTGTCCACTGGTGAAGGACAGTGCTGTTGTTGCAGGGGTCTGGGAACCTTTCTGTTGGTTCAGAGCTACTGAGA
>NW_027185877.1:6465745-6467413 GCF_028583685.1 Petaurus breviceps papuanus
TGTTGCAGGGGTCTGGGAACCTTTCTGTTGGTTCAGAGCTACTGAGACTGTCCTGCAGACAGAGAGTGAATATTGTCCACTGGTGAAGGGCAGTGCTGTTGTTGCAGGGGTCTGGGAATCTTTCTGTTGGTTCAGAAGCCCTGAAGAAGGATTTTCTTGTATGTTTACAGGAATCCTGGGAGAGGGTTTTGCTAATGTTTTCAGGGGTTCTAGGACTGTTCTACAGACAGAGGATGAATTAATGAAGAGACTGGCAATGTATCTTGTGGCCTTGCTAAGCCTTGTCTCAACAGGAACTAAGATTGCTGAGAACTTGCCTCTTGTCAAGATGAAGAAAAGACCTCCATTTGGGTATTAAGTGCTGTGCTTAAACTTGATTGTAACTCTGGGGTAGATTCAATTGTGATCCAGGGGTGGGGAACTTTTGACCTTTTTGTGTTCTATGGTTGAAAATGAATGTACTTTACTTATGTTTGGAAACTAATCTCCATTTGAGAAGAGGGGTTTTGTGATGGACCAAATGAATGTACAGCCTAGGGGTGGAATAGTATTTAGAACAGGGACTTTGTAATTGATTGAATGAATGTAAGGTCCTGGGGTTGGGTAGTACTTGGAGATAATTTAATCACACTTAGTAAATGCTGTATTTTGAATGATGTCATGTTCTTAATTTGTCACTGAATAAAATGGAGAGCACCTATGCTGGTATTCTGAACGTTGGGAAGTTGCCTTTCCTTGGCATTACATTACAGAAGGCAAGAGGGAATAGGATGATGGAGAAACAAAGATAGTAATCATAACTGTGAATGTGAATGGGATTAACTCTCCCATAAAATAGAGGAGGGTAGCAGAATGAATTAAAAACCATTATTTTACAATTTTACAAGACATACATTCAAAACAGGGGAATGCACACAAGGTAAAAAAGATATGGGGCAGCAATCCTAATCTCAGACAAAGCAAAAGCAAAAATAGATCTAATCAAAAGAGATAAGAAAGAAAATTATATCTTGCTAAAAGGCACCATAGACAATTAAGTAATATCATTACTATACATATATATACCAACTGGTATAACATCCATATTTTTAGAAGAGAAGTTAAAGGAGTTACAGGTGAAAAAATAGGTAGCAAAACTATACTAGTAGGAGAGCTCAACCTCTCCCTCTCTGAACTTGATAAATCTAACCTCAAAAGAAACAAGAAAGAATTTAAGGAGGTGAATAGAATTTTAGAAAAAATAGAGGTAGACCTTTGGAAAAAATTAAATGGAGAGAGAAAGGAATATACCTTTTTCTCAGCAATATATGGCACATACACAAAAAACTGACAATGTACTGAGGCATAAAAACCTCACGATCCAATGCAGAAAGGCAGGAATATTAATTGTAAGCTTTTCATTTCATCATGCAATAAAACTTTTATTTAACAAAAGGCCATGGAAAGATAGACTAAAAATTAACTGGAAACTAAATAATCTAATACTAAAGAATGAGTGGGTCAACCAACAAATCATAGAAACAATCAATAACTTCATTCAAGAGAATGGCAATAATGAGACAGCATACCAAAACTTATGGAACACAGTGAAAGCAGTTCTTAAGGGAAGAAGGAGAAGGGGGAGAGAGAGAGAGAGAGAGAGAGAGAGAGAGAGAGAGAGAGAGAGAG
>NW_027185877.1:6467423-6500531 GCF_028583685.1 Petaurus breviceps papuanus
GAGAGAGAGAGAGAGAGAGAGAGAGAGAGAGAGAGAGAGAGAGAGAGAATTGTATTAAAAGATCAAGAAAGTAAGAGTTCAGAAAAAATATGAGTTGGGACAAAAAGAACAAAGTTCTGCCCCTCCCTATAAAGGTTCACTTAATCAAATTAACCTCCTTTACAAGGTCACCACTGAATTATTATAGTGATCAGCAGACTTCATGCTGATTGTCTCTCCAGAACAGGTAAGTTAGCATTATTTTTATTTTTCTTTAGAAGAAAAACTGAGCTGAGAACTCTCCTTAGTCCATTAAATGGCGAAAGAGATGTAAAATGTCTGTAAAAGAAAACACTGTGGATAAACTCCACAAATTCAAAAGGAAGACTGACTGAATTACAAGAAGCATGACATCTGAAAAAGAATCCAGGAAGAGTATTTTGTGTTTATGAGACTATGTATATACTCATATAATACAGTAATCTACCATAGGAAGCTATATAGCATAGCAGATGGAGAAGCAGGTTGGCAGCCAGAAAGATCTAGGTTCAAGTCTCCTCTGGCACATACCTGTGGCTGACCTTAGTCAGCAAGTTACTTAACTTCTCAATTCTCTAAGCAATCCTTAAGACTCTAAGATACAAAGCAGATGGTAATATACATTGAAGAAGGAATTCTGTAACTGAGAATTATCCTCTACCAATGACATCACAGATTCATTCCATATCTCTTTTACACTCCCTAAAGTCTCATGGGCCCAAACAAGTAAATTACAGCTCTTAGAAAACAATCTTAGCTACAGACCTAAATATAGGTTTTATTTTCATCATCACAAAAATATTAAGATAATTTTCTTTATGGGAGAATGATTGGTGGAAAGGGAGGTAGTAAAGGAAGAAATGCTGGAACATAGCAATGTTAACATTAATAGTAACTTCATATAATAGTTTTTTTCCCACAAAGATTTTATAGTTTTTCCCACATAAACCAACATAAATACAGTGACTCACAGGTTACAAAAAATCTAAAAGTGTCCTCTGACACTGCTATTGTTTACAGGTGCCCACCAGTCCCAGGAGGTTCATGCAAGTAATTCTGAACCAGTTTAACCACAATCCCCGGTTCCTCTTTGTTTCGATACCTATTCATCATATTATAGACTTTCTGCAGTAGCACTGCTTTCATTTTTGAGAAATACTGCTTTTAAATAAGAACCTGAGTTGTGGAAAGTATGACCTCAGAGAGACTGGAATGCAAAATACAATGGTAGTAAATATAACTACTTCACAGAGCTTTATTAAGAATACTTTAGAGTACCAAATGTTTGTATAACATTACAGGTAACACAGGGCAGCCAGGTGCCTCAGTGAACAGAGTGCCAGGTCTGGAGTCAGGATAACTGGAGTTCAAATGTCACCTCAGACACTAGCTGTGCAGCCCTAGGCAAGTCACTTAACCCTGTTTATATCGGCTTCCTCATCTGTAAAATAAGCTAGAGAAGGAAATGGCAAACCATTCTTGTATCTTTGCTAAGAAAACCCCAAAATGGTCACAAAGAGTCAGACACAACTGAAAGACTCAAAACACACACACAAACAGCACACACACACACACATACACACACACACATCCCTTTCCCTGAATCTTAGAGTTGGAAGAAACCTCTGAGGCCAGTTAATCCAACTCTTACGTGAACATGAAACCTATTACTTTCCTTTACAAGTGTTCATTGCAAAGAATTCCAGTAAGCAGTAACTCACTACATGTTGGGGTAATCCATACCGAATTTCTTCTTCTGAAGTCCCTACCCTCTTTCAATTGGTAGTAGTGATTAAAAAACAAACAAACCCAGCAACTGTGATCCTTAAGGTCTGCAATTTTCCTTTTGTAGCACCAACACATCCCCCCCACCCCTTCCTCAACTCACATTTTCACTTTTGGATTGGCAGTTGCTACCTCAGGTTCTAGGGATAACTATGGGTAGGTGTTACTACTACTATAATTCATGGGCCACATGTGGCATGCTTCCAGTCAATAATCAACCAGCTCTTAGCAAAGGCCTTTATTAAGACATTACATAGTAAGGACGGTTTCTATAAAAACACTCCCCAAAAAACCTAAGGCACACCCTTCCACAAATATTCATGGTGTCCATGAAAAGAATATACTCATATTTAGTGTATAATGATAAGGTGCATACATAAAGTACATAATATTTGGCAAAGGAGAATTCACAACTCCATGGCCTCCAAGCTTCTTGCTCTTTGAAGAATCCTTATGAAGACGTTTGGACACAGTGTCTGGAGGTAGGCAACTCCAAGAGTTAAGTGATTAAAAAAAAAATTATAGTCAGCACTCTTCTCTACTCTGAGGTTCCATGTTCAAGTGAAGGTGCTTCCTCCCTTCAGTGACCTTTTTTCAGTTCTGTGTCTGTCCTCAGGGGCTTACCTCTGATCCAAAATGAATGCATTTTTTTCCTTCTGGACCAGTAGTATCATTATAACAGAAGGGCTGGGAGGAGGTTGGGATATACTTAAGGGGGTGGGGAACCACATGTAGCTCTGAGGCTGCAGGTTCACCACCCTTAGATAGAAAATACACCCTTGACCTCCCCAGTGGGGATTTTACTCAAAAAGATCTCTTTAGAATCTAGATCCCCAAATTGCTAAAATTTAGCCAGCTGTTATTTTAAGGCATACAGAGGAGGACATAGCTTACCGGATAAGTCAATCTCTTCTTGACCCAATCAAACAGGTTCATGCCTCCTAAAGAAATTATAGTGTATAAATTATCATATTTATACATTAGAACCTCATCATGTATTATTAGATACACTTAGGTAGGGAGAGAAATTCCTCCTTTACATTATCCAAAACTTGATAACTACACCAATTTAGGACAGAAGTTGTGTTTCATAATGGATAGAGACCTGCTGTGGGGTCAGAAGACCAGATTTGAAATCTTGAGTCTGCCAGAAACAACATAAGCCCAAGGAATACACTAAAGCTTTCAGTTCTTCAGGTAATTCTCTAAAACCCTAAATTGCAGAATATATATTGAACTGATATAGTAGAGGAAGATTCTCATTGGAAAATCCCTACAACTAATGAAATAATTTTTTTTTACTTTTACTTTCTGCAAAGAGAATACTTTTTAAATTAAATTTTATGTTTATTTTTAGTTTACATCATTCATCTCCACAAGATATTGGGTTACAAAGTTTCTCCCCATCTTTCCCCTACCACCACCCCAAAATATCATTCCCACTATATACACCCTCCCCCAATCTGCCCTCTCCTATATCCTCCCTCAATAACCCTCCAATTTTCCAGTAGGGTAAGATGGATCTCTATACCCCAGTGCCTGTATATCTTATTTCCCAATTGCATGTAAATTATAATAATAATAATAATATATTTTTTAAACATTTGATTTTAAAACTTTGAAATGCAGATTCTTTCCCTTCCTCCCTTGTTACCCACCCTTACTGGGAAGATAAGCAATTCAATATAAGTTGTACATGTGTAGCTATGCAAAACATTTCCATAGTGGATATATTGTAAAAGATTGACTATATTTCCCTCCCTCCTATCCCACCTCCCACTAGTTCTATTCTCTAATTTGACCCTGTCCCTTTTCAAAAGTATGTGCTTCTAACTTCCCTCCCCCCCAATTTGCCCTCCCTTCCATCATCCCCACTCTCATCCCCTTCCCCCCACCCTCCTGTAGGGTGAGATACCCTAATTAGTGTGTATGTCATTCTCTCCCTAAGCCAAATTCAATGGGAGTAAGTTTGACCCATTACTTTTTGCCTTCTTGTTCTTCCCCTCCTTTGTAACAGTTTTCCTTTACTTCTTCTATCTGAGATAATTTACCCCATTCTGTCTCTTCCTATCTCCTCTCATTATATTCCTCTCTCACCTCTCAATTTCACCTTTTAAGTATCATCCCTTCGAATTCAATTGGTCCTGTGCCCTCTGTCTATGTATACTTATACACATATATACACAAACTCACATATGAATTCATATGCCCATATACTCTCCTATATAGATATATACATGCATGTATATATATATGTGTGTGTGTATGTGTATATATATATATTACCTTCAACTATTTTCATACTGACAAAAGTTTCATCAGTTACAATTGTTGTTTTTCCATGTAGGAATGTTAATAGTTCAACTCTGATAAGTTCCTTATGATTTCTTTTCCCTGTTTACCTTCTCATGCTTCTCTTCCTTCTTGTATCTGAATGTCAAATTTTCTCTTTCACTCTGGTTTTTTCATTAAGAATGCTTGAAAGTCCTCTATTCCACTGAATGACCATATTTTCCCCTGAAACATGATAACTCAATTTTGCTGGGTAGGTGATTATTGGTTTTAATCCAAGCTCCCTTGACCTCCAGAGTATCATACTCCAAGTCCTTCAATCCCTCAGTGTAGAAGCTGCCAGATCCTGTGTTATTCTAATTGTGTTTCCACAATATTCAAATTGTTTCTTCCTGGCTGCTTGTAATATTTTCTCCTTGATCTAGGAACTCCGGAGACTGGCTATGTTATTCCTAGTAGTTTTCTTTTTGGGATCTTTTTCAAGAGGTGATCTGTAGATTCTTTCAACCTCTATTTTACCCTCTGGCTCTAAAACATCAGGGCAATTTTCCTTGAGAGTTTCTTGAAGGATGATTTCTAAGTCCTTTTTTTATCATGGCTTTCAATAATTTTTAAGTCATCTCTCCTGGATCTATTTTCCAGTGGTGGAAAAACCAGTTAGTGGTTTTTCCAATGAGATATTTCACATTGTCTTCTATTTTTTCATTTGTTTGGATCTGTTTAATAATATCTTGATTTCTCATAAAGTCACTAGCTTCCATTTGCTCCAATCTAATTCTGAAGGAATGATTCTCTTCAGTGAGCTTTTGAGATTCATTTTCCATCTGGCAAATTTGACTTTTTAAGGCATTCTTCTCCTCATTGTCTTTTTGAGCCTCTTTTGCCATTTGATGTAGTCTACTTTTTTAAGGTGTTATTTTCTTCAGTCAGGTTGCTTACTTGCTTTTCATGCATCATTCTAATTTCTCTTCCCAATTTTTCCTCCACTTCTCTTATTTGGTTTTCAAATACTTTCTTAATTTCCTATATGGCCTGTAACCAATTCATATTTTTCTTGGAAGCTTTTGATACAGGAGTTCTGACTTAATTGTCTTCCTCCTGTTCCATGCTTTGATCCTTTTTTTCCAAAAAATAGGAAACTAAAGTAGGATTGCTGTGCTTGCTTTGCTTCCTTTGCTTGCTCATGTTGTCACTCAATTACTTGACTTTTGAGCTTTTTTGCCACAGTAGAACTCTGTTTCCAGAGAGGAGAGCTTTGTCCCAAATTGCTGGGGATTTCTCAGCTGTAGGAGCTATTAATTGGCTGCCCTCTCTGAAGCCTCCACCAGCTCTGGCACCTGGTCATGCACCCCAGGACCTCCACCCTAGATAGCAATCCAGATCCAAGCAGGTTAAAGTAAGAGCAATTAGCCCTCAGACTGGTCACTTGGTCCCCCTACAATCTGCAGGCCAAGAGCTCTGAAGTAGCATGGAGCAGCAGCCGCTGTACCTTAGCCACTTCTCCCTCCTGAGGCAGAGGCCAGACCACACTTCTGTACCCCCTGTTCCCACAAAGTCTACACTGACCTTTCACTTTGTCTTTGGGATTTATGAGCTGATAATTCTGGAAACCATCACAGCTGCTGGTGATCCACTCTCCTGAAGTCCCTCCAGCCACAGCTGGTCGGGGCTGCCCTAAGGCTAAAACCACGGGCTCACAGCGGGGTTGGGTTCTGTTCCCAGCATGATGCAATGGACTGTCTGTCTGCCAGGCTGCCTTCACTGTCACTTTGTGGCTTCTGTAGTCCTAAAGTTTTTTAGAGTCATTTTTATCGGTATTTGAGACATTTATAGGGGGAGCACATAGAGTTTTCCTTCTTCTACACTGCCATCTTAATGAAATAAATTTTTAAAAAATTAAACACAATTATTATTTTACCTAACCTATACTCAGACAATTAAGTGGTACCACCTAACCACCTCAGTACAGGTTAGGGTAATTAATATTTTTGTTTTCAAGTTTTTTTCAGGTATATCTGACTCATCCTGACCCCGTTAGGGGGGTTCCTTAACAAAGATACTAGAGTTCTTTACTATTTCCTTCTCTAGCTCATTTTATCAATGAGGAACTGAGGTAAACAGGGTTAAGTAACTTGGTCAAGGTCACACAGCCAATAAGTGTCTGAGGCCACATTTTAACTCAAGTCTTTCTGACTTCAGGCCCAGCTTTCTATTCGTTATTGACTCTCTACCAAACCCTTGGTCTCTCCCTGATTCACTCAGGGCTCAAGATTCAAAAGGGGTTCTTTAGAAGAGGCTTTTCCTAACACTCCCCTTCATCCAACTACTAGAGCCTTCACCTTTAATGTTATCTTTAATCTCCTCTGCATGCATCTTCCATCCATCCACATATATGTATCTATACATACATATCTGTATGAATATATATTTATGGGTATATATGTATGTGTGTATGTATCTGGGTGTGTATACACACACAAAAGT
This sequence comes from Petaurus breviceps papuanus, assembly GCF_028583685.1. NCBI lineage: Eukaryota > Metazoa > Chordata > Mammalia > Diprotodontia > Petauridae > Petaurus > Petaurus breviceps. The sequence continues at coordinate 6,474,003 of NW_027185877.1, forward strand.
GAATTAAAACAAAGGCTTATTGAAGTCAGGACTATCTGTGTCATGTATTTAGTGAAAACTTAACGATGCATATTGATTCATTGATTGAGGGGTTTAAAGAGACTTGAATTACTATCCCTCCTATTTCCTCTGCATTATGGATTAACAAGATTCCATGGAAACACTTATGAATCAAACCTCAATTTACAAGTTTATTTCTATAGGAAAATGTCTAACTTATAAACAATTGAATTACTAGTAGAGTTTTAGAATATCTCTCTTTCCTAAGTAAAAGATTTTTTGGATTTGGGCTTCAAAAACTACACACACACACACACACACACACACACACACACACACATACCATAGCACTATTCATGAAGAGGATATTGCATTTGGAGTAGAAGACCTAAATTCAAAGCATGGATCTGCCATTTACTCCTTGTCTGACTTTAGACAATTCACTTGTTCTCTCTAGACAACAGTTTCCTCATCTGCAAAATGAGAAGGATAGACTAGATCAATCAACCAAAAAGCATTTTTTGGAGCACTTACTACCGTGTTTCCCCGATAATAAGACCTATCCCGAAAATAAGCCCTCCCCTTACTGTGTAAGATTCCTCTAAAATAAGCCCTCCCCCGAAAATAAGCCCTATTGAGATTGCTACTGTAGTGAAGGTGATCCCCTGCGCTACACACTACATTACGCTACACGCTACATTACGGTACCCTCTGTATGCACCGTTCCCCCTCCCCCCCCATGAAACGCACGCCATGCTCCGAGCTGTATCCAATCAGAGCTGCAGCAGTGAGCGTGTCATCCTGTCCTTCCCCAGTGATTTGCTTGCTGGTACATTTTTTTGTTCACATTTACCTGTTTATTAAAATTGCTGTCAATTTTCATTAAAATAAGCCCTCCCCTGAAAATAAGCCCTCTGGTGTTTTTCTGTCCAAAAAAATTAATAAGACAGTATCTTATTATCGGGGAAACACGGTATATGCCAGGTCTGTGCTAAGAATTGGAGTAACAAGTGAAAAGAATGTAATAGCCCCTACTTTCAAAAAGCTTATACTCTACTATGGAAAATAACAAATACATATATAAACATATACATAATACATATATAAACATGTACAACATAAATATAAGGTGAATAAAGGCAATTAAAGACAAAGTAGTTTAATGAAAAGATATTTGGGAGGGAGAAGGAGGATATAAGTCATTAGAGGTAGAAGGAAAGGCTTCATACAGACCTTGGTGCTTGAGCTATGTCTTAAAGGAAGAGAGAGAGACTTTACATAATGGAGGTGTGAAGCTTGTGCATTCCAGGAATGTAGAATGGTGGTCAGTGAAAAGGTTTGAAGATGGGAGACGGGGTATTTAGTGTGAGGAACCGAGGGAAGAATTTTGAGAAGAGGCTTGTTTGATTCAGAGGGTAAAACCAGGAACAGAGTTGAAATTGCAAAAAAGACAATTTAGACTTACTATAGGGGAAAAAAGAAAGAACTTCCTTACAATTTTGGCAGACTGTAACACATTGGTCTACCACAGGAGGTCATAGTTTGGGGTTTTTTTTTTTTTTGTTTTTTTTTCCTTCATTTGTTTTCCTTTAGGCTCCAGCTAGATGGTTTTAGTGAGGATTTCTTTTTAGGTATGAATTGGGCCAGATGGTAGCAGAGGGAGGTCCCTTCCAGATCTGAAGTTTGACTGGATTAGAGATTGCTCTAGAGAAAACAATGACTAATTAAGCTGAAAAGACTGGTGGAGCCAGCTTGCGGCAGGACACGAAATGCTAAAGAAAGGAGTTAATATTTTGTTATAAAGGGAAGTAGTGTAGAGAATGGACCTGGAGTCCAAAAGACTCATCTTCCTGAGTTACTGAGTTCAAGGGTCTGGCCTCAGACACTTACTAGCTGTGTAACCCTGGCCAACTCACTTAACCCCTGTTTGCCTCAGTTTCCTCATCTGTAAAATAAGCTGGAGAAGGAAATGGCAAACCACTCCAGTATCTTTGCAAAGAAAACTCCAAAGGCGGTCATGAAAAGTTGGACATGACTGAAAGGACTGAATAACGACAAGGTGACTTGTGATTAAGTGTTACATTCAAGAATTCTTACTGAACTGGACCTCTCCTATCCCCCGAGCAAGTTCAACCCTAGACTACATAAAGGGAATATAATTGCTAGCTACATCTTGACCTTGAAAAATTATATCTTAACCACCTAATTACTTCATTTAAGCAGAGTCAACTTTCTTCTTGATATTTATAAAGAAGTCAGTGAGGTAAAATTGCTTAGCAATGGACACCCAGTTCAACAAATATCAGTGTCAAGAGGGAGGAATATGGAGTGATGAGGTAAGAAGTTTCTCTCTCAGTCAACTGTATCAACTGAATCAAACCTAGTATTCAGTGGGAGGGCAAATGTCATTGCCAGAATGTCCTCATGTCATATAAGTCTGTCACTGTGTTCTTGAAGTTCAGAGGGAGAATATTAAACTTCAGAGAGCTATTGAACAAAAAGACAAATTTTTAATTACTAGAAATTGTGTTCTCTCTGCAAGGTCTCACACCATATCAGGTCCATTTTGTCTAATTCTTCCCAACCTAGTATATTATCATGATGAATTCAGTTCTATTTTTAAATTGTTTATTAAATATATTCTATATCTGAAGCTGCCATGCTAGTTTTCTTCTGGGAAAACACAGATGAAATTTGGTCTCTTTCACCAAGAAGTTAACAACTGGACTCAGCAATGTCCTGTGGCAATCAAAAAGGGCATAGCTTCCAAGCCCAAGAAGGCAGGAGCCCCACTGTACTCTGTTCTCATGAGATGATATTTGTAGTGTTTTCATTGAGTTTGGACATTGATTAGTTGAAGAGAATCCAGAAGAGGAAAACCAGAACATGAAACTGATGCCATAAGAGAATCAGTTAAAGGAACTGAACAAATTTAGCCTGGAGAGGGAGGGAGGGAGGGAGGGAGGGAGGGAGAGAAAGGGGGAGTAAGAGTTTACTATGTTCAAAGCACTGTGCTAAGTGGCACAGATATAAATAGGAAAATATCAATTCCTACTTCCAAGGTGCTTACATTCTCATGGAAGAGACAACACATATTGAATGTAAATAAAAGGAGAAAAGACTTGGTGGGGGAAGTTATAAGCCATTTTTAAGTATTTGAGGATCAGACTTGCTCTGTTTGACTCAGAGAGCAAAACCAGAAAGAAGTGGAGGAAACAACAACTAAAAATTAGGCTTAATATCGGGAAGAAATAACTTACTAACAATTTGAACTGCCCATAAGAATGGACTGCCTTGGGAGGTAGTAAGGTCTCCCTCATTTGAAGTCTTTAGCCAGAGGCTAGTTAAGCACTTTTCTAGTGGGTTACAAGGATTCCTTTTCAGGTATGAACTGGGCCAGATGGCTGCTGAGGGAGATCCATTCCACATCTAAAATGCTATGATTAGGGCCTACTTAGCAGCATATGACACTTGTACAAATGCATTTAATACAAGATAGAGGAGCAAAGAAGAGACTGAGGCCATATGTCTTAGGAAAACTTGAGGGAATAGAGAATGGGATCAACTATGTGGTAGTAGTGAAAACTTAATGGTGATGGTGCCACTCAGGCTAAGCCAGAGAGAGAGAGAGAACCAAAAAGACCTGAAATCTGAAGATAAAGAAGAATATAGGCTAGTCGTCAGTCATAGAGGGAAGCCTGCATTAATGTAAGGAGCCTGTAGAGTATAGGATGAGTGGAGATCAGGTAATCAGTTCATTATAGTTGGAACACAGTCTGGGCAAGGTAATAATGGGAAATGAGACCAGAAAGGCAGATTGGAACCAGATTGTGGAGTTCCTTGAGTCACCTAGTAAAGATGCCATTATTCCCCCCAACACACATTCTATGATCCAATACTCTGACCTATTTCCTGTTCCTTGCATATGATATTCCATGTTCCACCTCCGAGCATTTGTACTCACCATCTCCAATGCCTAGAATGCTTTTCCTCCTAACCTCTACTCTATGGCTTCCCTGGCTTCCTTCAGGAATCAGTTCATATCCCACCTTCAGTAGGAGGTTTTTCCTCCCCTATTATTAGTGTCTGAGATCACATTCCATTTACACTGTATAGATCCTGTATTTACATAGTTAATTTCATATTGTCTCCTGCGTTAGAATGTTGAATTCCTGAGAGCATAGACCATATCTTTGCCTTTCTTTTCATCCCTAGGACTTAGAACAATGCCTAGCAAAGAGTAAAGGCTTAATAAATTTTTGATGGCTTACTTACTCTCCTGTACAAGTGAACCACCATTTTTTCCTTCCTCCAATCTATCCTATGTTATACTGCCAGATTCATCTCCCTAAAGCAGCTGTGATCCTCTCATTCTCCCATCCAAAACCCTTCAATAACTTCCTATGGTCTCCCTAAAATAAAGTTCACACTCACTGGAATGGCATTCAAAATCGCTCAACAACATCCACATCTCTTAACATCCTTGGTCTTTCTAAGCTTGAACTAGGATAGAGCAAAAAGTCCTCCCCAAAGCTCCATTATAAAAGGGTGCCAAAGTCTACCACCTTTTCATTTCCTACCAGGTTACATCCCTTTAGATTGCACTTCTCCATCATGCTCCCATACTAGGTACCCTCCCAGAACCCACCCCTTCAGCTTACTTTGCATGTTGTCATCCCTCATTAGACTCTAAGTTCTTCAGGAATAAGAATTTTCTTTCTTTTTTCAGAATTTTATCCCAAGCTCATAGCACAGTGCCTGGTAAATGTTTCTTGGCTGACTGACCAATCTATCCTTCAGCCTTATTGCCCATGATCTTTTCTTCATTTGTATTTTGTTCCAGCTAACGTATATCAATGCCTTTTCTACAGACCCAGTTTATGCCTTTGTGAAATCAGCCAGGCTGCCCCTATGACTACCATGGATCTCTTCTTCATCTCCAGCTATCACAATATTTATATTTCATCCTTATTCCTCAACTTTGTCCCTCGTTTTATTCCTTCCATATCTTTGCCATGCAGTTTCCTCTACTTGGAATGCCCTTCCCTAACCCCATTTCTGAACTGAAATCCTAAGTAAGGCCCAGGTCAAAAGCAATGACATCTACAAAGCTTCTAAACAAAGCATTCAGGCCTTAAGCTTTAAAAACAGTCAGTCTAATTGCTTTGGGTGTGAACCCAGGGAAGAATAGAAAAGGCAGCAATTCCAACCCACATTGGCGTTTCTAATGAAAAGTTTGCTCTAGGCTTGGATGAGTAAACTAAGGACACTGACTGACCACAGCTGCTCCAATTAAATGAAGATCTCTTAGGTAAACAAAAGCCTTTGAGTATGGCCCTAATAAAAACTGTCTCATGGAATCAGACTGTGGTCAGAAACAACTGCATGACCAACTCTCCCAGAAGCTAAGCATCTATCAAGACAGCATTCCTGAGTCTACCCTTGAATTTGCCTTCCTTTCCACTTCCCCAATGGCAGGAAATGCCTGTAATCCATAAAAATGTTCCACCCAGATACCATGGCCTGAATATTGGTCAGTGATGTGCAATTTTGAAATGATGAGATGAATTTCCATTCATTGGTCAGATATTGGGAACATCTGTGTGAGCTCCCCAAAAAGGAAACTATAGGTTAGCTGCTGCACAGAGACATTCCCATCCTACAGCAGGTCACCACCCCTGTTTACCACTCTACTTTTTTCTATTAAACTTAAATGAGTCATTAAGCTCTTAGCTTTCTCCTTTTACAGGGAGTGGCTTCAAATAAGATTATAACCAACAATAATAATAAACTGTTTTGCATTTCTGTGGTGCTCTTAATCCGAAAAGACTGCAAAATGCTTAGGAAACCTATGAATCTCTAAATCAATCTCTGAAACACAGCCATCCTTGAGGTGAAATGAGCTTAACTGATCAAGCCATCTAGAATCACTAGGCAAGCAAAGAAGACCACAGACTGGATTGCTCAAAGAGGCCCTTCTAAGGCACTGGGGCTAGGAGCCTAGTACTGTGGTTTTCTTATCTCCAAAGGACTGTGCAAGTGAGACAGAGTGGTTTATGAATAAGTGAATGAAGGAGGCCAGAAGCACACATTAAGGACCTAATGTATGTCAGGCCCTGTGCTAGGGGCTACAGGATATAAAGAAAAAAAGAGAGACTGTTCCTACCCTCAAGGAACTTACATTTTAATAGGGAGAGACAGTACATTGATGGCAGTGGTAGCAAGAAAGGGAGTTTTGTTCCTGGTAGTGGATTGAGGGCTTGCCTTGAAGTCAGAAAGACCAGGATTCAAGTCCTGTCTTTGATGTTTATTAATTGTGTGATGAAAGGAGTCACTTAACTTCTCAATATCTTAAGGCAACAATAAATCATAAATGAGTTGCCAATCTGCTTCAGTGAAAGGAGTTTCCATACCAAGAATACCCTAAATTGATGAAATCACAGATTTAGAACAAAAAAAAAAACTACATAATACTTCCCTCCCCCCCTTTTTATATGAAACCATGACATTCTGTTATAGTTTTTTTTTAAGAGTCAACATACAATACTATCCTGATTTATCTGTGTCCCCTCCTAAACATTCTCATCTCTAGCTGTTTTAAAAATGTTTCATTGGCACTATTTTCTTCATTTTTTTTAAATAATATCACAACTTTTGACCTTCCCAATGACTCACCCCCCAAAAAATGTTCAACATTTTCACAGTGTCTTGTGATTCCTTCAGATCCACATTTATTTTCCTTATGCTTCACTATGGTGTTGCTTATTTTTAAAATAACAATGATATTTTGAGAAAACAAAAAACTGGTACATCCTCAATGAGATATTTGGAACTGTCAGCCAGGGAGAGCTTGAAAAACTATTGGTCCACTTATTTGAATATCAGGCTTTCATCACATTGAGAATTCAGCTATATTAGGGGTGTACTTGACCAAGAATTAGATGAGAAACCTGACATCCCTTCTTCTAATTCATCATTAGATTGCAAGATGTTGACATTTACATTTACATCCTACCCAATATAGCTATGCCTTCAGTTTTCCTCCAGCAGCAAAAATGAAAAAGAGAAAGAAATCTGACCAAGGTCATGGGTTTATAGATGTAGAGATGGAAGGAGTCCTGAAGGCAATCTGGTCCAACCGTTCCATTTTGCAGATGAGGAAACTCGATCCTAGAAAGAAGTGACCTAAACCAAGTCACACGAGTCTCAAGAGGCAAAGCCAAGATTCAAACCCAGGTTCTCTGACTCCAAGTCTTTCCATTGTACCATGTAGTTATGGACTCACACTGACTGTTGGGTTTTTAGTGATACCAGGTGATATCTGATCCATCAAAAATTTAGAGCGATGCCTGGCTTTTATTACAATAATTTTTAGAAAAGGAGAAAGAGTCATGAAAGTGTCTTCTTGATTGCCAGTAAGTACATGAGGGACAGATCCAGAGATGTGAGCTAAGTCATCAAAGCAAGACTTCACACAACCTTTGTAACAACTAAAATCTACTTACAGTTACGATGAAACACCAAGTTACATAACACAAAGCTCTTCTCGTCATCTTGCCCATCATTCTACACTTCACTCCAAGGCGTAGTATGGTGCTAATGGGCATTCATCTAAATTGTTCTCTGCTCATCAGTATCCCAATAGTGGATGTAGCACCTTGCCAGACCACTATTCATTGTCCATGTTCCTGTGTCATCAATTTACTTCTTCATCTGCTTCAATGAAAGCAGATTTAGATAGTGTGTTCTGCTGTGAATTGCTTGGTAATGATTTTTCCCCTTCTAAGGTTTTTCTTGGTGAAATTTGGTGTACAGTTTCCATTTTCTTCAAGTTGATGTTTAATCAGTTATTCTGTATTGACTTTAAAGTGTACAGAAAGTTTGTTGTTTTTCAGGCAAGAGTAATATGTCAAGATTATGTCAAGAATGTTCAAAAAACCATAGCCTGCCAAGATGCAAGAGTTTCCCCAAAGGATTTAAAATGCACCTCAACAATGGATGTTGGAATTCTTGCTGTCTTTTGAATGTCTAGATATAAAATGGTTTGGATAATACTGAAACAATCATGTCACCTTACTTAGCTGGGAAAGCCATAATTCAATTTTGCCAATAAACTACTGGCAGGTCATTTAGTTTTTTTGGAGTTTCTCATTAAGTTTCCTAATTGTTTGAATACTATCTTTTCAAATAACAAGGAGAAAGTCACTACTGCACAGTAATTAGCAAAATTCATAAAGTATTTTTTCCTCTACTAGATGGAGAATTATTTCCCCTATAATCACACAGGTTGTTGTTGTTCACTTGTTTTCAGTCATTTCCAATTCTTGGTGGCTCCATTTGGGGTGTTCTTGGCAAAGACACTCGAGTGTTTGCCATTTCCTTCTTCAGCTCATTTTACAGATAAGGAAACTGGCAAACAAGATTAAGTGACTTGCCCAGGGTCACACAGCTAGTAAGTATCTGAGACCAGATTTGAATTCAGGAAAATTAGTCTTCTTGATTCCAGGCCTGGTTCTCCATGCACCATGCCACATAGCTGCCTGCACAGGTAGGAAGTGTCAAACCCAGTTTTCCTGAGTCCAAGTCAATGTCCCATAAATATATCTTTATGAGTTTATGGGATCTTTAGCAATATGCTCCATTCCCCACCACCACCCTGTAATGTAATGCCAAGGAAAGGCAACTTCCCAAGGTTCAAAATACCAGCATAGGTGCTCTCCATTTTATTCAGTGACAAATTAAGAACAGAGAAGATCAAAATATGACATCATTCAAAATACAGCATTTACTAAGTGTGATTAAATAATCTCCAAGTATTACCCCACCCCAGGACCTTACATTCATTCAATCAATTACAAAGTCCCTGTTCTAAATAATACTCCACCCCTAGGCTGTACCTTCATTTAGTCCATCACAAAGGCCCTCTTCTCAAATGGAGATTAGTTTCCAATCATAAATAAAGTACATTCATTTGTTCAATCATAGAACACAAAAAGGTCAAAAGTTCCCTACCCCTGGATCACAATTGAATCTACCCCACAGTTACAACAAGTTTAAGCACAGCACTTAATACCCAAATGGAGGTCTTTTCTTCATCTTGACAAGAGGCAAGTTCAGGGCAATCTTTGTTCCTGGGGAGACAAAGCTTAGCAAGGCCACAAGATACATTGCCAGTCTCTTCATTAATTCATCCTCTGTCTGCAGAACAGTCCTAGGACACCTGAAAACATTAGCAAAACTCTCTCCCAGGATTTCTGTAAACATACAACAAGAAAATCCTTCTTCAGGGCTTCTGAACCAACAGAAAGATTCCCAGACTCCTGCAACAACAGCACTGTCCTTCACCAGTGGACAGTATTCACTCTCTGTCTGCAGGATAGTCTCAGTAGCTCTGAACCAACAGAAAGGTTCCAGAACCTCTTCAACAACACGACTGTCTTTCACCAGCCGACAAATCTGGCAAAACAACATCAAAACAGACAGACAAAGTACCAGCAAAACAGCCATGTCTCCTCAATCCTTGGCAGGTCTCAAAAGTCCAGGGCAATTCAAAGTGGCCCTCAGCAATCCTCTCAGTCTCTCTCTGCCTCCACAAGTGCTGCTTCCAAAAAGTTCTTCTGTCTCTCTCCTGTGTCTCTCCAAATCTATGTCACCAGCTCCTCCCACTTCAGCACTCTCTTTTCATGTCAACAAGTCCATCCCACAGGTGCTCTGGGGTTTTAACACAATCAAACCAAAAACCAAGCCAATACAGGGGAATCTTTAAATGCCATTACTATTACACACCCCCAAACCCAAGTACCACACAACCCCTCAGCAATCTCTAACTTATGATGTCCCGTGTTGGTAATATTTCACTGTCTGGATCTAAACCAATACAATTTTTATATTGCCTAGGCGTGAATGACTGTCTTAGCAAACAAAAGTAGTGAGGAAATAGAGGCTGTTGGTGTTCTATTTTCCAATATACCAAATTAAATTTTTGATTCACAGAATTTACAAAAATGTTAGAGATGGAAGGGGTCTCAGATCAACTAGCTGAGATGCTTCTAGTTCAGGAAATGTATGCAAGTTTGTAGCATCAGACAATACATGTACTAAAATATTCCCTACCCCAAATGTTCTTCAGTGATTTAGAGTTGCAAAGGACCCCAGAGCTTATCTTGTCCAACTCTCTCCTTCTAGCAGATGAAGAAACTAAAACCTAGAGAAGGCAAATAACATATCCATGGTCATACCAATTGTGTATAGATGAATCAAGTTTTGGACTCAGGTCTCTCAATTCCAAATTCTGCACAATTTTCACAGATCCATGCTGTTACCATTTTTTTTTTGCTTTTCTGTCATAATAAATGCAAAGGAATTAATCTTTCTAATAGGCATAGATGAGTAGGTTGAATTTTGGGCTTATTCAACAAACTCTTGGTTGTCCTTTGGAGATAATCAAGTTCAGAATCTCTGGGGAACATGTATTCACAAAAGGCCAGCTCTGATAGCTTGTCATGTTTTGAAGGTGATCCTGATTTGTCTTCAACATTTTTAGACAGAATGGTTCCTCAGTCCCTTTGTTGCTCTATGAACATAAGTTCATAATAGGTCATTTTTCAAGAGTGTCTGATGCTTCATGACCCATCTGAAGTTTTCTTGGTAAATATACTGGAATAGTTTGCCATTTCCTTCTCCAACTCCTTTTATAGATGAGCAAACTGAGGCAAACAGGGTTAAGGGACTTGCTCAAAGTCACACAGCTAGTAAGTGTCTGAGACCGAATTTGAACTCATGTCTTCCTGACTCCAGGTTCAGTGCTCAATCTACTGCTATCTAGTTGTCCTGATGAACTCCTATCCCCATTTATTCATTAGGGATGTCTATGCCTTTCTATGCAGAACACTGAAAATCCCCTAATCATAGGCAAACAAATGCTCTGGGTTATAATTATGTGAATTTTTAGCACCTTCATCTTGAAAACTCCACAAATTCAATAATCTGCTCTCAATGACCTTGGGCCCATGATTTCAGTTTGGCAAATCAATCTCTTGGCATTTTCAAAGCCAAGAAATCCAAATCAGCTTTTCTGGTATACAACATTCAAAGAGAAACAAGAAGCAGAAAGTGCCAAAATATTTTACATGTCATGCTACTATGACTTCTTGTTACATTATTGTTTCCGACAAGTAAGGAATGCATTATTCCACAGAAATCCAAGCACTCTTTGATGTCCAATCTCAGATGGGAAAAATGCTACAGACTGTCTCCTCGGCAGACACCAAGCTGCAGGCATTGGAGTAAGGCCAAAGAAAAACATTCATTAATAAATTATTTTCTATTATTATTCACTGTATGACCAATGCTTTATAATTACACAAACCATTGAAGGGATGGCTTAAAATCTAATAAGGTTTTCTTTTTTTTTTAATTCCTCACATTATTAAAAGTTTTATTTTCTTTTACAATCCACTTTGTTTTATTATCTCCACAGCTAAGTTCATTCTCAATTTGCTCCTCCTACATTAAGTGGATTTGAATGTTTACTGATTTTCTAGCTCCAATATTCATTGCCAATGGAGCAAGCTAGGAACTGGCCTCTCCAAAAACATTAAGTCTAGGAAATCTGTGGGTGGGAAGAGAGTCAATCAACATGACATTTTTACAGCTAAAACTTTCAGTTCCACTTTAATCACTGAATTCTTCACAAAATATCAAATTAGATTGTTATAATATAGTTTTAATTACAAAGTAGAATATCATGTTATTTAATACAAAGACTACTGAAACAGCTATTCTCAGATCAGTTTTGAAAGCTTAATTAAATTCAGTGGAGCCCAATGATTTTCTCTTTCAAGAGTAGGCAGTGGACAGAGAATTGTACCTGGAGTCAAGAGATATGAGTTCAAATTTGGCCTCAAATACTTAATAGTTGTATGTCCCTGAGCATATAATTTAGCCTCTATTTGCCTCAGTTTCCCAACTGTAAAGTGAAGGTAGTAATAGCACTTACCTCCATGGCTGTTGTGAGGATCAAATGAGATAATATTTGTAAAGTTATTAGCACAATGCCTAAGACATAGTCGGTGATATTTAAGGACTAGTTATTATAGTATGCTATGTGGCAAGCTAATAACTCCATAGTTATTATACTGTGAAATGTTTATTTCACTAAAATTTTGTTAATAATCTAGAATATAAATGTAAATACAAATAAAAAGTTGTCATATAATCTACACATCATACTAATGGCTAATTATAGCTGGAATATAGTACTTTAAGGTTTACAAAATGCTTTAAAAATATAATCTCATTTTACTCTTAAAACAACCCTAGGCAATTGTTCTACTATTATACACATTTTAATTGAGGCAGAACATGTAAAATACATAGGAAACCTTAGAGTGCTTGCTGTTGCTTGTTGTCCTGGTAATAGTTGTGGTTGTTGTGGTGGTGGTAGTTGATTGGTTGTTGCTATAGTTGTTGTCATTGTTGTCATGGTTGTTTCATTTCAGTCTTGTTCAACTCTTCATGTCCCCATTTGGGGTTTTCTTTGCAAAGAGCTTGGAGTAGTTTGCCATTCCCTTTTTGGACTCATTTTACAGATTATGAAACTGAGGCAAATAGAGTTAAGTGACTTGCCCAGGTGGGATTCAAATTCAGATCTTCTTGATTTCTAGTCCAGTATTCAATTCTACTGTGTCATCTTGCTAACTAATATATACATAATCCCATAAAACCTTTATTTTTAAAGAACCCATTTCAACATGTCATCAATGGCATGATTTAAAATTTCATGTCTGACAACCCAGAAATCTTTAGATTGATTCAGCGGTCAGGAAGAAAGAGACGCAAATGGAAGTGAGAATTCTCACCACAGAAAGATATAGCCTGAAAATATGGGCAATAAGTCAGAAGTAAAGAGCCCACTCTCAGGATCAGCTGTAAATGGGGTTTACATATGGAACAGGAAGCCTGAGATTAAAGACAATGCAGTTGATTCTGCTAAGATTTTTAGAGCCAATCAACTGGATCTCTTTTTCTTCATTTGGCACATATAAACAACATGGTCAGCTTGGGATGCACCTCTTTTCATCAGTCCCTTGCTCAGTTTTGTTCTAGGACCTTTCCCTTCAGAAATAACAGAATTGCCCAGGCGCAGGGAAGAGAGTCAATTGTCCATCATGGGACTTTTTTGATAAAATCTACTCTGAGCTTCACAGCTAGACCCACTAGCTAGCAGCATAGATTTAAACTAGATCTGTTTTCTTTAACACCAGCAACCCCTAACCCTAACTATACTTGACCCCTACACAGTGGCTGGAATTTATAGAATGCTTTCAATTTTGCAAAGGGCTTTCCCCCAAAATATCCCTGTGAACCAAAGACTGAACATATAATAATTCCAACTTTACAGATGAGGGAACTAAGGTTCTAGTAAATTAAGTGACTTGTCCATGATCACCCATCTAATAAGTATCTGAGTGAGTTTGAACTAATCTCTACTAATAAGTCTATCAATCAACAAGCATTTATTAAACACAAGCGAGGTTCTTTCAGATTAGCATACTTTCCATTACACCATGTCATCTCTCTCTAAGAGGCCTTTTGTACTCACACAAGGATGGAGTCATGAATTTGAAAAGCCATTGTTTCCCTAAATATAACATAATGTTTAAAGAAGAGAGAAGTTCGAAAGTATACAGATTTGACCCACTGTTTCTAATTTCCTCCTTCTCTTCTCATCCAATTGGGGAAAAAATTGTTGATGTTCCAGCTCACACTTTCAGCCAATGCCTCTGAAAGGCTTAGAGTGGAGAATTCTAATCTATGCTACAAGAAAACTGGAAGGGAGAAAGAGAGATGAATGAAAATAATTGTGATTCATATTTATAGTCTTTTAAGGTTTTCAATGTGCTTTACATATATTTTATCATTTGATTCTCAGACCAACCACAGAAGTAGTTGCTAGTATTATAAATCTGAAGTCAGAGGTCAAAAGATTTGCACAGGAGTGTCTGAGGTAGGATTTAAACTCAAGTTTTTTCTGGCTCCAGATTCTGCCATCTTTGTCCTGTACTACCTATCTGCCTCAAAGAAATAAAATAAACATTTATTACACACCTCCTATGTGTCAAGTGTTATACTAACCACTTTATAAGCATTATTTCATTTGATCCTCACAACAATCTTGGGAAGTAGGTGCTGTTATCAGTTCCATTTCACAGTTGAGAAAAATGAAGCAAACGGAGATTAAGTGAATTGCCCAAGGTTACACAGCTAAGACATATCTGAAGCTAAATTTGAAATCAGGTCTTCTTGACTCCAGGCCTAGCACTCCACCCACATTAGTTTTAATCTAGTGAAAGGCAAAGAAGTAATAAAATCTCCATCTTAAACACTGGAGGGTGGGGGAAGAATGAAAAGAGAAAAATGGAAAAAAAAACACAAGGAAACTAAAGAGTTTGCTAATAAGGGTTACTAAATATTTTCTATTTTAAGAATTTGGAGACAGAGGAAACTACTCCAGAATTTTCTCCCTGTGCTATTGATTCTAATGCCTAGTATCTTCTTTCTTGAACCATTTGTGAACCGCTGATTAAACACTAATTAAAATTAACCCATGGTCCATCATTACCAGGACACAGAAAATTTCAAGAAATTTTAATTTACAAAATGTTATTTATGTTTCTCTCAGACAAGGTTGGTATAGTCAATGTAGAATGGTTGCCTTGTCATTTGAACACATTGCCATAAAGCATAATTTAAATGAAAAAAATGCAATTGACATGATAACACTGTATTTCAGGGTCTTATCACATTACCATTTATAATTTTATTATGAGCCTAATTGGAATTTAATTTAGATAACAGATTTATGGTCTTAGCCTCTCTCTTCCTCTTTCTCAAAGCTAATGATATCCATAATGAAAAATTACCACCCAACTTGTCACACAAAGTTACTAATTTGCTGGATTCTATGTTTTTTTTCCCCTAGATCATCCTTACTTTTGTTGTCACTAATAAAATTATATGTGTGTTTTTTTACATAGACTTATAAAACCTGACAGGCACAAACCATCCTTCCAATTCATTCCCAATTGTGGGGAAAATAGGATGGAGAGAAATACAAAGTTGGTAATCAATACTGTCGAGAAAAAAAAAACATTTTACAGTGAGTTTCTCTGATAAAGACCTCATTTCTCAAACATACAGAAAACTGAGTTAAATTTCTAGAAATAAGAGCCATTCCTCAATTGAGAATGCTCAAAGGATATGAATGGGCAGTTTTCAGACAAACTAATCAAAGCTATCTATAATCATATGGAAAAATGCTCTAAAATAATTACTGATGAGAGAAATGCAATTAAAACAACTCTCAGCTCACATCTGGCAGAAAAGGAAGATGACAAATGTTGGAGTGGATGGGGAAAAATTGAAATACTGATGTACTATTGGTGAAGTTTTATGCTGATTCAATCATTCTGGAGAGCAATTTGGAAATATGCCCAAAGGGTTATAAAACCAGGTATACCCTTTGACCAAGCAATACTACCACAGATTTGTATCCCAAAGAGATAAAAAAAAAAGGAAAAGGACCTATATAGATAAAAAATATTTATAGTAGCTCTTTTAGTGGTGATAAAGAATTGGAAATTGAGAGAACATCCATCAATTGGGTAATGGCTGAACAAGTTGTTGTATATGATTGAGGTGGAATATTATTGTGTTTTAAGAAATGATGAGCAGGATGATCTCAGAAAAAAAACATAGAAAGACTTACATGAACTGATGCAAAGTGAAATGAGCAAGAACCAAGAAAACACTGTACACAGTAACAACAACATTGTATGATCTACTATGAATAATTTATCTATTCTCAGCAAAACAATGATCCAAGACAAATGAGGAAATTGAAGCTGAGGTTAAATTAAGCACCTTCATCTATGTCTAGGAGCATGTTTCTAATTTCTTACAGGTATATTTCATTCTCTTAGAATAACTAACTAATTGCCAAGATGCCCAGAATGACTGCCATTTCTGTGAGAAGTGTCACACTAACTAATTTCAGGAAATTATAAGGCCATCAAAAGAAGCAGGGAAGCTAGAGAAAATGCAAGTAGTTGTAACAGCAGCTGGCATCCTTGTCTCCTCTCTCACCTATCCTCCCAGGATAAACCTCATCCAAATTAATCATAAAATTGAGTCTTAATGATGCATTATGGCAAATGTAGCATCCAGAAGCATTTCCCTAGAGTGAAAAGCTAGCTGTCTTTTGCATTCAACAACAGAAGAGGGCTTCTTTTCAAACTTGCCAAGCACTTACAAATGGTCTGGGAATGGTTCCCAATCAGGCAGCCAGCCTTTGATGATCATTCCCATTCATATGATTATCACCAGTCATCAAAAAGCTAATGACCCCAAAGATCAATTATGGACCACACCATGACAAAAGACTAACTGACAAAGCTAGTTTTAATAGGAAAATGGGTATAGTTAAACAGATACTTGTACAGAGATCTCCTTGAATCTCCACTACTATGAATTAGTGTTTATACTGTCATGATTATCTAACCTTATTCATTCCCATTAAGCAACCTGAGTATGGAAGGAGACTTTGAGTTGGGGAAGGCACAAAACCAGTTTTGCTGTTTCTATCACAATGCAAGAAGCCAAAAATGGTGAAGCCACATTGAACTGAAAATTTAAGTTGTAGCCAAACCCCTGAATTAAGACAGTGTCATTTCTGTTGTCTTTGTAGAGTCACAAATGTGTTGTCCTTGCCCCAGAAGTATGAACAAATTTCTGCCTGATAAATTATTGTGATAGTTCTAAAAAACCATCCCAGAAGCCAAGGAATTCTCAACAATGTCTACAAATTGAAAAAGAAAGAGAATATTCTATCTTCTGAAAAAGCACCAGCTAGCTCTTTAAAGAAATACTGAAGTTACAGGGAGACCTGGTGGTCCTGACCATAATCTGTCTTTCCCCTAATTCTCCATAATACTGCTTCCCCCCACCACAGATAATGATGCAGGTTACAATTAAGAAATAACTTGGCTATTATGTCAACGTCCATGTTAAAACTCCTACAAAAGGAAGAGACCTTTTCCTTCCTTGGAGTACAGTAGAATTTTTGTTCCATTTCTTATCCTCTGTCTGCCTCAGTTTCTTCAAAGGTAAAATAAGGATAATAATAGTACCTAAATCCCAGTGATGTTGTGAGGATCAAATTAGGTAATATTTTCAAAGCACTTCACATGATGTACGAACCATAGTAGGTGCTTAATAAATGCTTGTGATTTTTTTCTTCCTGTTTTTAGTATGATAAATCTGTAATATGAGTCAGTGTTACATATTGGATTTAGAGCCAGCCTCTAAATTGGAAAGGCCTGGGTTCAAATCTCACCTCAAACATATACTGACTAGATGACCATGGGCCAGTTTTTACCCTTTCACTATTCTAGGCCAGTGGGGTGAAACTCAAATAGAAAATGGTACCCTAAATCATATATAAGAAACTCTGAGGCCACATATGGACTTCAAAAACCACATGTTAATATTCCTTAGGTTCTATTGTATTTTTACTTATTTATTCAATGTTTCCCAATTACATTTTTATCTGGTTTGGCCTGAACTCAGGAATTTGTGCCCTATGGGTACCTCTGCTCAAAGCAGCTCTCCCAGACTCTAAGTTACAGAGAAGGTGCTGACCTACATTGGTTAAAGAATCCTTATTCCTATGACAATGAAATCACAGTCTTAGTTGTGATCATTATAGCTAAGTTTTTATATCTATTATACTCTAATCATAGAGTGATGTCATGGGGCAAAATTCTCTCCCTGCCATATGTGAACCAAAGATGGAGTTACAGGAAGTGATCGAGACAAAACCCATCATATTACTGTGATATTTTCCTTGCTTCCTACTATAAAATGAAATTAACCTGAATTTCAGGGCTTGCTACTTTGGCTTATATAGCTACAGCAATTACACCATTGATTAGCTTTTAAGATTGGTTTTGACCTTGCATCCAATTCATGTTGTTGTAGATCATTATAGAAGGCTTAATTTCATTATTGTGAGATGGACTCCCTTCCTGTTGTCCAAATTAACAACTTCCTCATTTTTATCTAGAAACTAGAAGGCTGGACTGACCTAGCTTGAACATAATAGCCAACTGTCTTGTCATTCTCCCTCCCCCAACAATGGTTCATATATGGAGAGGGAAATAAGGTATTAGTATCTTTGGTGAGGCAATAGGATTTGGAGAAAGGGGCACTTGGATTTTGAGTCAGAGGGTCTAAGGTCAAATTGCACTTATCTATCACTTATTACCTGAATGATCTTGATAAAATCACTTATTCACCCTTTGTCAGCCTCAGTTCCCTCATCTGTAAAATGAAGGGATTGGACTAAATAACCTCTGAAGTGTTTTTCCAGGTCTTAATAATAATATCCAGTATTTATATGGCACTTTAAAACTTGCAAAGTATTTGAAAATATTTCATTCATTTTTATCTTTATAAAAATCTCAATTTATCCTCACATCAATCCTGAGAGGCAGGTGCTACTGTATTATTATTTTACAGATGAGAAAACTGAAGCAGAGAGAAGTTAGATGACTTTCCCAGAGTCATATAGCTAGTGGTTTTCTGAGGCTGGATTTGAACTTAGGTTTTTATGACTCCAGATTCCATGCTCTATCCCAGGGGTAGGGAACCTGTGGCCTTAAGGCCCTGCTCCATCAGCTGCACTACCCAACTGCCTTTTAATCTATGATACTTAAATATTTTACAAACCCCAACTTCATATAAATTTTGAGTGAAAAAGTTATAAATAATAAATAATTTAAAGACTAAACAATAAATCAACATAGAATCAAAGAGAGGGGAATTCAAAGGACCATAGATTCAGATTTGTGAAAGTCTTGAAAGGTCAAACCCAACATTCATTTTACAGATGAGGAAACTGAAGTCTGAGAGAAGCTTGGTGGCTCTTTCCCAGGGTTACACAGCTAATAAATGTCTCAGGCAGTATCTGGTCCGAGGTTTTCCTGACTCCAAATTCAGTGGTATAACATTGCCGTCTCCAAAGGTGAAGTGGTTTGCCTGAGGCCACATAAGTAGTCAACAGCAGAAAGGACTGGATATGGAGTCAAAAGAATTTCAAATCCTAGAATTCTCCTTGTTCTACCTGTGTGTCCCTGGACAAGTTATTCACCTTCTCTAAGTCTGCATCTTTTTATCTGAACATCTTCTTTAACTCTGCATCATTTTATCTGAAAAATTAAAGAACTATATTATATTATCTTGTGATTCTCAATTCTATTATTTTATAAGTTCTCATAGGATTAAAGAATGTTAGCCCTGGAAGGGAATTCAGAGGTCACCTAGTTTCATCCTTTTACATTATCTCCCTTTTCTAACTTAAGCTTAAAGTTCTTCCATCCCAGAATTCCAGATAAATTTCTTAAAGTGACTATCATGATACAGCAATAGAGAGGTAGACAGATGAATAGATGCAGATATATGTATATATGGTATATATGTATGTGTATACCCACATATCTATTCAAATTTACTTCCAGTTAAAGGTAGTCATTCCAAAGGAACCCAATAAAAAACTGAAAAGCCTTCAACAATGCTGGCACTCAGCCCTGCATCAACTGCTTCCCGTATAAACCCTCTACTGTCTCTTCCTGAGACAGCTTCATATTCTTGCAGGCATGGAAAATGGCACCTTTAAATCAATCCCTGACTTGGATTGGACTGGGCTTATGAGGGTCCTAAACTTATTTTCCTTTGAATTTGCCGCAGATGGGCATGAACAGATAATTTTCAATTAGATTACAAATTCAAAATGACTCAATGTGGGATTTCACTTTATTCTTTGTGGCATAAGAAAAGAAATATATTTAACATGAGATAAAGGCAAGCACTAAGTAGGACAGTATATAATGATATTATGAAGGTTTCCCTTGAATATGCGATAATGCAATCATTTCCACTCATGGCATGATGAGATCAGACCATACAAAGAGATTCAAAATGCAAAGCATGAAAATATTAACAAAAAGGCAAATCTAAAGGTTGACTTTATCAGTCAAGGAACAAGATAAGAACAAGATGAGAGCTTAGCTACAGTAGATTTTCTGTTGCTTTGAAGGTAAAAGACTTAGTTTTTACAGAAAACAAACTGACAATACATGGATATTTCCAAATTCAGTTCTTTCTGAAACTTCTGACTGACTATGCACTGTACAAAACTACAGGAAAATCCTTTAGATTGCTAGTTCAAGAATGGGGCTCATAAGCAACTTATAATAAACATATTCAGATATCACTGTGTAGAATTCTACTGTACAAGCAAATGGGTTTTGATATTGGATTTATAAAAGAATAAATATGGTGGATAAAATGTTAGGTCCTTCAGATTAAATTTTCAAGATATTTTTTTAATATGCTAGATTAAATTAATGTTCATAAAACACCCTAATAGTGAAAACTGCTGAGCAATGTTAATCAAAAGTTCCCTGGAACTGTAAGTACCCAACCAAAAGATTCATATTCTCTAGTGATCATTGCTCAAAGGAACTAAAATAATGTGTTCAGTATATTGCTTAAGAATGAGAAAATGCCAAATGTGTGGGAAGGCAAACTATTTCTTCATACACACACACACACACATAATTTTTTCATATGACAAAGAAACTAAGGCAGGATTAATGATTTGCCTAAGATCACAAAGCTAGTAGTTATCTAAGGTAGGAATCAAACTCCGGTCTTTTTGATCCAATGTCTAGCACTCTATCCCCTATGACACACAGCCATATAAATGACAGTGATGATAACTGACATTTATATTAGTGGTTTACATTATGCAAGTAACTTCACACACGACATCTCCTTTGCTTCTCCAAAGAAGTGTTACAGATATTTTCATACCTATTTTACAGATGAGGAGAAAGCCTAAGTGATTCATACAACTTGTAAAGATTGAAAATTCTCAAAGCCAGATCTTCCTGATTTCAGAATCAGTAACTCTATGCACTACATCAAAATGCCTTCAGGAATCTTTGCATTTACCAAACTTTCAAAGACGATAGAAAAATAATTTGATGAAAAAAAATGCCACAAAACTGCTGAGGATTCCATAACACCATCTGAATACAACTGCTTACTTGTTTTGAATAATATTGAAAAATGTTTGCATTCCAGAGCTATGAAGATCTAAAGAGCTGGCTCTCCATCAAAAGGAGAATTCTATCTGCAAGTGTGCCACCCAAACAAGAAAAATAAAACAATTCATAATCATTAGTCCGTGATCTTTGCTTGCAGGTAATTGCAACTCTCAACTAAATGGCAGACTATTAGTTAAAATGCCAGCTGATAGCAATTACAACCCCATTCCTGGACCTCTCTGTGCAAAATGAGGTGGAGCAGTGCTTGAAATGATGCTGAATGTATAAGAGAGAAATAACAGAGAAGAAGAAATAGATTTTAGATTAATGAGCTAGCACACGCCCTCCTGCCTTAATGGACAGCACTGACAGGGTTCAATTATAGAGGAGGCTACAGCCTCCTTATGGCATATGATTGTCACTTAGGGCAGCAGTACAGAGGTGAATACTTTCCCAGCAGACAAAGGGAAAGGGGAACACATGCAAACAAAGGCCATTTAAAAACACCTTCAGAATGAAGTCTCTTAACACTCATATGTACCCAAACATACACACACAGAGCTTAGCACTGTATCTGACACATAGTAGGTGCTTAATAAATGTTTACTGATTGGCACACACTCTCCCTTAAACAAATACAAACACACACAGCTTCTACATACAAAGTCCAAATAGTCACTTTATTTATATTTACATAAAGAAGCTTCCTCTAGTTTAAAGGTTCTTAATCTTTTGTTTTGTCATTGACTGCATTGGCAGTCTAGTGATGGTCCTATCCTCAGAAGACTGTTTTTAAAGGTACAAAATATGAAATAAAGGATTATAAAGGAAATAGATTATTTTTAAATGGTTATCACAATATTTTAAAGAACCCCTCAGATCCCTTAAAATCTGCCCACAGATGCCTTGCTCTCATTTTAATTTGGCGGTTTTATGTCATAGATAACAGAAGAGATAATTCAGGAAAATGTAACAAAACATTGCAACCCCAGATAACCCTACTCTCTTCTTTTTAAAAATCCACACAAGGTGATTTTTTTTCATGTAAGGATCATGCTTTTTCATAGCCCTACGTTGTTTGACTAACAACTACCACATAATTTTCATTAGAGTGTCACAAGAAATGGAAAGCACTTATATCCTATGAAGAATTACACAAATTACAAAGACTACTTAAATTCTTTCTGTTTCACGTTGGAGAGGGAAGTATAAAGAATGACTAAATGACTATAGAAAGTTTGAACAATATGAGGGACATCATTTTGCCATATATCAGTTTCAGAAATCTGTTTTTCTTTAAGTCCCCAATATCAGGCAGGCAGCTAGATTGCCCAGTGGATAGAGTACCTAGCACGGAGTCAGGAGGACCTGAGTTCAAATCTACCTCAGACACTCCCTGTGTGACCCTGCGCAAGTCACTTAACCCTGTTTGCTTCCGTTTCCTCACATGTACAATAAGCTGGAGAAGGAAATAGCAAACAACTCCAGTACCTTTGCCATGAAAATCCCAAATGGGGTCATGGAGAGTCAGACAAAACTAAAATGATTCAACAATAACAACAAAATAAAATCAGATATATTTGGTTACATGTAAATCCTGTTTGCCTATTAAAAATGAATAAGAATAGTTTTAACAGAATCAAATCAAATTTAGAACTGAAATGACTCTCAGTGGACCTAAAGGTCAACTAGTATCCAAAGGGAATCCCCACTCTAACATATCCAGTAGCTGGTCATCCAGCTTGGACTTGGAGACTTCCAAAAAAAGAGAACCTTTTACTTCCCCAAGCACTCTAGTCCTCTTTAGGAGAGCTCTAATTGTCAGCAAGATTTACCTATCAGGCCTAAATCCCATTCTGTACCTTCTGCTTTTTAGTCCTGATTCTGCACTGTACTGCACTGCCAAGTAAAAGTAGTCTGGTCCCTCTTCCTCATGACAGCCTTTCAGACACTTGAAGACAGCTATTGTGTCCCCACTGATTCAAGTGCAAATCATTCACACTCATATGTACTCATGCAAAATAAAATCCTCTGGAGCAGCATTTCTTTAACTAATTTAGCTACAGAACACTTCTGTGTGTAAAACGTTGATGGAGCCATAAGGGAAGAGCTCCATTGACAAGCTCATAGTCACTTGGGGAGTAATTACATTAGCCAGAGCCAGAGTTAGGACAGGGATAGTCAACCAGAAGGCTGCAGTTAGCTGATCCAAGCTTTTCTTTTTTGGGTCTCTGAAAGTATTGTATATAATAAAAAGAAAAGTGGGATGAGACAACTATGGTTCAAATCTCAGCTCTGACAATAGCTATGTGACTTTGGGCAAATCAATCTACATCTCTGAGTCTCAGTTTCCTCACCTATAAAAACTAAGTTCAATGATACTTGCATTATACTTACAGATTGTGGTAATTAAAGCATTTTTGCAAAATTAAAAGGCATCACATAAATGTAAGTTATATTACGCTAGACCTATGAGTTCATTAATGTAAGAAAGTCACAGATGAGGAAATTCTCTCTACAAATGCAGATTGGTACTTTCTCTAAAAGAGAATCTCTGAGAGATATTTAGAGCAGTGAGAAGTTGTGACTTGCTCAGGGCAAGACAGCAAGTATATGTTAAAAAGCAGTAATTGAATGAAGATCTTGGCATCAAGGTTAAAACTCTATTGGTCCCATCTAAATGAAATTTTAATTCATTTATTCAAGTATTTAGAAAATAAAGTAATGAGTTCAGTTTTGGGACATGTTGAGTTTAAGATGTCACAGGGTCTCAAGTTTCAAATGCTCAATAGTCAGTTGGAGATGTGAAATTAGAAGTCAGGAGAGAGGTTACAGCTGGATAAGTAGATCTGAGAATCACCATACAGAAATGCTAGATGAAACCAGGGGATATGATGAGATAATCAAGCAAAACAAATAGAGGGAGAGAAGAAGGGACAAGGGTATATCCTTGAGATGAGGGGAACACTCATGGTTAGTGGATGCACCCTAGATGAAGATTCAGAAAATGAAACTAAGAGGGAGCAGTCAAACAGGTAGGAGAAGAACCAGGGGAAGTGATTGACAGTGTCAAAGGCTACAGAGGGATTAAGAAAAGGGCTGAGGAAGGGTCTAATGACCCTTAATTGACTATTAAGGGGTCATTGGACTCTAGAGAGAGCAGATTAATTTGAATAATGAGGTTGAAAGCCAAACTGCTGGGAGTCTAGAAGAAAATGAGGAGAATAAATGAAAGAACTGATTGTTGATAGTTATATTAAGGAGTTGAGCCATGAAAGGATGGAGACACAGAATGATAGCTAGGGAGGAGGAATTTTTCCAAGAATAGGAGAGAGTAGAGCTTGTTTATGGGCAGCACAGAAACATCCCATGGACAGATATTGAAGGTTAGTAAGAAAGTTGGGATTAGAGAGGGAGAAATCTGCTAGAGACGATGAGTTGTTATGGCATCAAGAGTGTATGTAAAGTAACAGCCTTGGAAAGGAGAAAAGCCACCCTTTCAGGTGAGATAGAAATGAAGGAACAGACAATGGGGAACACATTTGAGTTATGTGACATAAAGAAGAAGAAGCTCTAAATGAAGGTCTTCAATTTGTATGAAAGGAAAGCCTAATTAGCATATAAATTCATGAAAATCTGACCTATGAATATGGAATACATGATAGATTAGACAGAGATAGATAGATGATAGATAGATAGATAGATAGATAGATAGATAGATAGATAGATAGATAGATAGATAGACAAACAGATAGATATAACAATATATCACTACAAATTTAGGATAGCCCTGAATGTAGGTGTGCTCCTAAAATGGAAAGTTTTTGAAAAGAAAATACACATACACATACACTGAATATATAACCACACAAAATTAGTCTATTAAAATATATTGCAAAAGGAACAGTCATCTCATCTCCATATAACTTGAACATGTACTTGGGATAGTCAATGAATTAGGATCAGAATTTATTAATATGAGGAAGAGATCAAATTGGAGTACCTGTGGGAAATTATGTTATGCTTTCAACAATCCCCAGCTGCTGAATCCTGGGGAAAAAACATTTTTAAAAACCAATATGTTGCTGTTATGAACTGTGGCTATGAAATATGGAGTACCATGGCCCCAGAATAAATCAAAATTGTCTACAACCCAAAGGACAATGGCAAAACCTATGATTACTGCAATAAACTGTAGCATATCATGTATGAATAGTGAATCTTGGAAAAGAAGTATCTCACCATGCTTTTGTGTTCCAACTTCCATTTCAGATGCTTCCCTGCAAAGCTCCCACCCTGGGGTCCTGGATTTCTGATTGGCAAGAATTCACCCTGACTACCAAAGATACCAACCCACTGTGACAACCTATTCCTCAGGCATCTTCATTTTTACCAACACTATTTCCTCTGCTTTTATCACTTTCATTGTTTCTTTCTTATTAAGAGGGTGATACTATAAGTCAAGTTTTATATGGGCCAGATTGGGAGAAAAACATTGCTGTTGCTTAGAATAGCACATACTTGTCATATTCCTGTAACACTAAGACAGCTCAATAGATAGCTCATAGAAGGTGTATTCAGATCAAGTTTATAAACTCAACCTTTAGTAAATAACTAGGTTAAGTCCTCAATTATGCAAGAATTTCAAGACTCAAAATCAGTCTCAGTGATTGTTTAGAAAGTGTTTTAGTCTCCAATTAGAAAGCAGACTCAAGGGGGCAGCTAGGAGGTATGGTGAATAGAACACTGGACCTGGAGTCAGGAGGACCTGAGTTCAAATCCAGCCTCAGACACTTAACACTTACAAACTGTGTGATCTTGGCAAAGTGGCTTAACCTCAGCTGCCCTCCAAAAAGCAAAAAAAGAAAGAAAGCAGACTCAACTACATCACTTATTGTAGACAGTATGGAAGGAAGGGAAGATGTACTTTTTAGCTTCACTTTCTGTACTAAGCAAAAAATGTATTAATGCCTCAAGGGAAAACAAAACATCCCAAGTTCTTCCCAATTTGAGCTGTGGCATTCAACTAAGATGCAATCAGTGTTCAAAAGCATAGAATATATATTACCAGGTCAAATGAAACTAAAATAGCCAAAGACTTATGAAAGGATATCACAAATAAATGGGCACTTGCCATAGCAACCAAAATGACCCTTTAAAAAGACCAAGGGACTTTCATATTGAGCACAGTTAAAATTAGCCACTTTTTTTGCAAGGGAATCAATTCAAGACTTCTCAATAGAATAGCCTGAATGAATGGAAAGTCATGATAATAAATCAAAAGAGAAAAAAGTAAAGGCAGCACAAAGTTTAAAATTCTCACCTGCAAATATAGAAAGACAGACAGACAGGTAGATAG
>NW_027185877.1:6500631-6501351 GCF_028583685.1 Petaurus breviceps papuanus
GGGAGGGAGGGAGGGAAGGAAGGAAGGAAGGAAGGAAGGAAGGAAGGAAGGAAGGAAGGAAGGAAGGAAGGAAGGAAGGAAGGAAGGAAGGAAGGAAGGAAAGAAGGAAGGAAGGAAGGAAGGAAGAAAGGAAGGAGAGGCAATGGAGAATAACAGAGACTTGATCTTAAAGTCAAAAAGTCATGACTTGGACACATACTGATTGGGTGACCCTGGGCAAGTCACTTAACCTCTTATTGCTCTAAACAACTCTCTAAGACTATGAATTGCAGAGAAAAGTGCCTATCTGCATTGGTAGGTGGAATTTCCTTACCTGGGTGGTTCTCATGACAATAAAAATCATAAACCCAGTTTCTGTCTCTATCCTTATTGCTATAATCCATAAAAGGGAATTTCCCCCCACTAAAGTCCTTATCAGAGCTGGGGTGAGGTGTGTGGAGGGCCTAGAATTCTGACTATGGTTTCTCAAAGGCTATGTATACATAATACAGTACAATCTCTGCTTGATACTACCAAGCTGGAAAGGCTTTAAATATAGATTTGGTGATGATCATATGATTGTCATCTGAGGACTATTCTAGCAAAGTTCAGAAAAGCTCATCACCAGGCTGGTTTTAGCATGACAATAGATATATAGATTAGATAGATAGATAAATAGTTAGAGAGAGATGAGAGATAGATAGATAGATAGATAGATAGATAGATAGATAGATAGATAGA
>NW_027185877.1:6501361-6538145 GCF_028583685.1 Petaurus breviceps papuanus
AGATAGATAGATAGATAGATAGATAGATAGATAGATAGATAGATAGATAGATAGATAGATAGATAGGAGATAGTGACATATAATCACAGCAACTCTTGAATACTATCTTCTAACCTATTTGATGTCTCTCAAGCAAGACACTCCATCTCTCACATTTGCACTGGCTGTACCCTACTCCCAAAATGCTCTCCACTTCCTCATTTCTGACTGGAAATCCTTAACTTCCTTTGAGACTCAGCTCAAATCCCATCTTGTACATGAGGCCTTTCTTGTGTCCCTCGTTCCCACTCCCCAGCTGCTAGAAAAAAAGTCACAAATGCTTGAAGTAATTTAAAAAGTTAGAAATAATTTATGTCTAGATACAAAGAAGGACTGGGAGGTGGGAATGTCAAAGTCCAGTCCTATTACTTGCCTGAAGTAATCTGTTTCCTCACATGAAAACAAGGCAGGTGAATTAGAGATTTCTTAACTTTGTTGGTGTCATGGATCCCTTTGGCAGACTGGTGAAGCCTATGGATCCTTTCTCATAATACTATTTTTCAATGTATAAAATAAAATGCTAGTATTACAAAACAAAGTAATTATATTGAAAAACAGCTATTATTTTTTTAAGCTCATAGATATTCAGTTAAGAACCCCTGGTAGATAATCTCTTCTAACTAAATCTATGATCATATGAACTGTTTTCTTCCTTTTTTCCCTCAGGGTTGTTAAATTCTCAATCAATCAATCAGCATTTATTAAGTTCCTATGTATCAGACACATAATATGTATATAGCAATGTCCAATTTAAAACATTCTGTAGACCTAGGTTTTCAAGAGGTCAATAATGAAATCTGGATTAGGAGCTATTGGACTGATAATCACTGGCATAAAGCCCCTATCCCCCCAAAGGCTGGCTAGCCCATCCAGTTATCAGAGAAGCAATATTGTTCTCATCCCCCCCGCCCATGTATTGTCATAAAGAGAATCATAAAACCAAAGAAAGAGTTGCATTTCAGCTTCCATAATCATTCTGTTCAAGAATTCCCATCCTACTACCATAATTCACTAGCATCTGCAAGTCATGGTCCTACTTGCAAGCTCTACTACCAACCTGCAGGTTCAACACATATAACCTTAGTTGGGGAATGCTTTTTACTAACACGCACATGTGCACACACAAACACACATACACACACACACTGTCTGTTCCTTCATCTATTCAAGTTCTTTTTAAAATTAATTTTTAAATGAACAGAAATTTAATTTCTCTTCCTCCCCTACTGAAAAATAAAGGGAAACAAAGTCCTCATAACCAATATTCACACTCAAACAA
The DNA here is from genome assembly GCF_028583685.1 of Petaurus breviceps papuanus. Classification (NCBI taxonomy): domain Eukaryota; kingdom Metazoa; phylum Chordata; class Mammalia; order Diprotodontia; family Petauridae; genus Petaurus; species Petaurus breviceps. The sequence goes on from NW_027185877.1 coordinate 6,502,680, forward strand.
GCCAAATTCCCACATCACCCAAGTCAAAAGAAATGCATCCCATTCTGTACTTTAAATCCTTTTCCTCTCTTCTAGGAAGTAGATAGTAGATCATGGTTGGCCACTGCACTGCCCAGATCTACTCAAGATCTTAAAAGATGCTATTCTCACACATACAACTCCCATAATATCCCATCTCCAATTCTTTCCTTTTCCACTTTGCTCAGCTTAATCAAGCTCTAATGAAGCTCCAATGACAAGGGAGGCATCTGGAGACAGTGAAACAGCCTTGACTGTGGAGTCAGATGACTACTGACAAATCATTTAACCTCCCTGGGCCTCAAATTTCCTCATATGTAAAATGAAAGGGCTGTGACCCGTTTCAGTTCAAGATCTATGAGATAGCAGGGGAAAAAATGGATGATGTTCATCAAAAACTTCATCACCATATTAAAGGATGAATCATCGCTTAAGTCAAAAGAGTCAGTAAATCCACTGGCAATGCTGTCCCTTTCCTGTAATGCATTACTTCATTATGCCCTAGGACCTATAGCACTTTGTGGTTTCTGCACCAGCCCATCTCTGGCAAAGAAAAACACATGTGCATAGCATGAGTGATAGACGCAGCTCACAGTAGGAAGTCATTAGAAGTATACTTCTGATCTCACTGACATCAATGGTGCCTGGCAAAATATACAGCAACCCATCCATCTCAAGATCTCTGGCCTACTCTGCTAAGTAGTTAAAAGGAAAAAAATAACATCTGCTGCCCTCTCCTGAAGTCTTATGTAATCTTCTTATGCAATTTTCTTTCACCATAATTTATTATAATAAAAATGCTTTCAACTCCCCCCTCCAAATCAATTTAATGCTTCCCTGTAGAAAAGAATAAAGATTTCTATTTATAAAAGAACAAAGAAACAAATAATATTAAAGTTTCTCCATATCACTCTAAAAGGTAAATGACTACTAATAACTAGCAGAATTTGGGTATGATGGAATTTGGATAGTCACACCTAATTGAGCATAAGTCCTTTTTGTCAACCATGGTTTTCATCTTTGTACCTACCATTGCCATGCTGAGACCCACGCTGTCAGCTAGAAAGAATACTTACTATGCTCATGCAATAGCCAAACAAAGCCAAGGAATTATATGCAAGTATCACAGACCCTTGTAGTATTCTCATGGAACAGATTTCTCCAGTTGTTTGGAAGTTTACTCTCCCAGCCTCTCCCAAGAGCAAATCATGGTCTATGGCTCTCTAGTCTTTCACAGAATCTCAGATATGTAAGTGAATTTATATGTGAACTAGAGAGAGAACACCAAGCTACAAAGGACCCCAGAGGCCATTTAATCCAATCTCTTCATATTAAAGATGAGGAAGAGACATTAAGTAATTTGTCAAATCAGAATTTGAATTTAGGTACTGGGACTCCAGCAGGGTATCTAGGTGGTGCAATGGATAGAGCACCAGACCTGGAGTTAGCAAGCCTCATCAACCTAGAACTCCAACAAATCAAGTCCTCTTCCCCCAATAAGACGTGGAGAGCTTTCTACCTCTTTTGAATGTGTTCTAATTTTATTTTTTTTCTTAAATTAAACAAAATACCTATCTTCTCCCCATTAGTCTTAAGTGGTCTACTTAGGGACATGCAGAACAAATCTACTTTAGCCCTCTTATTCACATGACATATCCCTTCAGATTGTGGAAAACAGTTATGTTTCTCCAAGACTTTCTCCTAAAAGCGAAACACTACCACCAGCACCACCACCCAAATTCCTCCAATGGGTCCTCCTATGACATTATTTCTATTATTGTTATCATCACTGTCTCTCTTTAATGAACATATTCTTGTTTGACAATGTCCTTTCTTAAATTTGGGACCTGGAGATAAACATGTGACTGCAGATGTGAACCAACCAAGAGAAAGTAAAGTATGACTTTCTCCTTCTTCTTTCAGGACAATTGAGACTCTTTCAATGCATTTTAAAGTCATATTACCTTTGCTGTCTTCAAAGTCCAATTGTTGACTCTTACTGAATTTGTAATGCACTAAATTCATAATGTACTAAAACTTTCAGCTCTTTTCAGATGGCCTGCTGTCTAACCTGGGTTCATATGCCTCCACTGCTGTGTGTGGAGGTGGGGAGGGGGGGTTGGATTAGATGGCCCCTGAGGACTTTTCCATTTATAGATCTATAGCTCTATCAACTGCATCCTTGCATCCTTCCCCATCTTGGTCTTGTCAAGATATCTTTTGTTTCTTAAAAGATATGACTTTATATTTATCCTTACATATCCATATGTCTTTATCAATATACATATATATATCATATATATAAGATTTTATATTTATCCTTATTCAATGCCATTGCATTCGATTATAAAGATCATTCTAGTCACCAGGACTTTATGAATTTTGGATTAATCACTCAACATTCTAGTCATTCTTCCAAGCTTTGAATCACCTGAAAATTTTATATGCATACTATCCATGTTTTCATTCATGTCAATGATAACACGATCAAGGCAATTAGGTGGCACAATATATAGAGTGCTGTACGAGAGTCAGAAAGACCCAAGTTCAAATATGGCCTCAGTCACTTACTAGCTGTGTGATCCTGGACAATTCAGTAATCCTCTGTCAACCTTGTTAATAATAGCACCTGACTCTTAGTAATATTATGATGATCTGATGAGATATTTGTAGAGCATTTAGCACAGTGTCTGGCATATGGAAGGTACTTTATAAATGCTTGTTTCTGAGTAGAAGCAGGACCTCCCTGAGGCTCTGGTATCCACCTTCCCCAATCCATGTAAAAAGGGGACTCTAAAAAAACTTTGGAACTGCAGAACCCACAAAATGACACAGAGAAGCTAACCTCCCACTAAGGATAAACCGGCAGGGCAGGAATTGGCCAGCATAGTGCTCTGGGAGCTGAGCCTAGCCCCACAACGAGGCTTTACCCCAGGGCAGGCCTAACCAGCCACCAGCAAGAGGGACCCCAGATGAGCAGCAGTGGCCATTTCCAGAATTATCAACATATAGATGCGAAGGACAAAGTGATAGGTCAGTGCAGTCTGAACTTTGGGACCCAGTGAGTGGAAGTGCATGGCTTTTGCCCCGGGGGCTTCTGGCAAAGCCAGCCTGCACCATGTGGCAGCTTCACCTCCTAACCTGCAGAGTGTAGGGGGACCAAGCACCAGTCTGAAGGGTAATCGCTCTTGTTTTAACCTTCTTGGATCTGGATTGCAGTCTAGGGTGGAGGTCCCAGGATATGTGTCCAGCTTGCCAGAGCTTGTGGAGACGTCAGAGAGAACATCCATCAAATACCTCTGACAGCTGAGAAAACCCCAGCGTTTGGGACGAAAGCTCCCCTGTCTGGTGGCAGAGTCCTACTGTGGCAAAAAGCCCAGGGGTCAAGTGACTGAGGGGCAACATGACCAGGCAAAGGAAACAAAGCAGACAGAAGATTCCAACATTACACTCCTATTTTTGGGGACATAAAGGAGCAAAGCATGGAACAGGAGGAAGATGGTGAAGTCAGAACTCCTGCACCAAACACTTCAAAGGAAAACAAAAGCTGGTTACAGGCCACACAGGACCTTAAGAAGCAGATAAGAGAAGTGGAGGAAAAATTGGGAAGAGAAATGAGAATGATGCAAGAAAATTATGAAATGAGAGTCAACAGCCTGACTGAAGAAAATAATACCTTAAAAAACAGACTGACTCAAATGGCAAAAGAGGCTCAAAAAGGCAATGAGGAGAAGAATGCCTTAAAAAGCTGAAATTGTCAGATGGAAAAAGAATCTCAAAAGCTCACTGAAGAGAATCATTACTTCAGAATTAGACTGGAGCAAATGGAAGCTAATGACTTTATGAGAAAGCAAGATGCTGTTAAACAAATCCAAACAAATCAAAGAAGAGAAGGCAATGTGATATATCTCATGGGAAAAACCACTGACCTGGAAAATAGATCCAGGAGAGATAATTTAAAAATTATTGGACTACCTGAAAGCCATGACAAAAGTAAGAACCTAGAAATCATCTTCCAGGAAGTTCTCAAAGAAAACTGCCCTGATGTTTTTGTACCAGAGGGCAAAACAGAGGTTGAAAGAATCCACTGATCACCTCCTGAAAAGGATCCCAAAAAGAAAATTCCTAGGAATATTATAACCAGGTTCTGGAATTCCCAGATGAAGGAGAGAATATTGCAAGCAGGCAGGAAGAAACAATCTGAATATTGTGGAAACAAAATCAGGATAACCCAGGATCTGGCAGCTTCTACAGTGAGGGATTGAAGGGCTTGGAATATGATATTCCGGAAGTCAAAGGAGCTGGGATTAAAACCAAGAGTCACCTACCCAGCAAAACTGAGTATCATGTTTCAGGAGAAAATATGGTTATTCAGTGGAATAGAGGACTTAAAAGCATTCTTGCTGAAAAAAACAGAGTTGAATAGAAAATTTGACATTCAGATACAAGAAGCAAGAGAAGCATGAGAAGGTAAACAGGGAAAAGAAATCATAAGGAACTTATCAAAGTTGAACTATTAACATTCCTACATGGAAAAAACAATAATTGTTTTTCTTTTCTCAGTAGTTGAAGGGAATAGAAATATATATATAGTCTATATAAGGGTATATGGGCATATGAATGCATATGTGAATGTGTGTATATGTTTACAGGTATACATAGATAGAGGGCACAGGACCAATTTAACAGGAAGGGATGATACTTAAAAGGTGAAATTAAGAGGTGAGAGAGGAATATAATGAGAGGAGATGGGGAGTAAACTATCTCATATAGAAGAGGCAAGGGAAAATGGTTACATTGGAGGGGAAGAATAGGAAGGCAAAAGGGAATGGGACAACCTTATTCCCATTGAATTTGGCTTGAGCAGGGAATGAAATACACACTAAATAAGGTATCTCACCCTCCAGGAAAGTAGGGGGTGAGGGGATGAGAGGGGGGATGATGGAAGGGGTGGCAGGCTGAGGGGGAGGGAAGTTGGAAGCACCCACTTTTGAAAAGGGATGGGATCAAAGTAGAGAATAGAACAAGTGGGAGGTGGGATAGGAGGGAGGGAAATATAGTCAGTCTTTTACAATATATCTACTATGTTATTGTTTTGCATTAGCCACACATGTACAACCTATACTGAACTGCTTATCTTCCCAGTAAGGGTGGGTGACAAGGAAGGAAGGGAATGAATCTGGAATTCAAAGTTTTAAAATCAAATATTCAAATATATATGTATATGTATATGTGTGTGTGTGAGTATATATATATATGTGTATATATATATACTCTTATTAATACTATTTTACATGTGATTGGGAAATAAGATATATAGGCACTGGGGCATAGAGATCCACTGGAAAAGTCGAAAGGGGTATGGGAGAAAATATGGGAAAGAACAGATTGGACAAGGGGATATCCTGTGGGACTGCTATTTTGGGGCGGTGGGTAGAGGAAAAACAGGAAGAAAATTTGTAACTCAAAATCTGGTGGAAATGAATTATGTAAATCAGAATTTAATAAAGCATTTGAAAAAAAATAATACATGCTTGTTTCCTTCCCCCCTCCATTCTTGAACATAACACAGCAAGAGCCTATCTCTGGGGTGTTTCACCAGAGAGTTCCTTCCAAGTTGTCACTGATTCATTAATCAATGCTATCTGGGCAACTGTTATTCAAATAGTTAAAAAAAAACCACCTAATTATATAACTGTACCATATAACTGTACCTAGTACATATCTCTCCATCTGATCTAATGGACTGATAAGAAATTTCTTCAGATGTCTTGTAAAATAAAAGCACATAGGCTCCCTTGGCTAGATCATTCCTGACTTTCCTTAAGTAATAGCACAAAGAGAGGATGACAACTATATTTGTAAAATTCTTACAAAGGAGAGCCAGGGGACAGTTGTGCTATTTTATACAGTTCAGAAGATCAACCCTGGTAGCGTACACAGAAAGGTCACATTCTAACAAATGCACAAACATTTCATAGCATTTACCCCAGTAAAACTGAGCTACGAAGAGGAGGCAGGGCTGGGGATGCTCTTTGTTAGAGAGCAGGTACTACAAGAACGTCTCAGTAGTCTAGAACCATGATTCCTGGCTTGTAAAGGACACGCACATACCAGTGGCTCCCCCTCTGGCTTCAACTACATACCTGTGGTAGTGTATGTATATAGTTGAACATTCATGACATTATGTGCACTCAAGAAGGCCAGCAAGTCTTACAAAGTCCTTGCCTTCCAGACTCTGTTATTTCCCTTGTGGTGCTGCTTTTTTAACACTTCAATTTTCTTGAATAAGACAAAAGAAGTTTATATCTCTAATATTTCCCTTTTGTGTAAGCCAGTCCATCAGAGCTTAAGTTTGTTTTGTGTGATGGAGAGATTTCTTTTTGCTTTTTATTACAGAAGTTCAAAGGAACTATATATTGTACAGATTTCCATTCTTCACCTCATCTACAGGAAGAGCACGTCCTCTGGCCTTTGTTGGAGATACTGATCCAAGAAACTTGAGACTTGCACTCATGCCTGAACATGGCCTCTGAGCTGATTAGAACACTAGCTTCCCATCATATGACCTCTGGTAAGGAATATATGAGAAGAATCAGGAAGCCGTTTAAGTAGGTGGAGCAGCATGATTTATGAATGGTACTGTACCTAAAGACGGGAAGGCCTGAGTTCTATTCCTGCATCTGACACATCCTAATATGTGACTATGATCAAATCATCTATTTTCCTCATCTGTAAAATGGAATAACAATATCTGTTATATCTACAATACAGGGTTTTATGCAGCTCAAATAGGACACAAGGAAATTTCAAACATATATTTATGTAATGATTCAATTATTATCTGACTTCCTCAACTCCTGACCCATTGACTCTTGTGATGTTTAATACCTTCCTGATCTCACAAGACATACTTGACTCCTTGAAATTCTTGTTGTGGTCCTGTCATATGACCCCTGCTTTGCTGGCAACCATTTGCCAATGTGACATGAGACTTCAACAACAAAACTACTCACCATATTGGATACAAAAGACTTTTTGTGTTATACAGGCTCCTCCAATTGCAAACACACACATATGTACAGACATAGACCCTAAATTCAATTCAATTTGATCATTCATTAGGTGTCTACTGTGTGAAAGGCATCCCAAAACTGATTTGTTAATGGTTGAATTCATTCAAACAATCTAAAATGAACTCAATGAAAGGAAAACTACTTGTACACCAAGGCATGAGCTAAAAATTACCAGAACCCCTGACTGTATTGACATTCCTGTTTTGTTATGTTTACTCATTTATAGCCCCAAACCCAAGTCATCATAAATTAGTAATTTTCCCAGCCTTCAGGTTTCTGAAGTAGAAGTCACTATAGTGAGCCTCCTTCCTACAGAATGGAGTACAAAATGACTTCCTTCATCCAAAGGGTTTTCTTCCTTTGTTTTATGACAAGGATCCCTTTGGCAAACTTGCAAGGCCTATGGACCCCCTCTCCAAATAACGTGCTTAATAGTTAAAGAATATTCTGAAATTCCATTAAAGGTTAGCAAAATTAAAGATGTAATTTTCCCTTCCAAGTTGACCAACCCCCTTGAAATCCACCCATGAACCCCTTGGGGATCAAGGGACTCCATGTTAAAAAAACCCTTGTTTTATACCTAACAGCTTTTTCATTCCATGAAATATTCCAAAGGAATGCCATTAAAAGTTAATGAAAAGAAAAATCCATTTTTCCCAATGAAGTTCAGTAACCCCCTGAAATTTATCCATGGACCCCTTGGGGATCAAAGGAGCCCATGTTGAGAAACCTGCATTATACCTAACAGCTTTCTTCCTCAGCTCACACTGTATGGTATTAGCATGCTCCCATTTATATCTAAACCACATGCTTCCCTCCCAATCCTCTAGAGGCTCTTTGGCAAGAATGTGAAAAATCAGCATTTTCTGAAGGATTTAGAGGTGGGGAGTGTCAAACAGTGTTTAACACCACAGTTAGAAGCTGAGCTGCTCCTTCAGTACCCTAAGCACACATAAATAAAGCCAGATTTCATTAAAAACCTGACAGTATAATATACTTCTAAATTTTTTTTATTATACTTCGATTCTGGAAAAAGAAAGGAAGAAAGAAGATGTTTATGAAGTAAAGGAATGAATCATAAAATGCCATTCTAATAACAAAGGAATAAGAAAACACAATAGTAACCTATCAATAAAAAAACTCCCAAGTAGGTGGGGAAATCAGGTTTTTCAGGTCTTATTGTCTCAAAAATAAGAACTACTTTATATAGGATTATGTTTATGGATCATATTTTCATGCTTAGAAGTCAGTTTCATTACCAGAACTGATGAAGATTTTCCAATGTTGTTTTAATCAAGGAGTTTCTCCTCTTCTTTATTCTTTCTAATTCAAATCAATAAGCACTTATTATGTGCCTACTATATACCAGACACTCTGCCTGGTACACTGAGCTAGGTTCTGGGGATTTTTTCAAAACTATATTTAAGATTTCAGTGATGTAGAGAACTACCCATTAGAAATTATCCACCACACACCCCTTCCTGGTGCAGCTTATAGGATCAATAGGTTCATAGACATGGAGGAGACCTCAAAGGTGATTTCATGGATGAAGAAACTGAAGCTGAATGAGACTAAGTGATTTACAGATAAGAAATAGTAGAGTCAGGATTCATAAGATCATAGGATCACTCATGGACTTGGAACTAGAAGGCCCATCTATCCCATCCTCTTAAGTATTTGATGAGGAAACTGAGGCCAGAGTGATAAAGTAAATTTTCCATGGTCACTATACAGCCAATACATAGAATCATAAATTTAGAGTTGGATGTGACCTTAGAGGTCATCAACTCTAACTTAGTCATCTTACAAATAAAGAAACCAAGGCTCAGAGGAGTTCATTGAATTGCCCAGGGTATCAGAATCAAGGTTGGAAACAAATGTTTCTTGACTCCAAAGTCAGGTATCTATTCACTCCACCCACTCCACAAAGAATCACTGAAAAAAGTCAGCAATCCTTGGTCTTCCTGCTACATGGTCAAGTGTCTACCCACCAAATCAGGCCCCCCTCTAGGGATATATTAATAAAAAGGAAATAGTTCCTACCCTTGAGAACCTTGCATTGTAAGGGGTAGAATTAGCTGTTCATATATTTGATCACATGGCATGCCATTTGTGATTTGTTTCTATTTATAAAACAGCTTTCAGGGTTTAGACATCCAGGAGCATGTCTCACCTACATTCAACCCTAGCAGTATGAGACATAGAACAAACAGATGTAGTCTGATATTTTTAATTTTAAAAAGCCTACATTCTCAGAAAGCCAATGCTATTTGCCTTAGATCTCTTCTAGCAAGGATTTTACATTCTAGCCAGTTACAAAAAGAACACAAAGACATATATGTGTATGTATGTATGTGTATATATATATATGATAAATATAAAGAGAGGAAATACAAATACAGACAGAAGCCTTATATTTATGGCTAATAATACTAACTGTCAGTAAAGGGGACTAAATGCCAGCAATGTGACTTAATTGATACTTATAAGTCCCACATTAAATCTCAATATTTATATTCAAAAAGGAAAACCACCCAGTCTTGTAGATAGAAATTTGATGTATATAGGCTATTTATTCCCCTACACAGAAGCAAAAAGTGAGATACAGTCTTCCTAAAAATGATAATAGCAAATAAATGGTTCATCCTACATGAGGAATAGGAGAGGGGAAAAAAACAAACTCTCAAAGTTTGGCTTTTATTCATTGAAGTGTGATTCTATTCTGAAACTCTATTAAAAACAATTAAAGCCTAGTTGGAATCATCATTCCACTCCCTTTGAGATTATGTTCTCAAACATTTTTGGTTCATAAATCAAAATCAGAGTTAAGTGCTAGCCAGCCAAATTCTGCCTGGTCTCTGAAAATACTACCATATTCCTTTTTCTTCTAACACTGTCATCATAATGAAGGTTCTCCAAATCATCATTTATGTCACTGACAGCTTTGCAGATAATGTGGGAGGAAGATCCCTGCTCTTTCTTCCAGAACTGCAGCAGATTTCTGATACAACATTAAGTACTAACCCCTATGCACTCTCATCCCCACTCCCAGGGAAGTAGGTAAATATAATCCAAAACTCAGTGGGCTAACAAAATATTCAGCCTAAATGCACCATTTGTGAGATAATAGCTTTCTAGTTATTCATGTGTGGCAATCTGGATCAGGATACTAGAGGACAACAGTGGAACTGAGATCAAGGGTACAAGCAGAGGGACTAGTTCTCCTTCAATCATTTTCTCTCACTCCTAATTTTCAATCTCTCCTACTCACTGACTCTTTACTATGTACAAACATAGGATGACAGATTTAGAGCATAGAAATTATAGAGTTCATCAAATCCAACCCCTTTGTTTTATAGTCTTGTTTATGAAGTAAACAAGTTTGCCAAAAGAGAGGGGGACTGCCTGTATAACCTTGGTTAAGGCTCATATTAAGGGGATGGGAAGAAGAGTCTTGTGATGGACACAGAAGGTACAGTCAGAGAAGAAGAAGAACCAGAAGGATGCCATGTTTCCAAAGACAAAAGATAACAGAATATACAGGGTAAGTCTATTTTCAACAGACTCATTCTGCATAGATATAAGGTAGATGAGCAATTTTAACAAGATCATTGCATTTGATGATTAGAGAGGCAAATTGGTGATGTCTGAGATTATTTTAAGTAGAATTATGGAATCATAAACCTGATTGCAAAGAAATGATTTCTTTGTTGTATTTGATTCATTTTATTAAGTATTTCCCAATTACATTTTAATCTGGTTCTGGAAGATCTGGTAAATTTGCCACCTTTGGACTAGGCAAAATTATAATTAGGGCGATTTAGTCTGATTGAATGAATGCAAAGAGTAGTTCTTAATGGCTTGATGGCAATATGGAAAGAATGTCAAGGGGAAGAAAAGTCCAGTGGAGTACTCCAGGTTCTGCTAGATGCTGTGCTAGGCAACATTTTTACAGTGAGTTGGATGAGTATTGCATTAGTATCGAGGAAGCATTAGAAGACCCAGGGGAAGTGAGCATGCTGGCAAATGTTCTCTGGAATATTTATGGAGTGATGTTCCCTCTGTAGAATGAAAACTCCCTGAGGGCTAGGACAGTTTCATTATGTCAGGTTAATGTTGGGCACATTTTTTCCCCTAGATCTCTGATTCCATCTGTGGAGGAGGCTCCTGGTGAGATACTTCCTCTCTCAATGCAGATCAGTCCCTACTCAGCAACTTAGAGACTTCTAGTCTTGGGCACTGAGACACTGATTTGCTCAGGATCATACAACCAGCAGAAGTAGGACTCGATTCAAGGCCTTCTGCCTCTAAGGACAGTTCTTCATCTACTATCCCATGATGCCTCTTTTGGTACATAGTAGATATTTAACAAATGTTTGTTTCATTGAATTGAACTGGCAAATGTTCTTTTTCAGGTTGTAAGTGTCCTTAATATTTTATTCCATTTCTTGCATCTAAGTCTTTGTTGATGATGAGTTGGGGTTGATTTAGTCCTGTGCACCATTCTGTTGTCTTTTGAATAACCTATACTTTGAAGTCTTCTGAGGACTTTGTTCTACTTTATCCCAAAGGGTTCCCACAAATCTTGAAACTAAATCCTAAGAAGGCAGAACAGATGAGTATGCAAATGTATAGGGAGGAATGCTGATAGGCAAGACTATGAAACAGGTATTTACAAGTGAATCTCAGAACTGAAAGAGATCTCAGGGCTATCTTGTCTAACCAAGGCTTTGCCTGATGACCCTCCAGTAGCGAGAGAGAGAGCCTACTGTCTCTTTTTTTATTTAAATCTATTTATTTACTTTTAGTTTACAACATTAACTTCCACAATCCCTTGAGTTTCAAATTTTCTCCCTCTCCCTCTGTTCCCCCAACTCCCTGCCATGGTGGCATGTAATCAAATATTGGTTCTACAAATACCTTCAAATTGAACATTAGTCAAGTTATAAAGAAGGATTATAACCAATGGGGTGATCGATGAGAAAAAAGGAACAAAACAAAACACAAAGGAGATAGAGCAAGTAGTTTTCTTCAGTCTGCATTCACACTCTGTAGCTCTTTCTGTGAATGTGGACATCTCTTTCCATCAGAAGTCTTTTGTAATTGTCTTCTAACCTTGCATTGCTGAGAGGAGCCCAGTCTATCCAAGTTAGTCATCACATATATGATGTGTCTGTAATCGTGTGCAAATTTCTCCTGGTTCTGCTCTCCTCGCTCAGCATCAGTTTATATAAGTCTCTCCAAGTTATTATGAAGTCCATCTGCTCCTCATTTCTTATCTATTTCAATGGTATCCCATTACATGCATATACCACAACTTGTTTACCCATTCCCCAATTGATGGGCATCCCTTTGATTTCCAGTTCTTTGCCACCACAAATAGAGCTGCTATAAATATTTTTGTACATATGGATCCTAAGAAATAATATTTTTAAAAGATGATAAAGAAGTGGACACATAGGTTATAGAAAATTTTCATCTTTTTTATTTTTTCTAATATTTTTCATTTTTCTATCCAAAAATATTTCCAATCATATATATCACCTTTCCTTTCCTACCCAGAGAATAAGGAAAAAGGAAGAAAGTGGAGAGGGAAAGTAGCTCAGCAAAATCCATGGTGGTTGTTGTTTTGTGATCCTTCATATTTGAAGAGGACCAAAATCACATCATGATTGCGGGGCCAATGCGCAGTGTGTCTGACTGTGGTTGATCAGACCAATGCAAGCTCAGAAGGCTCTGCCATAGGTCCGGCACAAACATTCAGCCAAACTAATCAAATGCATAAACCAAGTCTAATAGTATATGTGTAATGGTTTGAAACATGCCCAGATCACCTAACATGGAGGCATCAATATAGAGTTCAAAGGTCCTGTTATATATTCACTATTTCATAGACCCTTACCTATGCAGAGGATGTAGGGAGATTAATTTTTTTTCAGGACTAAACTTGGTCATTATAATTGCACAGCAACCAATTTTGTTGTTGTTTTGCATTTGTATTGTCATTACTGCATCAGTTCCCATGCTTCTCTGACTTCTTTGCATTGATCATTTTAAAACAAGTTTCTATAACTCACATCATGAAAGTGAGAAGATGATGAACCAACAGCAGAAAGTAAAGGGAAGATTGCATTTATTATAATCTGTCTTTCCTCTCCAAAACAGGTTAGCAGGAAAGGAAACACCTTCCAACTTCTGGAGTGTCTGACCCTTCTCTGAGGAGAAAGGTGGGTTATATTTGTACTAGGAATACATAAGCATACTTGTAAGCATAAGGGGAAGAGTCAACTGGAGAGTGAGACACTGAAAATGCATGAGATGTTTGCTGGAATAAGATCTGGCAGAGAGAGGAAGGGAATGGAATCAAGGACTAAGGTTGGTGGAATTACTCTTACTGAAGTAGGGATATCTTTCCTTTTGAGTTCAAAGGGAGGGAAAAATAAATGAATAAGACTAAGGTTTTGAAGAGTGCAGGTGGGAAATTGAAGAAACACCATTAGATGATTCAATATTTTCTGGGATTCAGGGGCCTAGACCATCTACTCTGAGAATGAAGTTTGGGAGTACACAAAGGGCCTTAGTGAGAAAGAAAACAGGTTTCTACAGTAAAATAAAATCTATTAAAATTCATTGTATTGTGAATCTAGGCACCTCAGGAACATTTTTTCTATTTCTTTCTTTAAGGTCATGTCAAAAGTGACAGGACAGTAATGAATGTCGGTGAGTAACTCCTAAGGCTTAACTCCCATGTCAGCTAAAGCAGTGGTGATAAATAATCAGTCAAATTTATCCCGTTTCATCCCCATTGTTTACCTATAATATGAACAGAATCCACCTTGAAATAGGCTGTAAGATTAAACGGCCTCACCCTACATTCCTACTGAATGATTGGTGCCAAGAATTTGCCTGGGTATAATTAATAAAATTCAGTTATTTCCAGTTCAAGCCTATTCCTAACATTCAAGAATAATAAGAAGCAGAAGGTTAAGTTCAAAAGAATTAATGTAAATGTAACTACACTGCCTTTACAACATTTCCAAATTAGGCTACCAAATTATTAAATTAGGAGAGCCTACTTGATTTACCAGAAAATACAAGTGCTCAGATGCATTCCAAATCATAAATTTCATTTAAACTTTTCTACAATGAAACATGTCATAAAGTCTTCTAGTATTTAATTAGCAATTTATAGCCATCTCCCCACTCTCCCCCAAAAAAAATTCTGAAAATTTTTGCATTAAGCTGACAAATACAGGAAACAAAGAGTAGGTATTTTTTCTCACCATTTCTAGGGAAACTATCTTTAAGAAGAAATTTCTTCTTAAGAAATTCTCTAAGAAAGTAGATTTTTGGGGTGGCCAGGTAGCACAGCGAGTAAAAGCACTGGCCCCAGTGTCCAGATGACCTGGGGATCAAATCCAGGCTCAGACACTTAGCACCCACCCAGAAACACCTGGCCGTGTAAGCTTGAACAAGTTATTTAACCCCAATTGCTTAAAAAAAGTAGATTTTTTCTGATCAACTTCAACTGGCCAATTCATAAGCCCCAAAAGACATCTAATGTTTCTGAGACTAATTTCTCCAAAGAGATTCTACCTTTCTAAATAAGAAATTTAAACAGGGGTAATGGCAACTAATAGCTTTAGTTAAGAAGCAGGATATAAAATAACCCCACAAAATCAATAGACTTCTATACAGCAAAAACAAACCCCAGAAGGAAATAATAGAAAGGGAAGTCCCAGTCAAGATTCCTGAAAAATACATGAGCCATCTGTATGTCCGTCTACTAAACCACCATCAAGGCCCATAGAGATAGAATTACAAAATAATCTTTAGTGAAGTACATAGAGACTTAAATAGAGAGAGAGAGAGAGATGTTAAGGACTCTTGACTGACACAGAATAATTTTGAAATAATAATACTATTGAAATTGGGGATTCTTAACCTTTTTTTGCAACATGCATCCATTTGATAGCCTGGTAAAGCCAACCTCAAGCCTATAGACTCCTCAGAATAGTGTTTTTAAATGTATAAAATAAAACACACAATTGCTAAGAAAATCAATTATACTGAAATTAAAATGTATTTTTCCATCAAAGGTCACAGACTCCCCCCTGAAATATGTGCGTATGTATATATACACACAAACATATGCATATATGTGTATATATGTGTGTACACCCATCCATCCTTCCCTTTGGGCTTCTGTGCACCCCACTTTAAGAACTCCTGACCTAAATTATTTTACAAAGTTGGTATGCCACACTCCCAATGGAAAACTTTATAAAGTTAGACCAAAAAAAATCAAAATTCATTTGTAGGGATAAAAGAAGTAGAATATCAAGGGAAATAATTTAAAAAGTAGAAACAAATTAAGTATGGGAGAATAGAATATTTTATGTTATAATAGAAAGTAAAAATTATCAAATCTATGTAGGACCTATTTTAATAGATTAATTATTATTGTTTTTACAAGATCTTTTGGAAGTAGATCAGTGGAACAGACTAGATAAGGATAAACCAGAAGAACCTGAACTATTTCAATAGTCTAATGTTTAATAAATTTTACAACACAAATTCATCAGATAGATAACTCCCTCTTCAGGAAGAATTTCTAAGAAAACTGGAAAATAATTTAGCAGAAATCAGTTTAAGAGCAGTAACTTACACCAGATCCACAATAAGCTCGAGATGAATATATGACCCAACTATTAAAGGTTATATCATGAAAATAAATTAGAAGAGAAATAAAGCACATAAAACTATTGCTAGGAGGAGAATTCTTAATCAAACAAGACTAAAGGTTTTTTTTTAATCAATTATATTAAATCAAAAAATTTTTGCACACAATAAGGATAAGAATAGAAATGGTGGATTGTGGAGGGGGTGAAGGGGGGGAATCTTTACAACAAATAGGAAGAAGAGGAATATATTCAGAAATGAATGTAATACAACAACAAAAGGCATCAATTAAAATAAAAAAATTTTTAAGTGTCCTCAAGGCATTGGATTTAAACTCTGTGGGAAAGCAGGGAAGCTCTGAGGCTTTCCAAGGAATCAACAAGTTTTAGGAAATTCTGAGTTATAAAAAGCAGCACTGAGGAATAAGAATTGCCTGTCCATATTAAAATTCTATGACTTCTGAGGAGAGGGCCTACAGACAAAGCAGATGATCAAGAAAAGCTGGGAAATCCCTCATAATTAATGCTAGCATCAAATCAAAACCTCACTGTATAGTCAATAGATTTTGTTATTGTTTAGTCATGTCCAATTCTTCATGACCCTATGGACCATACTGTGCATGGGGTGTTCTTGCAATGACAGAGTAGTTTACCACTTCCTTCTCAAGCGGATTAAGGCAAAGGAGGTTAAGTGACTTGTCCAGGTCACTACCCAGGTAGTAAATTTATGAGACTGGATTTGAACTCAGATCTTCTTGACTCCAGGTTCAGCAACCTACCCACTGAGTCACCTAGCTGCCACTGTAGGGAGAGTACAGGATTTACAGAGATCGAACATGGATGCACATTCTGATTATACTACTTGTAGAAGCCAGGGATTCAGATATGAAAGGAGTCATGAAAATCAAATCATGTGAAAGACTTTAGAATACTGACCAGTGACAGAATGAAAATGAAATACGTACCTTCTGTCAGAAAAATGATGAACTTAAAAATTAGAAATAAACATACTTTTTTGGATATGGTTGAAGCATGTATTTGTTTTGCCATTCTGTGAGGCTATATTGAGGCTTTCTTTTCCTTTTTATTTGTTCATTGTGTATATAGGAGCACATGTTACTTGTTATAAAAGAAAAGCAAGGGTATTTTTGTTAGGATACACTATATCCATTTGAATCTAATTTTATTATTATATAATATTTATTATATTATTCTATTATTGAATATAATGTTAATAAAAATGAACCAGAAAAAGAAAATAAATTAATTCAATGAGACATCTGAGGTCCAAAGATATTAAGTAATTTGTCTAACATCACACAGCTAAAATCAAAGAGTTATAGATCTAAGGTTGGAAGGGGCCATCTGGTTAAGGGGTTCTTAATCTGGGATAGGGGGAACTTGTTTATAGATCTGCTTCACACACATGGTTCTTCCTCTTCTTTCCTCATCCTCATACATAAGTGTGTGTTTCTCAGATCACTGCATTAAAGTATCTAAAATCAGTAGTTTGTAATCTTGGGTGGGCTATTTGTTTATAGATGATAACATAGATTAATTTCAATATAATGGCTTCCACTGTAATCCTATGTATTATCTTGTGTGCATTCACAAACTGTATTCTGTGAAGAGGTCCATAGACTTCCCCAGATAATCAGAAGGGCGCACACACACACACACAATTTGAGAAACCCAACTCCCTCCCTTTTCAGTGGAGCAAACAGAAGCCCAACACACTGCCCTCATTTGCGGCACTTAGGATTTTCTACATACCAATGTAAAGGATCCATTGAAATCACCCATCTTACACAGCCTAATGCTACAATCTGAGAAACACACATAAATTGTACATACAGGGGTGGCTAGGTGGCGCAGTGAGTAAAGCACTGGCCCCGGAGTCAGGAGGACCCGAGTTCGGTTCCGGCCTCAGACACTTAACACCCACACACAAAAAAAAAAAAACTAGCCGTGTAACCTTGGGAAAGTTACTTAACCCCAATTGCCCTCCAAAAGGCAAAAAAATAAAAATAAAAATAAATTGCACATATACCCATGCCTGTTTAATCTATCTTGTTTCAAGCCTTGTTTTGAATTTTGGCTACCACATCGGTTGCTTCACTACTCTGAAAGAACATCAGAAGCACTAAAGAGGAGAGCATGTAAAACTTGTATGTATCAATTGTACACTCTTGTATGAGCATTACTAAGGTAAGAGGAAACATCCTTAGCTGGCTGACAACACTTGTTTGCCAACACATTTTCAGATGGCGAATTTTATTTACTGTTATGTCTAACCTAGGTCTAGCAAGTTACTGGATTATATGAAAAAGCAGAGAGAGATAATCACATCTGAAAGAAGAGTAGGAAGCCTGCCTGGGTCATTTCTAGCTTTGTCATGAGTGATTCCAATACTTTTTTCCTATGTTGTTTATTTCTTCCTTTTCTGGGTGATATTAAAGGTTAACACAGTACACAGAGAAGATTCTATTACTCACACTTTTGACCTAATAAGCAGGCAAGCCTGTGCTGCTTGTGTCCCAAATATATGCTCTCAGACCTCTTCATGATCCCTTTTTTTCTTTATTTAGCCAAGTTTAGGTGAGTACTTTCTCTACAATCTATGAGCCTTCCCTCTTTTCCATCTTAAAAATTCATCTTAAGAATAATTCACCATTCACTCATATGTTACTTTAAAATTTGCAAGACATGTTTCTCAGAAAAACCCTTGGAAATTGGTAGCATGGGTATTTATCAGTCACATTTTACAGAAGAGAAAGCTGAAGATCAGACAGGATAAGTGATTTTCCTAACTTTTCAATATCAGAGTCTCACTTCAACCCTATAGCAAATAATCTCTTTTTACATTTGTTGACCGAACACGTAAAGTCTAATAACATCAAACAGCACCTATTCTGACATCTCAAAGAACTGATCAGAAGTAATGAGAGTTGCTTTGCCCAAGATTATATAGAGAGTAGGTGATAGGGGCAGGATGTGAGCCCAGATCTGCTTCTAACTCCACCATCTAGTTGTCTATCCACTTGGCCTGCTGGTTTTTCCTCTATTATTTTTACTTTGTAAATTTGCCCTCACAGATGTTTTCTGCAGCTGCCTCTCTCCTTTCTAGGCTATTGAGTTTCCCAAGAATACTAATTAACTCATGTCTCTTTATCACACATTCATTCAACAAGAATTTATGCCATACCTACTATGTGCCAGAGGGTAGTGAGATGGTGAAGTAACATGCCAGGTCAGGAATTAGAGAAACTCATCTTCCTGAATTCAAATCCAAAGTCAGACACTCACTGTGTGACCCTGGGCAAGTCACGTAACCCTGTTTGTCTCAGTTTCCTCATCCATAAAATGAGCTGAAGAAGGAAGTGGCAAACTGCTCCAGTATCTTTGCTAAGAAAACTCCAAATGGGGTCACAAGGAATTGGGCACAACAAAAACAAATGAACAACAACAAGATTATATGCTGGGCATTCTTCTTAGTGCAGGGAATACAATGGCAGACATCAGACAGTTGCTTCCTCTTAAAGGAGCTTATATAATATTGGGAAAACAATGCATACATAAAAATCTAAACTTTATATGATTTTTGTGGGCTAGAGGGAAGGCATTAGTAACTAGCAGAACTGACTGTCTCCTAGAGAATATGGGACCTGAGTTGAGCTTTGAAAAAAAGCCAGAACATTTATGGGGTGGAAATAGATAAGGGAATGAACTCTAGTCACGAGGAATGAATTGCCTAGGGAAAACATCATGGGATCTCTCTTTTCTGGGGAGACTTAGGGGAGGGCAGAACAAAACCTCTTGTTACCTTTCATTCCAAATCTTAAATTACTCAGTTTTTACACTTCAGCAATTTACACTAAGGTACACTTTTGCCCCCAGATCCTCTTAGCCTCCCAACTCAGTCCTCAAATCCATTCCCTAATGCATTACCAAATAGCTTTACGTGTCATGTCACCATGCTCAGTTTTATATAGACATAGATGGAGCTATACCTTCTAAAACCTTAAAGTAAGACCAAGAGATGAACACA
The DNA here is from genome assembly GCF_028583685.1 of Petaurus breviceps papuanus. Classification (NCBI taxonomy): domain Eukaryota; kingdom Metazoa; phylum Chordata; class Mammalia; order Diprotodontia; family Petauridae; genus Petaurus; species Petaurus breviceps. Next base: position 6,522,503 of record NW_027185877.1, read on the forward strand.
GAGAGTACAAACAGAATAAAACCAGATCCTTCTTTTCCTTCTTTAGCTCAAAGCCCTCATGCCATTCCACATGTCAGGAATCTTCTCCACATCATCAAGGCAACTTCTTCCTCTTTCAAGACCCACTCAAAACTGAAAATTCACTCTTTCCCAGAAGCTTTTTCTTAACTACCTTTAGCCACCCATGGAATGAGATGAGAAGGAAAAAAATGAGTCAGACTAACGTGCACAAAAATGCAAGTTCCTATCTCCATATTTTCTTTCATTTTCTTTTTTTTTTAAGTTACTCTTTGTCATGATCTATATAAGAATAGCACTCTCTGAACTATTTTTAATACACAATGCTTTCATTGCTGCCAAGAGGTATAACTACCAACAAAAGAATCCCAAAAAGTCTTGGGGTCAGAGATTGAACAACCTTCCAAGACACCAACCTGGAAGTGACAGTTGTAGTGATGTCATTTTGGTCCTCTTAGAACATGAAAGACAACCACCAGTTGAAGTGAAGTGTGAGTGGAAGGGAGCCTCTGAATTGGAATCTACTGTCTCAGAGATTTGTAGGAAGTTAGAGGTCCTGTGTAAGGCTCTGTGAAATAATGTACGAATAAAGTATTTATTAAGCATCTATCATGGGCTAGGCACCTTGCTGGGTGCTGAAGAAGGACTCATCAAGAAGAAAACAAAATACTCTTTCCTTCTTTCCTTCCTTCCTTCCTTCCTTCCTTCCTTCCTTCCTTCCTTCCTTCCTTCCTTCCTTCCTTCCTTCCTTCCTTCTTTCTTTCTTTCTTTCACAATCTGGATTAAATGACTTACCCAGGGTCACATAGTTATTGTCTGACATCGGATTTGAACTCAGGTCCTCCTGAATCCAAGGCCAGTGCTCTATCCTCTGAGCAACATAGCTGCTTCTTCTCTGGTTTCTTTGAAGCAAATGGAGTTAAGCGATTTATCCAGGGTCACACAGCTGGTAAAAACAATCCCTCCTTTCAAGGAGTTTACATTCTAATCCCTACTTCAGCTAAACCAGAGTTATCTAAGCTAATTGTTGTGCTATTCACAGAATAATAAACACAAGTTAGAGTACTAATGCTAGTACAACAGAAACCACTTTCTAAGATGCTTGCCCCCCTGCTACCTTCACATTCTCTGTAGGCATAAATATTACCCAAGAGGCTTCAACACTGTAAGGAAAAAAGCATCCTTGTTCCACTGAAACTTTGTTTATTCTATTAGCATTTAAGACTTGAAACTGGAATTACTGATTAGAGGCCCAGAATTTAAACTTATACCCACCGATCCTTGCTTTCCCAAGAGAAAACTACAATCTCATCAAAATAATCTACAATCTTGTTCAAAATAAAAAGATCTACTCTTCTCGAGCATTAAAATATCCATAAAACACTTGTTTCTGCGAGACCAAGGAGAGGAAGAAATACTCTACAACCATCTTTATTGTGCTATTGTGGTTGTTGTTCATGCTTCATTTTGAAAAGGATCAATGACCATGTGAATTCAATTTAAGTGAGGAAAACATGGGCAAAGTAGTCAGCCTCACTCTCACTCCCTCTCAGAGTAAAGAGTTTTTAGTATCTACCTACAATCAGGTAGATTGCTTTCTATAGTCTAAGAAGAGAAAGTCCTAGAAATCCTACCATAGCTTCTGGGGAAAAGGAATGCTTGCTAATGTCTAGAGAGTTATTAAGATGCTCACCATTTTCTATTCTGGAGACTCTGTCCCTCACTACAGAGTCATACATTCTTCAGTCCAGAGCTGTTCAGTCAATGCCTTCTTAACTATGATGGTGACTAGCATACTAAAGTGTTTGATATTGATTGTCTGGCAGTCAAGTGTCCTTCACAAGTACAGCTCTGGAATCCCTCCTTTGACTTAGAGATCCCATTTCCTTGAATAATATACTTTAATACAGGGTGCTACAGTGTTAACCTTTCAAAGGCACTGTGCTAGGTTGTAAGCATTCAAAGTCACTGACCTCAAGGAGTTTACATTCTAATTAGGGAGAGGGAGGGGAGAGAGGAAACAGGGAAAAGTGAGACACAGGAGGGAGGGTAGAGGGGAAAGGAAAGGGAGGGAGAAAAGGGAAGAAAGAGGAGGGTGGAAGGAGGAAGGGGAAAGGAGGAGAGAGAAGGAAGAAAGGAGAAAAAAAGGAAAGGAATGAGAGAGGAGAGAGAGGGTTGAGGAAGCAGAGAGGGGAAGTTTAAGGAGGAAGGAAAAAAATGGAAGGTAGGAGAATGGAAAGAGAGGAGAAAGGAGGGAGAAGAGAGAAGGTGAGGAAGAAAAGGTAAGAAAGAAGGAGGAAGGAGAGAGAAGAGGAAGGAGGGGAGAAGGAAGAAGGTGAGGAAGAAGAAAGGAGAGGGAAGAGAAGTGGGGAAGGTAAGGAGGGAGAAGGAGAAAGTATATACAAAAAGGAGAGGGAAAAGGAGGACATAAGAAAAGGAAAGAGGGGAAGAAAGGGAGATATATACATATACAGATGGATACAAGATATGTGCCAAACAAACATAAGGTAATCTTATAGGGGAAAGGTCTCCTCAGGAAGGTGACATCTGGAGAGGCAGGCCGCAGGGGCAGTCTGGGAGGAGTCCAAAGGGCTGGGACTATAAAAAGCAAGGTAAGAACCAAATGCAGGGGCCCCTGTCCAGGACATCAAATACTCCTGGGACTACCACTCTATAGCTCAGAAATAAAAAAAAATAAAATAAAAGGCCCTATCAGGATGTATTCCAAGTACCAGAATGGCAGAGTGAACCCAGTCAGCTCCAACACCCCCCCACACACCCTGAAAACATAGTAACTATTGCCCCAGGGCAAAACTGTCAACTGTAAAGGCTTGGGAACCCTAGAGGAAGGTCATGGCTAGGGCCCTGCCTCAAAATGGGTAGAGAGCAGACTACAAAGACTCCGGAGTCCTACTATCCTCAGAGGGAGGAACCAAACTCAGAGGGAGACAATGTGGACTCCACACCCACAGATGAAACATCAACAGGGAATGGACCCAAGCACAGAAAGTCCTCCTAGATGAGTTCAAAAGGAACTTTGAAAACCAAATTAGAGAGATTGAAGTCAAAATGAACAATTCTTTTAAAATCAAAAATGCAGAATTAGAAAAACATTATAATGAAGAAAACAGCTCCTTTAAAAGAAAAGTGTATGATATGGAAAAGGAGCACCAAAAACTAACCAAGGAAAATGATTTGCTAAAAACTAGAATCAACCAAATTGAAACAAATAACTTTATGAGGAACCAAGAATTAGTCAAACAAAACAACAAGAATGAAAAATTAGAAAAAGAGGTAAAATATCTCAATGGAAAAATAACTGACCTGGAAAACAGATCCAGCAGAGATCACCTGAGAATCATAGGCCTACCAGAAAATCATGATGAAAAAATTACCCTGGACAACATTCTTCAAGAGCTCATTAAGGAAAACTGCCCTGATATACTAGAACCTGAGGGTAAAATAGAAATCAAAAGAATCCACCAGACACCTCCTGAAAGAGATCCCAAACTGGAAAGTCCTCGAAATGTTGTGGCTAAACTCAAGAACTACCAGGTAAAAGAGAAAATACTTCAAGTGGCCAGAAAGAAACAATTTAAATATTGAGGAACCACAGTGAGGATCATACAGGATTTGGCAGCCTCTACACTGAAAGATTGCAGGCAGAGGAATTCAATTTTCCACAAGGCAAAAGAGCTCGGGTTACAACCAAGGATCACCTACCCAGTGAGACTGAACATATTCTTCCAGGCAAAGAGACAGTCATTCAACAATATAACAGATTTCCATACCTTCCTCATGAAAAAGCCAGAGCTCAATGGAAAATTCAACCTCCAATTACAAGATGCAAGAGTGACATAGAAAGGTAAACAAGGAAAACACATACACACACACACACACATACTGTTATTTAATAAGAGCAAACTGTTTATAGACAAGTAGATGGTATGAGTATAAATTACACAAAATGACAATTTTTAAAAATCTTATTAAGGGTTACAAAGGGACTGCAATGGAAGAAGAGGAATGAATGAAGTGGAAAAGGGTAAATTATGCCACACAAAGAGGCATAAAAACAATATAGCAGAGGCAAAGAAGGGAAGGAGATGAGTATTATATAAACTTTTCCCTCATTGGGTCTGGTACAAGGAGAGAATAACAACCAGTTAAGCACAGGACTCTATGGAGAAGAGATGCAAAACGTATCATATTAGAGGGAAAGAAGGGAAGGAAAGAAGCTTCACATGAGATTTGTTCCTGTCATTCTTGGTGCGAAGAAGAAATAACATACTTCATTAAGTATAAAAATATCCTACAGGCAGTAGGAGGGGGAAAGGGCTATGAAGGGGGGAGGGGGTTAGTAGGGAGGGAAGAAGTAAGAGGGAAAGGGAGGAAAAGGGAGGGGGGCTGATAAGGTAATACTGAGGGAGGCAGTGGTCAAAAGGAAAACTATTAAGGAGGGGAAGGGAGAAGGGCAGAAAAAATATAAGCATTAACAGGGGAGGGAATAGGATGGAGGGAAAGAAACAGATAAAAATCATAACTGTGAATGTGAATGGAATGAACTCTCCCATAAAACGGAGGCAAATACCTGCCAAAACAATCCCAAGACCTATATGAACACAACTACAAAACACTTTTCACACAAATAAAGTCAGATCTAACTAATTGTAAAGACATCAATTGCTCATGGCTGGGTAGAGTTAATATAATAAAAATGACAATTTTAACTAAATTAAATTATATATTTAGTGCCATACCAATCAGTTTACCAAAAAAAAACTACCTTATAGAGCTAGAAAAAATAGTAACAAAATTCATTTGGGGGAACAAAAGGTCCAGAATATCAAGGGAATTAATAAAAAGAAATGCCAGGGATGGTGGACTAGCTATACTGCATTTTAATCTCTATTATAAAGCAGCAGTCCTCAAAACTACTTGGTACTGGCTGAGGAATAGAGTAGTGGATCAATGGAATAGATTGGGCACACGAGACCCAGCAGTCAATAACTATAGTAATCTACTGTTTGATAAACCCAAAGACCCCAGTTTTTGGGATAAGAACTCACTATTTGACAAAACTTCTGGGAAAACTGGAATATAGTATGGCACAAACTGGGTATAGACCATTATCAAACACCATATACCAAAATCAAGTGTAAATTGGTGCATGATCTAGGTATAAAGGCTGATACTCTAAGCAATCTGGGAAAGCAAGGAATAGTTTACCTGTCAGATTTATGGAGAGGGGAAGATTTTATGACCAAACAAGAATTAGAGGGCATTATAAAAATGCAATATGGATAATTTTGACTACATTAAATTGAAAAGCTTCTGTACAAACAAAGCCAATGTAACTAGGATTAAGAGGGAAGTGGAAAATTGGGAGAGAATTCTTATAACCTGTCCTGATAAAGGACTCATTTCTAAAATATACAGAGAATTAAATCAATCTATAAGAATACAAATCATTCCCCAATTGATAAATGGTCAAAGGATATGAACAGGCAGTTTACAGAGGAAGAAATTAAAGATATTTATAAGCATATGAAAAAATGCTCTAAATAACTATTAATTAGAGAAATGCAAATGAAAACAACCCTGAGGTACCACACCATATCTCACCAGTCAGATTGGCTAAGATGACAAATCAGGAAAATGACAAGTGCTGGAGAGGACGTGGTCAAATTGGAACACTAATGCATTGCTAATGGAGTTGTGAACTGATCCAACTATTCTGGAGAGCAATCTGGAATTATGCCCAAAGGGCTATAAATAATTTCATACCCTTTGACCCAGCAATACCACTTCTAGGGTTGTATCCCAAAGAGATCATAGAAGTGGGAAAAAGACCCATATGTACAAAAATATTTATAGCAGCTCTTTTTATGGTAGCAAAGTATTGGAAATTAAGGGGGTGCCCATCAACTGGGGAATGGCTAAAAAAGTTGTGGTATATGCATGTTATGGAATACTATTGTGCAATAAGAAACTAGGAACAGATGGACTTCCTATTTACCTGGAGAGGCTTATACAAGCTGATGCTGAGTGAGAAGAGTAGAGCCAGGAGGAATTTGTACACAATTACAGACACAACGTATGTGTGACAACCAACTTTGATAAACTGGACTCTTCTCACCAATCCAGAGTCATAAGTCAACCCCCAAAGATTCATTATGGAGAGAGATATTTACATCCAGAGAAAGAACAGAGATTGAACCCAGATTGAAGCAAACTACTTGCCCTTTTTCTTTTTCTTGTTTGGTTTTGTTTCATCTTTCCCATTTTTCATTCCATCTGATACAATACTTCTTTATAACCTGACTAAGGCCTAATGTGAAAGTATTTTCAGATACTATACTTGATTCTATGCCGATATGGGGGGTAGGGGAGAGGGAGAGAAAATTTGACACTCAAGGAATTGTGATGATGAATCTTGTAAACTAAAGGAAAACAAATTAATAAAGACCAAAAAAAATGTGAAAAAAAGAAGGTGACATCTGAGGTGAGTCTTGAAAGAAGCCAGGAATTATAAGAAGTGAAGGTGACTAAGGAGAGCATTCTGGGAAGAGAGGCCAGATAGTACAAAGACAGAAAGGAGCAGTTACATGTGAGGAACAGCCAACAGGTCAGTATAGCCAGACCACCGAGTGGGTGGAGGTGAGAAATGTGTAAGAAGACCCAGAAAGGCAGAAAGGAGCCAGCCTGTGAGAAATTCTAAATGCAAACAGAGAAGGTCCCAAAGATAAAAAGGAGATGATGGGGTTTACTGAGGAGTGGGGTAACAGGGTTGGAGCTGAAGTTTAGGAAAATCATTTTTCGTGGCTATATATAGAGGATGAATCAGAGTAAGGATAAGACTTGGATCAGGGGGACTAATTAAAACTTCAGGTGAGAGGTGATGAGGGCACAGACTAGTGTGATGGCTGTGGGAATGGGGAAAAGAGGGTGGATAGGAAAGAGGTTGTGGATAGTGAAAACAGCGAGATTTGGCATCGGTTGAGGTAAGTGGTGTAACAGAGACTGGGAAATTGATCATCACGTGTGGACTGCAAGCCCACTTGATTAAGGTATGGTGGGTGCCCATGACAGTATAATGAAAGCTGAGAACAGGGGAAAGGGCAGATATTTTAGAAAAAAAAGATGATTAGTTCTGCTTTGGGCACATTGAGTTTGAGATCCACTGGGAAATGAGTTTGCAAGGTAAGAAAGGAGTTCAGGAGGAAGGACCATGCCTAGTGCACAGCCATGTCTTTCAAGGAAAGTCATATGGGTATGTTTTAGTGAGATTTAATTCACCAGTAATGCTCAATTGATTGACCCTAAGAGATTCTGGGAATCTAACCTCTGAATCCTTTCCTTCACAAGTGCTGATCACACTCTTGTAACAAAGAGGCTGAAATTAGCATTGGTCCTTGGAGTCTTGATATAGTGATCCACAGAAGAAAAGACAGATGTTGCAGCATTACAGAGGAATGAGAAGTCTGTTTTTAGAGTATGGTACATCACAGTAGATTGGGGGCAGGAGGAGGTAAGAAGAAATGAAAAATAAAATGGAGGCAAAAAGCAAACTTATTTACACCACAAAAATTTCCTAAGGCTGGCACTGCTTCTAATACTTTATGGTAAACAGGAGAGAAAAAAATAACAGAACTTCTGGTACCTTTACCACCTTAAGTTTCAGGGAACTTTTTTCTTGCCTCAAGGTTTTGGAGGTTTTCTCTAATCTCTATAAGTCATATGAACTTAGAAAATAACCAGGTTAGTCTGGAAAACCTTACCTCAACCAAAGTAGCTAGCATTCCCAGAAGGTAGAGGAAGAGAAAAGAGGTTGGCAATGGGTGAGAGGGAGGAAGGAAGAAATAGATGAGAAAAAGAAAAAATAACCTGTATATATACAGCTGACCAATAAATGGTAAAGTCTACAGTATAAATGGCAAGAAATTGCAGTGAAGTTACGGGTGACACAATGGATAGACTGCTGAACTTGGAGTCAAAAAGATCTGAGTTCAACCTCTGCTTCAGATACTTACTAATTGCATGACCCTAAGCAAAATCACTTAGCCATAGTTTGCCTCAGTTCCCTCATCTATAATTTGAGGACAATAATACCACCTACATCCAGGGTTGTAGCAAATGATAAAATTAGATAAATTTTTTTGAAAACACTTTGCAAACCTTAAAGTGCAATATTAATAATAAAATAAAATGGTAAAGTTGGAAAGGACCACAGTGGTCATCCAGTCAAGCCTCTTTATTTTGTAAGTGGGAAACCTGAGGTTCAGAGAAGAGAAGTAAATAGCCCAAGGGTACAAAGAGCTGAGATTCTAACCTAGGACTCCGAATTCAAAGCTATACCACTTTCTCTGCCCCCAAGATTTCCATTGACAACAGCCACTTTCTTAACATTCTGTTAGGGGACCATCCATTAAGGCTGAATTCTGTTTTACACCATCTTTTCTGATCAATTTCACATTAGTGGATCTATGTCTGAGGTGGAGAACCTGAGATCTGGAAGCCACATGTGGTTCTACATGTCACAGGTTCCCCATCCTTGATTCTAGGCCTCTCATAGCTGTGGTTACACCCTCCAGTGTTGCAGATCACAACTCATCTTACACAATTCATTTTACAAAATTCTTGAGAAGGTTCTCTCATAAATCCTCCATAGGGGATCCACCCAATGGATGGAGAATTTCCTCTAGATCTTTGGATGTATCATGAGTACCAGAGCGGTTCCTGAGCTGGCCATATGTTGTCCCTTAGTATTATTTCATGACAAGCCCACCTCCTATTCTAAGTACGTAGTTCTATACATATTCCATTTACTGTAGGTGATTCTTCAATGAATGAATGAATAACAGAATAAAACATCTATTAAATGCTTCCTATATGGAAAGCACTATGCTAAAGTGCTGGGGAAACAAATAGAAAATTAAGGCAGTCCTTTCTATTAAGGAAATTTCATTCTAAAATAAATCTAACCCCACTGCTCATCTCCAGAACCATGAATAGAAGACTCCCCGGGTCCCTAATCTACCAGAGTTCTAATAAAATCCAGTAAACATTTATCATTTGTTTATGTTAAGAAAGGATGGGGGGGGGGGGGCCAAGTCAAGATGGCGGAGTAGAAGCACAACCTTCCCGCGGCTCCGGCTTCCACCTTCCCCAATCCATGTAAAAAGGGGACTCTAAACAAATTTTGGAGCTGCAGAACCCACAAAATGACACAGAGAAGCTAACCTCCCGCTGAGTACGGCCCGGCAGGCCGGCAGGAATCGGCCAGCACAGCGCTCTGGGAGCCGAGCCCAGCCCCACACTGAGGCTTTAGCCCCAGGGTGGGCCTGACCAACTGCAGGCCAGAGGGACTCCAGATCAGCAGCAGCTGTGGCCGTTTCCAGATTTATCAATATATAGATGCTAAGGACAAGGTGAGAGGACAGTGCAGTCTGGACTTTGGGACCCAGTAAGTGGGAGTGCCTGGCTTCTACCCCCAGGGTGAGAAACCACTGAGACACCAGCACAGCCAGCGAGCGCCATGTGGCGGCTTCAGCTCCTGGCTTGCAGAGTGCTTGGGGGACCAAGCACCAGTCTGAGGGGTAATCGCTCTTGCTTTAACCTACTTGGATCTGGATTGCAGTCTAGGGTGGAGGTCCTGGGGTGTGTGGCCCGCTTGCCAGAGTGTGTGGAGACCTCAGAGAGGGCACCCATCTAATACCTCCGGCAACTGAGAAAACCCCAGCGTTTGGGATGAAAACTCCCCTGTCTGGTGGCAGAGTCCTACTGTGGCAAAAAGCACAAAAGTCAAATCATTGAGTGGCAAAATGAGCAGGCAAAGGAAGCAAAGCAGACAGAAGATTCCAACGTTACACTCCTATTTTGGGGACAAGAAGGAGCAAGACATGGAACAGGAGCAAAACAGTGAAGTCAGAACTCCTGCACCAAAAGCTTCAAAGGAAAATAAAAGCTGGTTACAGGCCATAGAGGACCTTAAAAAGCAGATAAGAGAAGTGGAGGAAAAATTGGGAAGAGAAATGAGAACAATGCAAGAAAATTATGAAATGACAGTCAACAGCCTGACTGAAGAAAATAATACCTTAAAAAACAGACTGACTCAAAAGGCAAAGGAGGCCCAAAAAGGCAATGAGGAGAAGAATGCCTTAAAAAGTCGAATTTGCCAGATGGAAAAAGAATCTCAAAAGCTCAATGAGGAGAATCATTGCTTAGAATTAGATTGTAGCAAATGGAAGCTAATGACTTTATGATAAAGCAAGATGCTGTTAAACAGATCCAAACAAATGAAAGAATAGAAGGCAATGTGAAATATCTCCTGGGAAAAACCACTGACCTGGAAAATAGATCCAGGAGAGATAACTTAAAAATTATTGGACTACCTGAAAGCCATGACCAAAGTAAGAACCTAGAAAGCATCCTCCAGGAAGTTCTCAAAGAAAACTGCCCTGATGTTTTAGTACCAGAGGGCAAAATAGAGTTTGAAAGAATCTACCAATAACCTCCTGAAAAAGATCCCCAAAAGAAAACTCCTAGGAATATTATAGCCAGGTTCTGGAATTCCCAGATTAAGGAGAGAATATTACAAGCAGCCAAGAAGAAACAATTTGAATATTGTGGAAACACAATCAGTATAACCCAGGATCTGGCAGCCTCTACACTGAGGGATCGAAGGGCTTGGAATGTGATATTCTGGAGGTCAAGGGAGCTGGGATTAAAACCAAGAGTCACCTACCCAGCAAAACTGAGTATCATGTTTCAGGGGAAAATTTGGTCATTCAGTGGAATAGAGGACTTTCAAGCATTCTTACTGAAAAAACCAGAGTTGAATAGAAAATTTGACATTCAGAGACAAGAAGCAAGAGAAGCATGAGAAGGTAAACAGGGAAAAAAATCATAAGGAACTTATCAAAGTTGAACTATTAACATTCCTACGTGGAAAAAAATAATTGTATTTTATAAAACTTTTCTCAGTAGTTGAAGGGATTAGAAATATATATATATATATATATATATATATATATATATATGTGGTTATATGGGCATATGAATACACATGTGAATATGTGTATATATGTTTACAGATATACATAAATAGAGGGCACAGGACCAATTTAACAGGAAGGGATGATACTTAAAAGGTGAAATTAGAGGTGAGAGGAATATAATGAAAGGAGATGGGGAGAGACAGATTGGGGCAAACTATCTCATACAGAAGAGGCAAGGGAAAATGGTTACAATGGAGGGGAAGAGTAGGAAGTCAAAAGGGAATGGGTCAACCTTTTTCCCATTGAATCTGGCTTGAGGAGGGAGTGAAATACACACTAAATAGGGGATCTCACCCTCCAGGAGAATAGGGGGAGAAGGGGATGAGAGAGGGGATGATGGAAGGGAGGGCAGGCTGGGGGGAGGGAAGTTGGAAGCACCCACTTTTGAAAAGGGACAGGATCAAAGTAGAGAACAGAACAAGTGGGAGGTGGGATAGGAGGGAAGGAAATATAGTCAGTCTTTTACAATATATCTACTACGTTATTGTTTTGCATTAGCTGCACATGTACAACCTATACTGAACTGCTTGTCTTCCCAGTGGGGGTGGGTGGCAGGGGGGAAGGGAATGAATCTGGAATTGAAAGTTTTAAAATCAAATATTCAAATATATATGTGTGTGTGTGTGTATACTATTATTAATACCATCTTACATGTAATTAAGAAATAAGATATACAGGCACTGAGGCATAGAGATCCAATGGAAAAGTCGAAACAGGTATGGAAAAAAATATGGGAGAGAGCAGATGGGAGGTGGAGATATCCTGTGGGACTGCTGTTTTGAGGGGATGGGTGGGGGAAAAACGGGGAGAAAATTTGTAACTCAAAATCTGGAGGAAACGAATGATGTAAATCAGAAGTTAATAAAGCATTTAAAAAAAAAGAAATGATGGGAGGGGTGGTTAGGTGGCACAGTGAATAGAGCACCTGCCCTGTAGTTAGGAGGACCTGAGTTCAAATTCAGCCTCAGACACTTGACACTTACTAACCATATGACCTTGGGCAAGTTACTTAACCCCAATTACCCTGCCTTCCCCCCTCCAAAAAAAAAAAAAAGAAAAGAAAAGAAAAGAAAAGAAAGGAGAGGAAACCCTCCTCTGGGGTAGTGAAAAAATAGCAGGAAATCTCTGTTTTCTTTTCTGCTTCTTCATTCTATAGCACCTTGGTTTAGACGGTCAGTGCAGACTCTCTGGCATGGACTGAAGCTACGATGGTCACATATCCAGTTTCCTCATCGATCTCATGTAACTGAACAGTGACCCAAGAAAATAGGAATAAATCTGATATACAAGGAACACTGAATACAGTGGAAAGAATGTTAGTACTGGATCCAGAGAACCCAGACTCAAACCTGGGTCCTATCAATGACTTTTTGTGACCTGTAGGTCTCTTCACTTTTCTAGGACTCAAATTGTCTGGAATGGCTTTTGGGGCACCTTTAAGCTCTAGATCTACTGATTGTATGAAATGATGAGAGGCCAAGGCCACAAAAAGTATCTGATCTTCATTGATATGAAGTTCCCAGACCAAGAATCCCTTATACCAGTGAAACCACAGGCTCCTCCCAAAGGAAGCTTTATTAGTGTAAAGTATGTTTTAAAATCAGATGCTATCATTCCTAATAGTATAAGAGATTATATTTACAGGTAGTTTAAAACTAAAGTTCTTAAACTCTTTTTGTGTCATGGAACCCATTGATAGCAGTCTAGGAAAGCCTATTGACTCCTCCTTAAAAATAGTGATTTTAAAGGCATAAAATAAAAGAATATATATAGTGTTGTAATGGAAACCGGTTATGTTGAAATACAGCTAAACAACATAAAGTTCATAGACCCCAGATTTAGAATTCCTGGTATAAAAACAACACCCAAAAGATACAAGGCCCCTCCAAAAAATCTACATAAGCAAAACATAGAAACAATATACCAGATAAATAATACAAGCAATTATTTCAAGAGCCATAGTCTAATCATAATACATTTTGCCTAAAATTTTAAAACTGAGAAAAACTTTGTTGATAATAGCTAAATGGAACTAATTTGAACTTGCTCAATACAAACATCCTTTTCCTCTGACAGTGTATTATACTGCTGCCTCACTGGCAGTAAAGCATTGGGGTAAAAGAAACTGACAACGTGTGTAATGAGCTATTCTGATTATTTAGTCATCAGCTGGGAGGCACTGAAGATCCCATTCTCCCATATAGTTAAGTAATAAAGCTTATTTTCCTCAGATATGCTTCAATATTGTCATAGTAATTCACAATTATGAAATGCATGATCATTTAGGAGGATCATAGGTTCAGAGCTGGAAAGGATTTAGAGGTAATTGGGTCCAAACCCTTCATTTTGCAGATGAGGGAACTGAGGTCCAGGAAGGTTGTGACTTGATGAGGGATATTTAGCTAATAAATGTTAATAAAATAAAAACCCCTGTGAACTGCTAAACATGGAAGGAACCCTGGATCCAAAAGTGAGATCCAGAAAGAGCCAGAGTCTGATCACAGTTTACAAAAATTATAACAGCATTTATTGCCTGAGAAGAATCTGGCAAGCTGGAGCAGTGAGACAAAGTTCTCAGCTGTTGAGAAGGGAGCGGAGAAAGGGTGAGGCATTTAGACTTATTTGTATATTATATATATATATATATATATATATATATTTGTATAAGGTATATTATTTTTGTTTGTGGATATGTATATGTGTGTATATATGTGTGCATGTATAGTACATATACATACATATATGTCTGCGTGTGTGCATATATGCATATATATGTATGAAGGACAAGGAAAAACCACTAAAGTCACAGAAAGTCAGGGGCCTCAGAGGTTGAGTCTAAGTAATAATCAGCAGCAGCATCTTAATAACTATAATTTAGATAAAACTTAAAATTATTGTCTCATCTAATCCTCACAACTACCCTGGGATATAGATGTTATTATTTTGCAAAAGAGGGAACTGAGGAAGACAGAGGAATGACTTATCTAAGATCACAGAGCTTAGTAATTAACTGAGGAAGGATTTGAATTCATCTTTTCTGCTCCAAATCTAGCACTCTATGCAATGTGCCTACTTTGCTATGTGAGGAGAACAACTGACTTGGAAATAATGCTACAGCCAAAGTGAAAATCAAGCCAAGATATATACATACATACACATGCATGAATATATTTATATGTATATATGTGTGTATATACACACAACCACATGTTTATATATATGGGTTGTATATACATATATCTATTTACATGTATATATATATAATATATGTGTACTGTCATAAATCAAGGCCTATTTTCCACTGTGTATTCCCAATGCCTTACCCTTGGTAGGGGTAATATCATATGTTGCTATCCTATGCTAGCTGTCCTAAGATAGGAAAGGATTTTGACATACTGAGCCATATAAAGTAGGAAAGATCCATAAAAGGAAATGATGGAAAGGCCATGGAAACAATTAGGTCAGAAACAACAAGGAAGAAAAACATCAGGAGCAATCAAGGGAAAGAAATGGACTATAAATACAAGGCATAAATCAAAGCTCAGGAGCCAAGGTAACCATTGCCTACGACAATTCAGAATGGATAAAAATATGACTGTGGCTAGGAAATAACATGAGGATTGAACAGAAGCTTAAACAAATCATAATAACTTATTTTTAAAAGTACAGCATTCAATAGATGCTGGATAGAGAAACTGCGAGGCCTCAGTGAGACCAAGAGCCTCTATGCTTTCCCCCTGCTATTAAAATGGACAAAATTTTAGCTAATAAGAATAGAAGGGGTGGGGTGGCCAGGTGGCTCAGCGAGTAAGAGCACTGGCCCCAGTGTCTGGATGACATGGGGATCGAATCCGGGCTCAGATACTTAGCACCACACCCAGAAATAACTGGCCGTGTAACCTTGAGCAAGGTACTTAACCCCAATTGCTTAAAAAAAAAAAAGAAAGAATAGAAGGGTGAAAATGCTTTCCATACGTGTGTTCAATGACACAACAGGGCAATAGTCCTTGCCTTCAAGGACCCTATGTTCTACTGGGAGGAGGGGAAATTTAACATATACACAAATAAGTGAACATAATACAATTCCAGGAGGCAGAGAACTAGCAAATATACTTCAAAGGATTTCCTAATCTAGGGTTTTATTTAAAAATACTTTTATAACTATATTTCCACATAATTGGTTTCTTTTATAATTCTATGTATTTCATTTATTTAAAAATATCATTCTGAAAAGGGATACATAAGATTCACTAGACAGCTGAAGTGGGGCATGACATCATCATCATCATTATAATTAACATTTATATAGTGCTTGCTATGTACCAAGCACTGTGCTAAGTGCTTTTCAATTATTGTATCTTATTCCTCATTTTACAGATAAGGAAATTGAAATAGAGTTTATGAGACTTGCACAGGGTCACACAGTTCCTAAGTGCCTGAGGCCAAATTTGAACTCATGTCTTTCTGACTCCATGCTTAACTCTCTAACTACTACTACTACTACTACTACTACTACTACTACTACTACTACTACTACTACTACTACTACTACTACTACTACTACT
>NW_027185877.1:6538155-6583573 GCF_028583685.1 Petaurus breviceps papuanus
CTACTACTACTACTACTACTACTACTACTACTACTACTACTACTACTCACACACACAAAAAAATATATGATTGCTGTGGAAAAGCTTCTGATAGAAGGTGTAATTTAAATGGAACTAGAGAGGTCAATTTAACTAAGGATCCCAGGAGTCAGAGCTAAAGGGGCAACAACTCTAGCCAGGAAGCCAGCTAGGCAACAGAATGTCAAGCTTGGGGAATAGCGAGAAGGCCAGGTTTTCTTATGGAGGCTGAAGAAATGCTAGAGACAAAAAGGGGGCATTCAAGAACTAGTTGTTAAAAATCATATTAAAAACCCCAGAGTATATATACACCCTTCCAGGCCATCAGATCAATACCAGAGGCTTAAAGAAATCCAAGGACAGTGACTAGACAACTTTGTATAGACAAGAGGATTAGGAAGAAGACAATCTTAGTTCCAATATCCAAACTTAGAAAGAGGCCCCTAAAAATCTGTGAACAGATAGATTTATAAATGAAATTAGTGTCTCCATGAGTAGGGGAAAAAAATGTTACTGTTCCACTCCTTTAAAAATACTTCTTACCCACAACTTCAAAGCAACTGCTATTCAAAATTCCTCTCCTTATGGGTCTACTTACATCTTTCAGATGTTTTTAAAGGCAAAGATATTTTTAATACACTTTTCAAAGAGACCAATTTTGGGGCAGAGGAGACCACATTTTAAGAAAGCTCACTACAATCTCTGTTCGGTAAAATCCTTAATCTAGCCAAGGGGAACACTTAACAGTCATCACTGAATAAAGGATAAAATGAGAGTCACAAATATTACTTTCTACTACAAACACACACACACTCACTCACACACACATATAGATATAGACAGATAGATAAATAGATAGATAGATACACACACAGAGTCAGACTTTAGCTAACTTGATTAAAACCACTAAAAGCAAGTTTCTCACAATAGCAGGATCCAACCCAGAGCTCCCTATTCATGTTGATGGTGATTCAAAGACAGCTAGCACATAGATTCATAAATTGAGACTGGAAGAAATGTTAAGGGACCAACTTCTTCATTTTACAAATAAAGAAATGCAGACTTAGACTTGCCCATCATTGCATTGCCCACTTTGGGATTCAAACTCAGGTCTTCTGGTTATTATAGTTTATTCTTTGTTCCTGAAGAGTAGCAATGACATCATGAGGGTGATGTCTTCACTTGAGCATGAAATGGATATGAGTGGGGCAGAGATGGGTAAATCCCTCAGTTTCAGTCTCCTCTAGAGTCAAAGTCCAGTAGCAATACAAAGGTCAAGATGATTAGCAATGACCCAGGATGGACTGGCCTTTCTCAATTAAAGTCTTTCCCAGATCTCAGCTTGTCTGAGGTCATGCCCATTCAATGACTAAGGGCTAGTTAAAAGTTGAGACAAAAGATGGCCCAATTTATCATCCCAAAGACATCAGTCTGGGAAGACTTTTAGAGTTTCTGGTCAGAACAGAAAACAGTACTGATTTACACTCATTCTAAGTCATCAAAACCCAAACAGTGAGCCACAGAGTCTTGGGTAGGAGTTATTATTGGCCATTCAATGATTTTCCTGGATCTAAGGGCAATGTTCCACCAAGGTGCCTCCAGGCATAATGCAATAAAAGAAGTTTTTAAGGCTGATCATTCCCTATTTATATTTGAGCATTGAAAAGTTTCCGTTAATGCAGAAACTTATTTTTATTTACTTTAAATCTTTTTTATTACTAAGATTACTCTCCATGGAAAAAGTCAAAGAACTGATTGAATTCACTGAAATAAAATCAGCCTAAAATAGTCACTTTAAAAAAAATCTAAACAAGTAGAAAGAAGTCCATTGAACAAAACAGACTTAGGCCAAGCTTAAGAAATTAGGCATATCATGAAACATCACTTGGATACTTTGATGAATCTCTGTTCTCATTGACCTGAGTACTCCCTCCAGTGACTTAGAACATAATACATCTGGGCTTTCCTATCCTTCATAACTCATGTCCATGTCTTTTGGAAAATATGATGCAAGGAATACTTTTAAGAATCTGAAGCTCCCCTGTCATTTTTGGATACCACTGAAGAAACAACAACAGGTAGATGGCACAGGCTACCTCTCATTCTGGCCACCTTCTCTGGTACACTTTATTTTCCAGCTGCTCATATTTCTGATAACAATCTTGTGTGGATTTTTTTGGACATTTCTTTGGTTGGCAAAATGTCACAGCTTATTCCTACTCCCAACAAATAAAAATGATGGAAACACCCAACCAATCATGAATATTCTAAGTCTCCTTTCTAACTTTGTGGAAGATGAGATGTATAAACTTTTTGCAAAGAAGGCAGGCCCTAATGCACATAACCTCAATCAACGATGTTTGAATGACTACTAACCCATGGTCATTAGGGGGAAGACTGAGTAGTCAAGGAATGAAGTGGACATCTCTAGGATATAGAGTGGAGAAGGTATTCAGAAAAGAGAAAATTTTAGGTTGAATGGAGAGATAAATGAAGGACCAGACATCCCAGAGAAAAAAACACATTCATGTATTTGTGGCCTATGATAACAAATGGAGGAATATTGAGTGCTATGTAAGTCTGCTTTAATCCATCAGTATTTATAATATATTTAATAGTATTTTCATAGCACATAAGACTGAGTTCCTCAAGGACAGGAGCTAACCTTTGCTATTGTTCCCCCAGTGCTTGGTATATAGTAGCCACTTGCTAAATCCTTGGTGATCTGTAAATTCACAAATACTGATGAGTTTCAAATAAATTTTAAATCGTGTATAACAAATGATAGACTTGTATTTTCAATGTACATCATTCATAACTAAGTACATAAAATAAAGTCAAATTTAGAAGCAATGCTTATAATGTACAGATTATCTTGACTTTATGATGTGATTTTTTCCATTTCATTTGTACAGTCCAAGAGGTATGTGTGGAGCCAACAAGGCCATTTGCTCTTATTCAGCTTCAGCAACTGGTTTGGATCCAACCCTCCCAACCCCAATTTGCTTGGGTGCTGCAGTGTGTCATTCACACTGCTAGGAGAATAACACTGTACACAGCCCTCAACATGCACACTGCTAGCCGGCCCAACTCCAAAACCATTGTTTCAATATAAAAACAGCATGTTTTGAATTACAGTGTCTCTGGGGACATCATTTCCACAGCTATTCAAAACAGTTGCCAAAAGTTGTCTCCAGAAATCAGGGCCTATGGATATTTTACATATTTTTTTCTGTAGTCAGGGATTTAAACTATACCTCATGTGTTTCTCACCTTAATGACATGACTTCTTAATTACCCCCATCCAGTGACTGCTGTCAGCAATCAATTGAAATACACTGTTGTTACTTAGCATCAGTTATTCTCACCCAGCCTCTTTGAAGTGGAGGGTAGTATCTCTATCTAAGGGCCTGTGAATTAGCTGCCATGATGCTTGAGGGGCTTTACTATCTCCATTATTACAAAGGGGCAGCACGAGATTTTTTTTTATAAAGGAGACCATTTTTATAGTGACTACCAGGAAGAGAACCAAGGGCATAATCAGATTAGCAAAAAATTAGTGAAATTTCATAAAACTAGTAAAGCAAAGAAATGCCACTGTTCCCAGGTTTCACCACAGTTTCTTGGTATAGGCAAAGACAGAAGCATACCCAGCCAGCTTGCTGATTGACCCCAGAAGCAAGTTAGCCAAATGAAACTATGATAATGGACCTGGAGCCAGAAAGTGCCTTAGAGGACATCTAATACAACCCATTTAGCTTAGTGCTAAGGAAGTCAAAGCCCAAGGATATTAAACAATTTATCCAAGGACTCATAGATATTTGAACCCAGGCCCTTCTGACTTTAGAGACAAAATAGTATGTTCGACTCTATGCATCCTTGTAAAGGATAGGAACAGAGACAAGACTAAATTTCAAAGTTATTTACCTGATGATAATGTGATTGTAGAACTTACAAGAGTGGGATTCCAAACAAATAGGTAACAATGAACATCAATGGGATTTTAAAAGAAGAATAAGGAGGAGGAGAAGAATAAGGATGAAAATACTTAATTGCCAACTTATAGTTAACATAGATGGGTTGAAATCCAGAAAGGACACCTAGATCATAGGTCACTTAGAGATGAAGCATCTGTGGGGGTTTTACCCAATTCCATTGCTGCTTCCATATTTCCATATATTTTTACTGTGGGCCAAAAGTATACATATAAATTATTGAAATATGTATTTATTTATATTGGATTGCTTACAGTCTCAGGGAGGAGAGAGGAAAGAGAGGGAAGGAAGAATAGAATTCAGAACTCAAAACTTTTTTTAAGTTTAAAAAATTGTTTTAACATGTATTTGAGGGAACAAAATGAAATATTTTTTTAAATGTATGTCAGGCCAGGAAGAATGAGGAAAAGTGATTTTTTTGAAGTTTATTCTGTGGCTAAATCATGTTATTTTCCAAAATGTTTCCATAACTTAAGTGGGGGAAAAAGAAAATGATATTAATAGAAATACATCTTCATTTTTCACTCTGTGTCTTATCATACTTGAGGGAGGCCAAATAGCCCCTGGAGTTCTCTTACTAGTCAAAAGAACATTCATTTCATTAGCCACATATACTGAAGTACTCCTTGTGGGAAAAAATGTAGAACTTTAAAGGAGAAAAAAAGTAAACTTTGTAACTGTGACAAAAGACACTGAGATAAAGTGTACACTTCATGGATTACATCAATAGTCAACTGAAACGTAACAGACTGAAGCTCTCCTACCATTTTGAAAAGTCAGCCATAACTATTCAACACCCAATCTATCTTTCCTTGCTTTAGCTACTGGATTAAAAGCCACTATTCAAGTGACAGAGCCGAGAAATATGTTACCACATTACAGAATTTTTTTTTGTTTGTACACATTTTGGATTTCATGAGTATGAAGCATCCCTTCCACCTAGGCATAAATCTGTATCAGAGGTAATACTTAAAACTGTGACATATAAAAAAGGTCAAGAGACATAATTTCTGGACAATTAATCATTTTAGTAATAATGGGTTGGGTTTAGTAATAAAGGTAATAATTAGTGTATGTTAATATATGTTAGCATATTATTAATAAAAGAATGGTCATTTTGACCATCTCTCTTAGACCAAAAGGCAAATCATGGAACCCACTCAACACTTACATGCCCTTGGAAGAATGGTGTTCCTAAGGGGGGAAATCAACTCTGATTGGTTAACAATTAATGGGAGAATAAATATTATGAGAGGTGGCCCTAAGCTAATGAGGGTCTGGGGATATAACTGATTATGTCATTTACTTCCAGACCAACCTCAGTCTTGGGCAAGCTAATTAAAGAATTCATTCCCTTGGGGGCAGCTAGGTGGCACAATAAATACAGCACTGGCTCTGGAGTCAGGAGGACCTGAGTTCAAATCTGGCCTCACACACATAACACAAAAAAACTAGCCACATGACCTTGGGCAAGCCACTTAAGCCCAATTGCTCTGCCTTCCCCATTCGAAAAGCAAAAAAAAAAAAAAAAAAAGAATTCATCCCCAAGGGGTAGCTAGGTGGCCCAGTGAATAGAGCACCAGCCCTGGAGTCAGGAGGACCTAAGTTTAAATCCGGCCTCAGGCACTGAACACTTACTGGCTGCGTGACCTTGGGCAAGGCACAATTGCCCTGCCTTTCCCTCTCCAAAAACAAAAAAACAAAAATAATTCATCTCTATCCAAATCTAAAAAAGAACACTGGGGGGAAGGGGGGGGGGTGCAGTAGGCAAAATTTTGACAGAGGTCAGTAATGTCTTTCAAAGGCTGGATTTTAAACATAGAAATAAGACAGGGAAAAATCTCCCCCATAATTGGTTGTAAATTATCATTTTCTCAAATGAATGTCCTCCTCATTCCAAAACCACTATTATACTATATCAGATTGTATCTCAGCATTAAGAGAAACTGTTTTCTCTATATGGAAAACAGATCAGGAAAAAATTTGGTGGGGATAAGGGGGAGAGAGGGAACAGGATATTCCATTGATGAACACAGAAAAAATGAGCAAAGGTGAGGACCTCTAAAAGGTATTTAGAGAATCATCAAAAAGCAACCTTGATGATGGCCCATAATTCATAGCCCTCAACTATATGTTGTAGCCCATAGAGCCTAAGAAAAGAAGAATCACAAAACAAAACAAATTCACAAATACACAAACACACATTTACACAAATCAAATGCGTCATCAGAAAGATCTTCATTTGAACAATTAGATTTTTCCCTTTTCATCTGAGAACACAGCAAAGCAAAAACACGTGGGCAAGTGTAACTAGAAACAGGATGCCTAAATAAAAAGCCACAGTTTTAATTCCAGCCTGGCACAGCAAAGAGGGCTGCCTGTTTGCTTGTCATTTAAGAGGCAAAGCCCAGATAAATTATTCTTGCAGGGGCTGGATGAATTTCCTTTTTGAATTTCTAGGCTTCTGACTTAGAGCCCATGTCAGATGGAATCAAATGGAAAGATGGGAGGGGATAGTCCATTGTCATCCTCATTCCAACCCAAACATGCTTGACTGTTGCAATTTTGCTAAGGGCACTACCTGAGTTAACTAAAGTGACAGTATTTCATCTATACTAACGCATATCCATAAGCCTTTGAAATAGAATGTATGGGGGCATATGCACACACACATGCATGTACACACACACACGCACACCACAAACCCAATATCATAGCTTATCACAGTCCTTTGGCAGTATGGTATGCGGAAGTTATTTAATGATAAAATAGAAGGCTTAGTACTATTTTTTTTATCAAATCCTTTACTAGAAAAAGAATCTCAGTAAATTGAATGATCACTATGATTTCAGGGGGGAAAAAATTGTTAATCGCCATGGCAACAACATGAAATCATAGCTGAATCTCTTCCACTCAGAGTTCTCTTACAATGTGCTGGCTGCTACCTATCAATAATGCAATGTGCTGTGGAATCAAGAGCCCAGTGTTCTAATAAGTGTACAGAAGGAGAGATAATAACAGTTGCATTTACATCATGGTGTACATACAGAAAACAGATAACAGTATCTTTTCCGAATTAGTTTGCACTGTTACAGCTAATTATGGAGCATGAGCAATAGGAAAACAAAGACAAGAGAATCAACTGAAGAAAGCTGAACAGCATGAAGTAAGGGTTTGAGTTACAGAGGTAGAAGGTTAGGTTATTAGTACATTAACATTTTTATTTGGGGACTAAACACTATAATTTCCTCCTGTAGTCCTCAGGTCAGTGTCTCTAGTTGTTCACCCTCAGAATGCTCTCTCCAGATAAGTATTGAGCTATTTTAATGTAGAAAGGAATGTACTGCATATGACAAATATACCAAAGGCCCAGAGAAGAAAATTCTTGACCAAAAGTCCTTGGCATTGTTAAATGAGTCAACATCAAAACCTGATATGATTTCATCAGCAGAAAGACCTTCAAGGAAGGAGGCATTATTATCTGCCTTACCACTGCACCATGAGGACCATCATGTGACTTGCAGCTGAAATCTTCTATATTTTTTTCTCCCCCATTAGAAAGCGAGCTCCTTGAGAGCAAGATGGGTTATCAGTTCTATTTGTATTCTCAGTGCTTAGCACAATGCTTCGCAAATTAGTAAATGCTTAATAAATTCTTTATTCATTCATTCAAAAGAAAATAGGAATTTGTTGAATGAATGAATGAAAAGCAATTATTAAGTATTTCCTCTGCATTCAGGCACTGTGCTAAGACAAAGTTGGCTAACTCAATATACTTTTGCCATGAATACAGAACTAGGGATAAGACCTAGATCTGTGATTTCATGTGGAGCTCCCAAATAAGGAAAATGCCTCTGTCAATGAAGACTGACATCTACTCTCCAACTTATAGTCTGAGAGTCTCCGACTACCTCAAGCACCTCCCCAGGATCACATAGCCAGTGGGTGTCCTAGATGGGACCTGAACTCAGTTACAAATCCAGTTGTCTAAAAACTATGCTTTTGATATGGATCTTCTATATATACTTGTAAATTATCATATTTTTATGAATATGTATTTCTGATAGAAAAATAATCACCTGTATACATCAGAGCAGCCAAAAGAAAAATGTCTTTTAAGGGCATATGACCATTTCTAATCAATGAAGTATTATTTAAAACACTGTGGGACCCAATCTAATTTTTTTTGTAATTCAGTACTAATATGGAAAATTATTGCTCCTATGCATTAAAAGCAATTTTGAGATTAAGATATAAATGGGGCAAGTGGGGGAGCCACTCTATGAGGCACTACTCCAGCAATGAGTGTAAAAAGTCATACAGGCAAGCCAAGAGGGAAGAAGAGCCAGTGTTCTAAGTTGTTGCTACTCTCCCTCACTTCCTAAGAGCCTCAAGGGAGCACAGAGATCAATTGGAAGGTGACAGGAAGTCAGTCATGTTGATGCTTATTTATTTTTATAGCTTCACTAAGTGGTTCTCCAGGGAACTAATTGTTCATTCATTTCTAAGAAAAAAAAAGTTAAGCAAAAAGATCATCTAGCAAACCCTAACCAAATACCTGCAGACTAAAAAAGGAACTACATGTTCTTTCTCACATATTTGTAAATTCAGTATTTCAGCCTCATCTATAACTGCAGAGGAGACCTAATGACTGCAGCAGGTACAGAGAAACAGGAAACTAAGAAAGACCAACTTGAACAAAGATAATAAGGGGAGGTGGAGTGACTGCCTTTGTGTATACTTTCTCACAATGCTGGCATTAGAATGTAAGTGCCTTAAGGACAGGTACTAGCAATAGCAATTGCTTAATGAGTGTTTCTTGATTATTAATTGCTATGTATGAACTAACAAAGCAGATCACAATCTAGTTCTCCAAGCTGTTGTCTTACCTGTAGATCACAAATGAATCCCACTTGTAAAGGGATCTGGAAGCTATTCAATAGCTTCAGTAACCCCTATGAAATAGTAAGGATCCCAGCCCAGTTGAGTTTCTAGTGGCCACAAACTATTCATATTTCAACAATAAACTGTCTACCATCAGAAAAATGGAAGTAAGACTATGACTTGGGGATGTGAGGATTGTTGTCTTTTTTTGGAAGGCTTTAGAATATTTGTTGTCTCTCCTCTTTCCATTTCCAATTGCTCCATTAATGAACCCAATGATTTGTTCCCTTTGGAAATATAAGAAAGTTGGGACCCTTATTACTAGGCAATAGTGGGACTACTTATTAATTGTACCATTAATGATTCTAGACATTTTCTGAAAAATATAAAAGACCTAAGGATAGATAGAAATAATGACTTAAAAACTATCAATGCTAAGCTCCCAAGCAGACATTTCATAAAAGGTACCTTTATCCTTTAATAATTATAAAAGAAACAGATTTCCCCTTTCCCCTTTTCTGTCCCTACCCCTAACAAGATACTATTCTTTCCTTCGTTTATTCAACCAGCAAAGATTTCTTGAACATTTACTATGCGAACTATATTGTGTTAAGTGCAGATGGGATATAGAAGCCCATAAAACATAAACACTATCTTCCAGGAATTTATAATGTAGTTTTCATTGATAGGGTCAGATAGTATCAGTGGACAGAAAGTCAAGAAAGACCTAGATTTGATCAAGACCTACCTCTGACACTTGAATAAGTCATTTAACCTTTTCATAATAACGACAACAATCACTTAACCATCACTTTAAGGTTTACAAAGAACTTCACATTATTTCATATGATCCTTACAACAACCCTGGGAGGTAGGTCCTATTATTATCCCCATTTTACAGGTGACAAAATTAAGGCAGACAATGACTAAGTAACCCACCCAGGGTCACATAGCTAGTAAGTGTCTGAGGGAGAATTTTAATTTGGGTCTTCCTGAATCCAACTCCAATGCTCTAACCACTGTGGCATCTATCAGAGTGTTCCAGGTAATTCCATTTGGCTCTATTTTTAGAGCACTTACTTATTTGCCTTGATAAAGGAATTTTCCTCAACTGAGAATTCCCTACTCTAATTAAATCACAGATACACCATGAAGCAGAAATTAAAACAATAACTAGGAATTATTTTGCCCAACTTTATGCCCACCAATTTGGCAGTCAGTTAAATAGATGAATATTTACAAAAATATAAATTGCCCAGATTAAAATAAGAGGAAATAAAATATCTAAATAATCTCATCTCAGAAAAAGAAATTTAACAAGCCATCAATGAATGCCCCAATAAAAATTCTCCAGGGCCAGATGAATTTATAAGTGAATTCTATCAAACTTAAAAAAAAACTATAAACAGAGAAAGAAGATTATAGACCAATTTCCCTAATGAGTATAGATACAAAACATTTAAATAAAACATTAGCAAAAAGATTACAGCAACTTATCACAAGAATAATACTCTTTGATCAGGTATGATTTATATCAGGAATGAAGAGCTGGTTCAATATTAGGAAAACTATCAGCATAATTGATCATATCAACAACAAAAACTGACAGAAACCACATGATTATCTCAATAGATGCAGAAAAAGCTTTTGACAAAATACATCCATTACAATTAAAAACACTAGAAAGCAAAGGAATAAATGGAGCCTTCCTTAAAAAGATAAGTAGCATCTACCTAAAACCATCAGCAAATATTATATGTAAAGAGGATAAGCTAGATACCTTTCCAATAAGATCGGGGTAAAACAAAAATGTCCATTATCACCACTGTTATTCAATATGGTACTAGAAACATTAGCTTTAGCAATAAGAGGAGAAAAAGAAATTGAAGGATTTAGAATAGTCAAAAAACAAACTTAGCTATCATTCTTTGCAGATGATATGATGTTATATTTAAAGAATCCTATGGGATCAACTAAAACACTACTTAAAATAATAATCAACTTTAGCAAATTTGCAGGATATAAAATAAACCCACATAAATACTTAGCATTTCTATATATTACTAACAAAGACCAACAGCAAGAGATAGAGAAATTTCATTTAGAGTTACTATAGACATTATAAAATATTTGGAAGTCTACCTGCCAAAACAAATCCATAATTATAAAAGAAACAGATTTCCCCTTTCCCCTTTCCTGTTCCCACCCCTAACAAGATACTATTCTTTCCTTCATTGATTCAACCAGCAAAGATTTCTTGAACATCTACTATGTGCACTATATTGTGCTAAGTGCAGAGGGGATATAGAAGCCTATAAAACATAATCACTGTCTTCCCAGGAATTTATAATATAGTTTTCATTGATAGGGTCAGATAGTATGACACAGTGGATAGAAAGTCAAGAAAGATCTAGATTTGATCAAGACCTACCTCTGACACTTAATAGCTAAGAGATCCTGAACAATTACAAAACACTTTTCACACAAATAGAGTCAGATTTAAATAACTGGAAATACATCAGTTGCTTGTGGGTAGGCCAAGCTAATATAACAAAAATGACAATTTTGTCTAAATTAATTTACCTTATTCAGTGTTATACCAAACTACCAAAAATTATTTTATAGAGCTAGAAAAAAATAATATCAAAATGCATCTGGAAGAACAAAAGTTCCAGAATATCAAGGGAATTAATAAAAAGAAATGCTAGGGAATGTAGCCTAGCCATATCAGATCTTAAATTGCATTATAAAGCAGCAATCATCAAAACCACTTGGTACTGGCTAAGAAATAGAGGGGTAGATCAATTGAATAAGTTAAGTATACAATATATAGTAGTCAATGATTATAGCAATCTACTGTTTGATAAACCCAAACAGTTTAAAGACCCCAGATTCTGTGATAAAAACTATTTGACAAAAACTGCTAGGAAAACTGGAAAATAGGATGCTAGAAACTGGGCATAGACCAACATCTGACACCTCACACCAAAATACAGTCCAAATAGGTACACAATTTAGATAGAAAGGCTGACACTATAAACAAATTAGGGGAGGAAGGAGTAGTTTGCCTGTCAGATGTATGGAGAATAGAGGAATTTATGACCAAACAATCAATAGAGAACATTATGAAATGCAAAATGGATAACTTTGATTACATTAAATTGAAAAAGTTTTGTACAAACAAAACCAATGCAAGCTTGAAAACTGGGAAAGAATTTCTACAATCAGTGTCTCTGATAAAGGCCTCATTTCTAAAATATATAGAGAACTTAGTCAAATTTACAAAAATACAAATTATGCTCCATTTGATAAAACGTCAAAGAATATGAACAGGCAGTTTTCAAAGGAAGAAATTAAAGCTATCTATAGTCATATGAAAAAATGCTCTAAATCACCACTGATTAGAGAGATACAAATCAAAACTACTCTAAAGTACCACATCATCACACCTATCAGACTGGTTAACATGACAAAACAATAAAATGATAAATGTTGGAGAAGATGTGGGAAAATTGGAACATTAATTCATTGTTGGTAGAGCTGTGAGCTGATCCAACCATCCTGGAGAACAATTTGGAACTATGCCCAATGGGCTATAAAATGTTCATACCCTTTGACCCAGCAATACTGCTTTTGGACTGTATCCCAAAGAGATCATAAAAATGGGAAAAGTGCCCACATGAACAAAAAATATTCAAATCAGCTCTCTTTGTAGTGGTCAAGAACTGGAAATTGAGAGGATGCCCATCAATTGGGGAATGGCATAACAAGTTGTGGTATATGAATATAAAGGAATGCTATTGTGCTGTAAGAAATGATGAACAGGTAGACTTCAGAAAAACCAGGAAACATTTGTATAAACTGTTGCTGAGGAGAAGTGAGCAGAACCAGGAGAACACTGTGCACGGCAGGAGCCACAGTGTGTGATGACTGATTTTGATAGACTCAGCCCTTCTCAGCAATGCAAGGACCTAAAACATTTCCAAAGAACTCAGAATGGAAAATTTTATCCACATCCAGAAAAAGAACTATGGAGTCTGAATGTAGGGTGAAGCAGACTATTTTCCTTTTTTGTTTGTTTGGTCTGGTTTTTTTTTTCTTTCTCATGGTTTCTCCCATTTGTTAAAATTCTTCTAAACAACATGAATAATGTGAAAATATTCTTAATAGGAATGTATATGTAAAGCTTATAACAGATTGCAGGCCGTCTTGTGGACGGAGGGAATGGAAGGGAAAAGGGGGGAAATTAAAACTTATGAAAGCAAATGTTGAAAGCTAAAAATAAAAAAATTAAATTAAAAAAATTACAGGTACACACCAAAAATTCATATGCAGAGTTTGATGTTAAACATTTAGGAACATCATGATAGAGCTGGGTTCAAGAAACACAACCCTGGGGGTGGCTAGGTGGCAAAGTGAGTAAAGCACTGACCCTGAAATCTGGAGAACCCCAGTTCGGTTCCAGCCTCAGACACAACACCCATACAAAAAAACTAGCCGTAACCTTGCGCAACTTACTTAACCCCAACTGCCCTCCAAAAAGAAAAAAAAAAAAATACAATCCTGGGTCTTATTTTTTTTTTAATGTTTTAAGTGTCAGTGAAAGATCAAAATTGGATTAGTGAATGCTACTATTATATTAGTGAATTAATGACTTTTTTCCACAAGACTGATGTCACCATTACTGTCCATTATGATATTTTTCAAGCTATTTCCTAAGTTGGAACGGAAGGTGTGAAAATGCATGGGGACAGGAACTCTATGTGCAATTTTGTTAGAACAAAAAACTCCTTGGTGAAGAAATTCTGCTAATTCATGTTGTCAACATCTCTCTAGCCAAATATCACCTAAGGAATCCCCTAGTTTTAGGGGCAGCTAGGTGGCACAGTGAATTGAGCACCAGCCCTGGAGTCAGGAGAACCTGAGTTTAAATCCAGACTCAGACATTTAACACAAAAATTAGCAGTGTGACCTTGGACAAGTCACTTAACCCCGATTGCCCTACCTTCCCCCCTCCAAAAAGCAAAAAAACAAAACAAAAATAATAATATAAAAAAGAATCCCCTAGTTTTATGAGTGAGAAAGTTTTGGCCAAGAAAGGGTCACAGATTTGGCAAGGATTCAAACTTGGTGTCTTCTGACTTCCAATTCAGTACTCTTTCTCCTGTGTAGTGATGCCAATGATGAATCCCTTAAAACATTCAAAAATAATGCCCCTGGATCTCTCCATTTTCATTTCAGATGTGGAGAAAAACAGCAATAGAATAAAAGGCTCAAGATAGTAGGCTCAAGTTCTAAAAAGCACCTAGGATATAATCAGTGCGCAAGACTAAAGAAACCCTACTGAAGAGACAGGCCAGCCTAAAACTGAGATACTAATCAATAAAATCCATAGGACTAGACATTTATGTCTGGGAATGATCTTAGAGGTCATTTAGTCCAACACCTCCATTTCACAGATGGGAAAATTGAGACCCAAAGATTTCCATAGGTGACATTCCAGAACCCATACAACTCTAGAGGCCCTATGGTCTAATTCCTTCTTTTTTATAGCTGAGAACACTGAAGCACAGAGAGGTAAGGTGATTTGTCCAAGGTCACACTTACTTCACAATAAGTAGCAGAGACAGGATTCCAAATCCCTTGTTCTTTCTGCTGTACCACTCTACCTTACTTGATTTCAATTCAAGCATTTACTGAGTGAACTACCATGTGCCAGTTATGTTATGGGTTAGGATTAACAAAACAAAACCTCAAGATTACATCTGCTCTAAGACTTTCAGGACAATTGTAATGGGAATGCAAATTTGGAAGATCTTCCCTGCCCCTAGGCTAAAGTGCACCTGAAGCCTGGGGTGGGAGGCTTGTTTTTCAGTAGATACTTTTTGATTGGCCAGTGGGTCCAAAAGGTTGTTACATTCTCTGAGCCAGGAGAAGGCTATATAAGCCCTGATGTGTAGCTTTGTTTTGGGGGCTCACTTTGAGAAGTGTTCTGTGATTTGATCTGGATTCTGGGAAGCCAGTTGTCCCACCCCCCCCCCCCCCTTTGAAAAACCCAGATGTTGATTTGGTATGGATGGACAGTTTGAAATCTGTCTACTAGATCTGTTTCTTGTCTTGATAATTCTGCCTGTGTACTTTGGAGTTCGGGGTGTTGACCTTTTCCCCTGAACAAGGTAAACGATATATGTCTGACTGATTAAAGTGAGCTTGTTAACCCATTTTGAGTTGCTTTCCTTTATCAAAGCAGAACCAAGAACCTGTGTGAGCAGGCACCCTGGGGACACTGGGGTGCTTGCTGCTACACCAATGTATGTTCATGTATTTTTGTGTGTGCATATAAATACATATATATTTATATATACATACACACATTCATACTTATGTGTATAATGCATAGGATTCCTCAGTATGCTAAGTATGATGAGAAAAATGACCTGTAAAATCTCAAACATTTTGCTTTGTCAACATCAAGAAAGTAGCTGGGGGGGGGAAGAAAGGGCAATGTTGGATGAAGGATCTGGGAGAGGGAAGCAAAGAGACCACCTCTTTGAAAACTGTGTCCAAAATTAAGTCCTCTATGCCAATTCACTTCATTTGCCCAACAAGGTCAGTCCTACCAAAACAAGATATTCCTTTCAGTCTCTCTAATCTAACTGATTCACAAAATGGGAGCCTGATATCAGTCCCTTCCAATTCCAGGAGACAATAACATGGTTCTATCAAATCCATGGTGTCAACAGGTAAATCATCAGAAACACTTGATGAGATGAAAATTGTACCTACCCTTCAGTGATGGCCGCAGGGTCTTGTGACAGGACCTGATGGTTACCATAGTAATCCCATGGCAGCTCCTGATTTACTACCTTGTACTGCAGGATACTGAGGGTTCCTCAGCTCTAGTACCTTCAGCAACATTTCTAGATTGGTGAGTAGTACTATAATAAATGTCCACTATCTGAAAGATACACTCAACCACATGCAACCTCGGAGAGGAGCATTTTAAATGCAAATAACCAGTTTTCTGCCCCTTTTAGAATATTAAAGAGTCATTGCCAAGACATGAAATAGCAAGACCTCTGCCCTCTGATACTGTGATTCTTTTCCTTGGGGAATGTCATTTTCAGAGGAGGGGAGGGGAATGGTACAGGGGACTACTAAATATTTAAGCAGTTTGAAACCCAAAATGAGGTAATAAATTCTGCTGATGATAGTCTGCAAGGGTGCATTGATTACGAAAACAGGCATACATCTGAGCAATTACCAAGGCGGGCACTTATCAGGTGCCAAATGTTCAGTGTGTTTAGAATGTTATTGCCACTGGTCAATAAATTATATCATTTTATTCCAACTAATTGAGGCAGCAAGCATTTTCACATGTGACTCTGAAAAGAGCAGTTTAGGGAATAAATTTCATAGTCAGCTTTCCATTTGCCAATAGTTTCTGAGTTAAATATGCCAGAGGATGATGCATGCTTATAAAAACTACTGGTTTATTTCCTTTTTTTATCCAATTTTTTTTTAATAAAAGGACAAGGTGAGCCACATACTTTGTTTCCACTATGTACATAGGTCATGCAATCATACCCAGCAGGCTATCACCATCATCACAGCTTTCAAGAAGAAACACTTTGTTTTATGAAATATTCCATTTTACATTCTTGCATTGGATCTGGTCATGATTCAGTTTGACTATATAAACAATAAAGGACCGAGAGAATACTGTCATTTACTCTTAGCCAGCTCCTAAGCACCAATGCACTAATTTGTGTTGGGGCAAGTTCTGCATGGACAGTATATTATTGATTTTGCCATCTAAATTCCTCACTTTGACAGGAAGGATATTGCATGGAGGGTAAATAAAACAATCCCCACAGGCACATTTCTTCAGTTACATAGTTTGATCTGCAGAAACCTTTGGCTAAGCATGAATGACACATAGAAAAATAAAACAGCTTTACAACATGGCACAGCAAAACAAATGAATGCAAGTTTGTTTTTTTCTTTTGCAAATGGCTGGTATTAAAATGTAAAACAAACTAGAAATATTTTCTTCCTGACTCATGAAACTCATAGGTGGAAACCTATACTGCTTTATGTTTGATTAATTCTTCCAGTATGTTACAATATTCATCTGAATAAGAGCTTAATGTTTTCTCCATAAATTAATATTGCTGTTCTTTAAGGTGAATTCAGCAAGACATTTTTAAATTTATTTTTCTTTTGAGGAGGGGAGCTAAAATGGCCACTTTATTGAGCTTGTCAGATAACAAACACACGCATACAAATACACCTTTTTATTTTTAGTGGGACATTTCTGAAACATAATAAAGCAAGACTCCTTTGATTTTCTAGTCCTGAAATATATGGATATTCACAATAGACATCTGCCATAAAGAACCACAAAGACACAGTCTACATAGCCTAAGGTTTGGACAGGAGGAGGGAGGAAATGAACAGATTTAAATCAAGTACTTGAGTTTGTATTGGGAAAAAGAAAATCCCTAGCACAGTACACATGACAGTCCCCCACCCCAGCCTCTCACAGAAGATCGTTACACATCAGGAAACATACCAAGCTACTTAATTGAATCTGGTCTGTCTGCTCCCACTACTGGGAATTCGTGGGTACCTCTCACGAAACCACGATAGGCTTAATGCCTCTAGCTTCAAAATCAGATAAGATAGATTCATAGCAAGGAAATTTCATGTCAAAAGATGCTATTAATAAGTCAGGGAAAATTGCTTCTAGAAAAGAATAGTTCATTATTCAGACCACCTATATCCTGGCACTTGGTATTAACTCAATGAGAAACAGGGGAGAGGGGAGGAGTAGGAAAGGAGAGAACCTTGCCCATAGCACCTGTCTGTGTGCTGTGCAAGGAATAATACTGAGCAAACAAAGAAGAATGAGCTACTGATGTATCCACACTAGTCCCTGCACTGTAAATGCTCCAAAAGCTATGACATTTACACATGTGTTATATTACCTGGCTAGAAATATCTTTATATCTATATACTGCCCAGCTCTTGGGCCCCATCAGCCCAACAGGACCCCCTATTCTTTAACTCTGTTAACAAGATCAAGTTTAGGGTGTATGGAAAAGTGAATGAGGTTAAGAGACTTTACAGACCTGTTCCTCTCTTGTTTTCCTCTACCCCCCCCACAGATGTTTTAAAAACACAAGTCAATTCATTAGATTATCATTCTATTTTACTTTCATCCATAACTTGCAGCCTCTGATTGCTTGCTAAACTAGATTTCTCCAGTTCTTGTAGATGCAATGTTAGAAAGTAAAAAATTGTGGAGGAGAGGGCTACTATCTTTCACATCTTCTGCTTCAGCTCCTTAGGAGTAAGCACCTCGCCCACTAGCTATTAACAACGTCATTAAGATAGGATTGAATCCAGCCCACAGACAGGCAACCTTATTAGCCCTGTGTATCACTATTGGGACTAAATAACACTCAGAGCTACTCACAACACACATAGAGGGGGGAAAAGAATGTGGAAAAAGGGAAATACGTAAAGTCCTTCATAGTTTGATTCCTAACTATTTTCCCAGATTGCTTGCATATTTACTCACTCCTGTATGTTCTCTGTATTCCAGAGAAGGCAGCCTATTTGATGTTCCCCAAACTTAGGATGCAATCGCCTGTGTCTGGAATACAATTCCCCTTCCTCTTCCCTCTTCTCCGTTTCCTCTCTAGTTTCCCTCAGAGCACAGATAGATACCGTTTGTTAGAGAAGGCCTTTCCTGATGTCCCCCTCTTCCAGTGATTAATGCTTTGCTACCTTCCTAAATAAACACTCTGAATGTGTTCTTGGTATACTTGGCCCTGTAATGCTACACTCCTACCCTTAGAGCAGTGGTTCCAGAACCCCTTGGGGGTTTGCAACAATAATTCCAGAAGTTTGTTTAAAAAACTGTTTAAGGGGCAGTTAGGTGGTGCAGTGAATAGAGCACTGGCCCAGGAGTCAGGAGGACCTGAGCTCAAATCCGACATCAGACACTTAACACTTACCAGCTGTGTGACCTTGGGTAAGTCATTTAACCCCAATTGCCCCTCAAAAAATGTTTTAAAAAATGTTTAAGAGCACCTTAAGCAGTAAACAATAATATTTCAGAAATAAATTTTCTTCTGAAACAAGCATATGTATATATGTGTGTATTGCATCTTGTATATAGTATATGTGTGTATGTATGAATATATATATATGTATATGTGTGTGTTTGAAGAAATATAGGTTTGCTTCTGAAGGCATTTGAAACCATCATGATCATGTATACCATGATTTAGGTGATCATGCAGTTATTATATCAAACTCTGACCACTAAACTTGGGGGTTCACAACATATTTGCTATTACTGCTTTTGAGAAGGGTTCTCAGAACAACAACCAAAAACAAACAAAAAAAAAAAAACATGAACAGTAGGAACCACTACCTTAGAAGAATGCAAGCTGATTAAAGGCAGGGACTGTTTTATATCTGTCTTTCTACTCTTGGCTCAGCATGTTGCCTGGTACAAAATAGAAAGAGAAGAAGAGAAAAGAACAGGAGATGAAAAGGAAGAAGAGAAAATCAAGAAAGGAGGGAGGGAAAGAAAAGGTGAGAAAGTAGGGAGGGGAAGGAAAGGAGAGAATGGAGGGGAAAGAAAGGAGAGAACACAGGCTACCCCATATGACTTCAGGTGAACTATGTTTCAGGCTGCTTGCCTTACTCCAAGTGTCCACCAATCATAAAGGAATTTAATATAATTTAACTATCTCAGTGAGAAAATTCCTTTGTCTGAGACAAAGCCCTCACTTAAAAATAATGTTTCTGCAGCATCTGCTCCAAAGAAATCCTGCTCGAATATTGAGGTATGCTACTCATACATAAGCACATATGGTTTATTCCTCTTCCAAAAAGAGAAATCTTTGGCATTCTATAGCAAGAGAAAGGTTAAAAGTCTACAAGTTTAAAAAATGCTGACGTTTATTTTTATGATGGCAATGCTAAGACCAAGCTCTGTCATTCATTTAATGAAACATTAATTGGGCTCAAACAAGGGCACATGAAGCTTCATGTAATTTTCCCTCATTTGCATGCAATAAGTGCATTAATGAACAGCATCCAGTTTTACCATCAGCGTCAACTATGCCATAAACATAGACTGATAGCTTGTCTAGAACAGAGGCAGGGATGTAGTGACTGTTTACTAGCGTTGAAAGCACTTTAATTGGGCAAAAATTAATTTTCTTTTGAAATGTTGCCTCAGTTTTTCAAGGATCTGTCGTTACTCTGTGGGGGTATTTACTCCCCTGATAGAGATCACAATCTCTCTACAACCTAGTTGATGGGTTTGAAGAGTTGCTGTGGCCAAAGCATTCATCACTTTGAAGATGATCACCCTCTCTCAGCTTATTTAAGTTAGTAACTTAAGTATGTGACAGACACAGTCTCTGTTGCCCAGCTATGTAGCATAGTGAATAGAGTGTTAGATTTGGAGTCAGGAAGAACCAAGTTTGAATTCTGCTTCTTGATACTTGCTAATTATGTAATTCTAGGTAAGTCATCTAACCTCTCAATCTCAGTTTCCCCATTGGTAAAATGAGCAAAATGATAGCACATACTTCATAGGATTGTCATGAGGGTAAGATGATAAAAGCATTTGATTGGTCTCTTCTTTGTTTGCTATTCTCTCCCTTCCTTATAGTCAAGGGAATATTCTAGGCTGTTACTTGTCTCCATACTAAGATATCACTCAGACACATGTGGGATTTAATCATGCTGAATGGAGTGCAGGGAGTTCTGAACCATTTTTATATTTCATGGACCCTTTTCTTTGAAAACCTTAAAAAACTTAATAAATGTTAGTTAGCATTATTATTACTACAACTACTTTTGTTACCCTGCTAAAATTCAAAACCTTTATAGCTCAGAGGAACTTTCAAAGTTTGTCCCTGTTGCCACAACCTTAGAAAATACAAGGTCAAGTCTGTGACTCAATGAGGCATCTCCAAAGACTTCAAATGGGGCTATATAATTGTTAACAAATTAATTTTACTTTCCAATAGACAAGGAGAATTCATACCAGTTTCCAGAGAAAATTCCTTTGTCTAAATTGGAGGACATAACTTGGGCTATAGGCTAATCCTTTCAGAATAAAAAAAGAAATGCTTAATGTTCAGTATAAGTCACTAATTGTCAAAATGGATAATGGGAATTTCTTTTAAGATTCAAGACAGAATCAGACTCAGGAAGTAAATGTGCTATGCATGGAAGTTTTTCAAAGTACTAGTTCGTTATCCAGTTGCTTGCTGACAAGTAACCCATTATAAACAATGTACACTTGGGGAACCAAGATGTTTATTTTCTTTTTCCTACAAATTGAGTCTCAACTAATACCAAATCTACCATTGGCTATAACACAGAAATACATCATTTCCCTTCCTAATCCCCAAGTCCCATTCCACTTGCAGCAAGGATGCCATCAACACAGAGTGGTTCTGAATGAGCACACCAGGAGGGGTCTGGTTCTGGTCTCCCAGAGCCCTGGGAATAACATGCCACTTTTAAGTTGCTGTGCTTGCTGACATTATGAGTCATTTTAATGTAATTTTCTGCAGCTCCTTTATCAACAGCCATTCCAATAATGGGCTATGGGGAAAAGCATTTGATTGGTCTCTCCTTTGTTTGGTATTCTCTCCCTTCCTTATAGTCAAGGGAATATTCTAGGCTGTTGCTTGTCTCCATACTAAGATATCACTCAGACACATGTGGGATTTCATCATGCTGAATGGAGTGCAGGGGTTCTGAACCATTTTTATATTTCACGGACCCTTTTGGCAATCTGAAGGAGCTTATGGACCACTTCTCAGAGTCACGATTTTAGATAATGGAAGGAAATACTAAATTTCACTTCAAGGTTAGTGAAAATAAAAATGTTGGTTTGTTTTTTTTTCTTCTTCCACCTTATCTCATAGAACCCTTGAAATCTTGTCAACATAGCTTCTTTTCCTTTATTTAGATAGCATCAAAATGATACTACAAAAAGCACATGCATTTTAATATATTTATCACATTTCACCTTCATAAAATATGCAATCAACATAAACATATGTGAATATATATATATACATATATGTGTGTGTGTATATATATACATATATATATATATTTAATATGTCATCCCAGAGACTGAAGGGCTATAACTGAGACTCCACAGAATTTTAAGTTGCCAGTTGATTAATTGCCAGATAGACCACAGATTTGCATGATATGCAATTAAACATGAGATAACTAACCATGCATCTGGTTGTGTTTTCTCTATGTAAAGAGAGGTAGGTAATACAGTGGATAGAGTACTCAGCTTGGAATCAAGGAGACGCATCTTTGTGAATTCAAATCTGGCCTCAGAAACTTACTAACTGTGTGGTCCTGGACAAGTCACTTAGCCCTGTTTGCCTCAGCTTCCTCATCTATAAAATGAGCTGAAGAAGAAAACAGCAAACCTTGGCAAAAAATGGCAAAGCCAATGTCCAGTATCTTTGCCAAGAAGACCCCAAATGGGGTCACAAGGAGCCATACACAACTGAAATGACTCAACAACAAAAACAGAAACAAGGATTCTTTTGTAGTTGGAGGATTTTCAATCACGAAGTATATATATTCATTGCCTGGTAGTACCTTACCACCATACTAAATAGACAAATGTAAGAAATTGCCTGGGCCATCAAGGAGTTTACAATCTTGCTGAAGAATGAAAATAAGAGCGATCAATCAAAGACACCCTATGATTACACATTTGGTGGATATTTAACAAGACTCCCCACCACTACCATATACCCCAAATACATACACACACATTTTTTAAATAAAAATATGAACATAAAGCTAAATTCACGAGTAATTTTAAAATCTATTTTTTATGGAATTTACATAGCATATTTTTTGCTTTTGAAGAAGGGCACACCCATGCCCACAAAGTGTGATCTAACAACTCCCCCCCCCAAAAAAAGAGTTTCATTTAAAAATGAAGGGTTTCATCACAAAGAACTAAACAAAATCACAGGTCTTTCATAGGATCATAAATCTAGACATGTGAGAAACTTCAGAGACCATCTATTCCAATTTCATTTTGTCGATGAAGAAACTGGGGCCCAGGGGGGATAACCAATTTGCCAGTAGTAAGCACCAATAAGCAGAAAGGTCCTATGCTTCTTCTTCTATGCCATATTTCTTTCTGTGAGTACAAGTAAAAGGAAGCCCAACCTGTTATAGTCCTGCTTCTGATGTTTACTACTGATATGACTTTAGGCAAATCATTTAACTACCTTGAGTCCCTGTTTTCTCATTTGTGAATTCTCAATTTGTGAAAAACACTGCTAGACTAGCTAACCTTGGAGGCACCTTTCAGCTCTAGGTCTAGGACTATTCAAACATAAGTTCCTTCAGGGTAAAGACTGAGCATTTTATTTCTGTCTCTATTTCCCCAACACCTAGCACAATGCCTAACACATTAATAAATTCTTGCTGCTTGATTATTAGCCTATGAATCTGTGAAGGGAGAATTCTCCATCCCAATTAAGCCAATTAACTCAGTCATTTGAAATGACAATTCCTCTAATGTCAAGAATTTCCCCATAAAACTTATGAATTCCACTGACACATAGGACCAGAGGACTTTGAGTTTCAAGAGACCTTGGAGAGCAACAAATCCATTGGTTCTCAAACTTTACAAGTATGACCCCTTTTATATCAGAAACCAAATGCTGGTACCATCTGTATCTACTGACTGAGAATCATAGGACCATAGATTCAGAGCTGGAAGAGACCTTAGAGGCATTTAACCCTATGCTCCTTGCTTGTTTTACAAATGAAGGAACTGAGAGGTTTTTTTTGTTTTTTTTTTTCTATATTTTTTTTTTTTTTTGCTTCTTGAAGGGGGGAAGGCAGGGCAATTGGGGTTAAGTGACTTGCCCAAGGTCACACAGCTAGTACGGGTTAAGTGTCTGAGTCTGGATTTGAACTCAGGTCCTCCTGATTCCAGGGCCGGTGCTTTGTTTACTGCACCACCTAGCCTCCCCAGGAACTGAGGTTTTAAAGGTTAAATGACTAGTCCAAAGTTGTATACAGAATGTCAGAGGCTGGATTTGAATCCAGACCTTCCTGTCTGCAACACTGAGTCTACTACACCATGCTCCAAAATGCATAGTGCTCAAAACCCATTGCTACAATTCCTACAAGAATTCATTGAAATACATTTGCACTCGATTACACACATCATTTACATACATTTGAAAAGCAGTGACTATACTTGGAAGACAGTCTACAAAGACATTTTAATTTATTTATGCATTCACAGATGGATTCAAAGACCCTTTGTAATAACACCATAATCCTCCAGGGGTTTTCAGTTGAATGGGTTATGAATTTCTAGCCTATTTCAACCTCTTTTATTGACTTAAGAAACTGAGGCCCAGAAAGATGAAGCAATTTGCTTCATAGAGGTAGCAGTGAAATTACAACCCCATAACCTGTGACTCCAAATCTGATTTTGTTTTGTTTTCCCTACATCCTCGAAGCACTATGACAACCAGGCGAACTGGCCTCATGTCATATATCTGTTAATGATTCAACCCAGGTATGTATAAGAGCAGCAGCTCTTTGATCCACAGCAAACACCCTAATGCTTCTCCCCATGGGAGGCAGCAGGGGATCACAAAGGGTCAGACACAACTAAAAATGACTGAACAACAACAAAATAACTAAGATGCAATGATAAGAGAAAATACTTGAATCATAAAAAAAAATTAAAAGGACAAATTATCAGATATGGGGAGCTCCTTTCCTTAGTGATAACATTAAAGTAATATGATCAACTAAATGTGAATTTTATGCTAAAAAAAAGTCAGGCCAGTAGATGGATATGGTAAGGCATTATACACTACAGATATGAGCTCTGCATTTCTGGAGATAATATATATATATATATATTTAAATATATATATATATATATTTACCTCCCCACCAAGACACTTTCCTCCCCTCCCCTCCCCCCATCT
Source organism: Petaurus breviceps papuanus (assembly GCF_028583685.1). Taxonomy (NCBI): domain Eukaryota; kingdom Metazoa; phylum Chordata; class Mammalia; order Diprotodontia; family Petauridae; genus Petaurus; species Petaurus breviceps. The sequence continues at coordinate 6,563,105 of NW_027185877.1, forward strand.
CCAAAAATACAGAACGTGACCCCTGCTTTATCCCCTTTCAAATAGCAGCATGGTACAGGGAGAAAGCCTGATGCTTGCTATCTATATGATATTGTGAAAATTACTTTACCTTCCTCAGATGCAGTTTTTTCATCTTCAAAATGAGATTAGAATAGATGGCCTCTAAAGTCTTTTACAATAACAAACCTATGATTTGGGTGAGGGGATTGGATTTGGGATACCATTGGTATGGAGAACTCTCAATGAAGGAATACCTACTACCAAGGCAAATAAAAGAATAGTTCTATAACTCAGTCTAAAGAATTGTCTTGAAATATTAACAAGTTAAATGACTTTGTGAGGGTCAAATGGCCAGAATATATCAAGGCAGATCTTGAAGCCAGCTCTTCCTGACTCTGAGGCTAGTTTTCTCTCTCTCTACTACAACCTAACAGAGGTTCCCAAACTTATTTGACCTACTGCCCCTTTTAAAAGAATTACTCAGCACCCCCTTGGAAATCTAATTTCTTTAATCCTTTAATAATTTTTAAAATTTGTGTCATTTCAAAAAAATATAAAAGTTTTTTTTTAACTTACACATATTAAATTTAATCATTTATTTTACATTTGCAGAGTTTTCCTGCATTAAAATTTTTATGATGCAATATTGCATCATGTAACCATATAGTATTACAAATAAGTCATCACACACATATTCCTGCCCATGGGAGCTGGATTTCCCAACAATGAGTGACATGCTCACCTGCCAACACTTGCTTATTAAGACCTGTTAGCAAACTTGACCACTAATCAGTTATAACTTGCATTTTATGTGTTTGTTTGGAAAATATAATCACAACAACTTTAACTCTTACACAACAGAGGAATCATATACAAAGGATTTTTCAAAATATTCTCTTCTTTCCTTCTGTTTCCACCATCCCCTTATTTTTATTCAACACTCTCCAATTGCACCATCCCCCCGGATCATTCCAGCACCTCCCAAGAGGTGGTATCATCTACTTTGGGAACATATAACCTATGAGTCCTAATGCCTCTCTCTAATACTGTTGTAAAATGACTAAGAGTCCTACCAGCTACTTTGTGCTTTGTGTCCTGGTAAAGCCTGAATATTAGTCTCCTTGCAGATTATAATAGTAACTGCAAATTAAGTTACCAGATCATGTTCTGTTAAAGTATATGTCTAAGTCTTTATGATTAACATGTCTTATGTGCATAGCAATATATTAACCATCTCAAGCCCTGTTCATATTGTCACAGAATGCCTTTTTACTTCCCTACTTTAGAGAATCACCAGCCCCCTTTAGACTTTTGTACTATAATTTAATTTACCAAAATCAAATTCTTTTCAGAAGCCCAGGTGTGGGAGTTAAGAAATCAATTAATGAGAGAAAAGGAGCCTCTTCTCAGCTGAGGGCAGGTTCTCTAGGTCTCAGATTAGTCCAAAAGACATGACTGAGGAGAGAACAGGAAGGAATAAGTGTCCTATGTCTTGCTGGGTTTAGTCAAGCTCTAGATAGACTGGGAGTCAATGATTTCCTGGTTAAATGACATACAAAAACAATGAGATGCCTCCTGTGTTGGGAAAGCAAACAAGTCTTCATTTGGAAAACAAATTTTCTAGGGTAGAATGGGATCCTATTGGGGGCAACTAGGTGGTGCAGTGAATAGAGCACCAGCCCTGGAGTCAGGAGGACCTGAGTTCAAATCCAGCTTCAGACACTTAACACACACACACACTCACACTAGCCATATGACCTTGGGCAAGTCACTTAACTCTGATTGCCCTCCCCCCCCAAAAAAAGCAGAAAAGAAAGAAAGAAAGGGATCCTATGAATTGGATCTTACACCAGCAAAAGAATATATGCATAGCTTTTCCAACTCTACCATACTGGTGCCAATAGTGGGCTGTGATTTATCATAGCAAACAATACTTTTTTGTGAGCAAAAGTTTGAGTACCAGCACCCTATGGTATGAAATGTACAAGTAAGAACTGATGGCAGAGAGGGTTACCATGGCAACAAGCAGCCCCCTCCAAGCCAAAAACTGTACAATTGCAGTACTTACAAGAACCAGACATTCTGAATTTACTGAAACAGTGCCAGTATCAAATATTCTGTCCCATTGTCCCCAACAAGTCATTTAAACTTCTTAGGAATTCTAAAATTTTAGAAAATCATGGGTCAAATCAAATAAAAAATATGTCAGAAAAGATTGAATACCATTGTCCCCATAAACCATTGAAATGTTCTAAAAAGTCTACTGTTTCAGCAAATAACTCAATGAATCAAGTCAGGAAGTATTTCAATACATAGATACATACGTAACAATGAAGACTGAGAGAAACAAAGGATGGGGAATCTAGGGTAGAAGAAATGTGTGACAGTGACCACTTGTTAACCTATGTCATGGATAGTAAGCACCTAGGCATAGCAGTCAGAGTGTTGGATTTGGAGTCAATAAGATCTGGGTTTAAAGTTCATCTCTGTCATTTTCTAGCTAATATGACCATGGCTAAGTCATTGCATTTCTTTGAGCCTCAGTTTCCTTGTCTGTAAAATGGAGATGATACTCCAGTAGGAATGCATTTTAAAGGGCACTGAGGCATGTACTCTTAAGGGAGGTGACAGTCCTATTGGACTCTGTCCTTGTAACACTTCATCTGCAGTCCTCTGTTCAATGCTGGGTACCATGGATTCAGAAGGATGGTGATAAATGGAACAATGTCCCAAGGAGAACAACCATAAATACTGAAGGACCTTGAAACCATGTCATATAAGGAATGGTTGAAAAAACTGGGAATGTTTAGCCTGGACACAGGAGGGGGGATGAGAAGAAAGAGGGTATGGTAGCTATCTTGAAGTATATTGAGGGGCTGTCATATGAAGGAGGAATTAGAATTGTTTTGCTTGATCCCAGAGGGCATATCCAAGAACAATGGGCAGAAGTCATAAAGAAGACAATGACTTTTTACCAGGAAAAACTTCCTAATAATAGTATTACCAAAATCTTCCAGAAGAGACTTAAAAATAACTTAACAGGTATGTTATAATGGATATTCCTTTAGGACTAGGGTAGATTTGTATTACATGGCCACTAAAACCTCTCAAATTCAGTGATTCTGCAGAATCCTGGGATATTGACATCTTTGAGAAAGGAATACACAAAAATCTGGAAAAGGTCCACTAGATAAGAAGAGAAGGGGCAACCAAGACAATATCAATAACTACAGACACATTGTCCTACTTTTTCATTAAAAACGAGAATAATCTACACATACATCAGGTAAATGCTTGCTAAAGGGATGAAAATAAAAAAGGCTTTTAAAAATTATTCTTAGGGTAGCTGGAGAAATAGATAAAGCATTGGACTTGGAGTCAGGAAAACCTAAGTACACATTTAGTCACAGACACTTAACAGCTGTGTAATCCTGGGCAATTATTTAACAATCTGGCTACCTTAGTTTTCTCAGATGTACAATAGAGGGAAATAATGGCATGTACCCCCTAGGTAAAATAAGATGAGTGCTTCACCTTAAAGCACTATATAAATACTAACTATACCAACTGTTGTTCAATGTCTGGTAAACTTTTTCCAGTCTCATAATAGACTCAAAGGTTCCAAGAATACAATATCTCACTGTGCTTGTTGTTTATTAACTATAAAAATACCCAAGAAATTCAATACAGCAAAATACTGCCTTAAAGCTACTCTCCTCTAACAAGGCATCTCCTTTCACATGGCAAAATCATGTAATATTCTTCAAAATATATAACAGAAAAATGTTCAAGGACTATTAGATTATTAATATTGCAAGTAAGACATAATTCAGGGAGACTTAATGTCTAATGTGAAAGTATTTGCAGATACTATACTTGATTGTATAAGGCCATGGGGAGGGGAGAGGGAGAGAAAATTTGAAACTCAAGGAATCGTGGAAATGAATCTTGTAAACTAAAAGTGAACAAATTAATAAAGACCAAAAAAATAACTCAGGGAGACTATGTTCAATAACTGTTTTCACTAGGGTCATAAAATAGGTATTTATGAATATATGTGTGTGTATGCAGATTATATAAAGAGAGAAAAAGAATGGAGTTCAAATGGAAGAGTAAGTCTATATATAGCGAGTACCTCCAGATGTTCTTTGGTGATCAATGACATCGAATAGATTTCATCAAGTCCTAGAACGTTTCAGAACCTTCTAAAAGTAATTTGTAATTGTCCTAAAGAGTTCAGCCTTACTTTCCACACAGGAAAAACCAAGAGGGTAAAAAAAATACCTATAGTCCTAACTATAATATGAAGTTGGATGGCCAGTCCATAAGGCTTGTCTATCAGTATAAACGTCTTAGACACACACTACAAATGGACAATGAGCTGCGCCATGAATGGAGTGAAAGACGCTTTTATTAAATTTTATTATGTGCAAACATTGTTAATCACTAAGAATATAAATAGAAAAGTGAACTGATCTCTGCTCTCAAGGAATTCATATTATCTTTAAGGTCTGCAGTATATAGGAGGTCTTGGCTCTAAGTCAGATCCTTAGGGTATCAAAGCAAAGCAGATAGTAATATATCTTCATTGTTTTGACTCTAACTTTATTTCCACTCTAATTTCTATTGATAAGGCTTTATCCATTTCTGATTTTGAACCATTTGCCAGTGTCAATCACTTTGGTGGGGAGAAATTTCTTTTCTGCTTCTTTAGTAGCTGTAGTCATTTGGAAGACAGAAGAAAGAAGACTGATTACTGCCAAGAAATTGGAGATTCTCCTGGTCCTAAGCCTGTCACAGAAATGAAAGTGTATCTTTTTAATACCAGTGTTCTTTCAGTGATGCTATATAAATGTAAGTCATAAGACAGCAGTCTCCAAAGAATTAAAGATGAAGGTGAATTGGAAGCAACAGGAAAAAAAAATGCAAGGTAGGTGTAAGCATGTACTCACCATCCAGGGACACTGGCCTCCTGGCAGTTCCATGAACAAGATATTCTTTCTCTCTGCTCTGGGCATTTTCTTTGGTGATCCGTATGACCTGGAACACTCTCCCTCCTCTGCCTACTGATCTCCCTTGTTTCCTTTAAGTCCAAACTAAAATTGCTTCTTGTAATTACTTCTTACTTGAAGGTTTCTTGAAACCTCCAATTCTGCTTAAATCTAGTTTCTTCCTTCTGTTAATTATGTCCTATTTATCATGTATATGGATTACTTTGTATATATTTGTTTGCATGTTGTCTTCCCCATTAGATTGTAAGCTCCTTAAGAGCAGGTGGTCTTTTGCTTCTTTTTGTATTCCCAGCCCTTGGCACAGTGCCTTGGACAGAACAGGTGTTTAACAAATGTTTATTGAATGATTTATTGAGCAGGCTGAAACACTTTATGAATGAAAACTTATGCAAGAAAAAAACAGCAATAAAGATGGGATCAGAAAGATGTGAGAGTGAAAAAGAAGATAAACCAGTCACATGGTAAGAGCAGGGAATAAACAATGGACATCTTATGTGTTCTCATGACATTCTTTTGATGACAGGAGATTGAAGTGAGCTTGGTGGAAATGCTTGTGTAGTGTTTATGGGAAGAAATGGACAAGAGTCTTACAGGATGGCATGCAGTCTACATCACTAGAAAAAGTACTCCCAAAGTTGGAATCTTAGATCCAACAATCCATGAATTATGCTTGGTATCCACCCTATAAAGTTGTGTCTCAAATGAGATAATGACTATAAAGTGTTATGCAAATATCAGATTTTATTAGGTTTATATCTATATACATAACATATGCATATGGTGTGGGCAGTATAGCAGTGACAACAAATGGCTTCAATATTTCTAAGCATAAAGTCCATGAGTGTATAGGCTAATATAACCCCCCCAAAGAAAATGGTGACAATAAGGCAAAGCTGACTATCATAGAATGTTAGCTCCTTGAGGGCAGCGATTTTTTTATTTTGGTTTTGTATCCCTTAGAGCCTGGCACACAGTACGTGATTCATACATTCTCACTGATTGATTGATCCTAGGTGCTGATGGAGGGTTTGGAAGATATGATCACCTTCATATTACCTTAATTATTGAAAAAATAAGCAATCAGACCATTTCTGACAGGTATTAAGTATGTCAAGTCTGTGCCATACAGACCCTACTCTGTTGAGGGAGGATAAAGCCTCTTTCTATAAGACAGAACATGACCATGATATATACTCCATATTGTCGTTCAGTCATATTCAGTTGTGCCTGATTCTTCAAGACCCCATTTGGGATTTTCTTAGCAGAAATACTAGAGTGGTTTGCCATTTCCTTCTCTAGCTCATATTAGAGATGAGGAAAATGAGACAAATAGGATTAAGTGACTTGCTCAGGGTCACATAGCTAGTAAGTGTCTAAAAGACCTGAAGTCAGGTCTCCCCAAACTCCAAGAGCAGTGCTGTAGTCACTATGCCAATACATTAAATACTATATAGCACAAAATACATGATTAAAATTTTTCTGTTTAGTCTCTAATTTTTCTTTCTGCATGCAAATGGTTTCTTTTTCCTGAAAAGACCTGCAGAGAAAATCACAATGGAAGCAACAAATTGTGGGGCTTTTGTTTGTTTTCTGTAAAAACACAAAATTAGCTTTGATTCTACCTCAACAGAAATTAATACAGAAACTTAACTCCTATGTCAAGAACTTTACTGGAAAGTAAAGTAAATAAGTGAATGAGATGAAAGTGAATCCTCCCACCAATATCTTTATTTTCTATACTTATTCTATAGAAAATTCCCTGACAGTTGAGTTCATGCCCTCAGTCTCATTTTCCCAGTTTTGTGGGGGATGTCTTTAAAGATATGGGTTCTTTTCTTTTTTTTCTGCCGTCCCTATACATCTACTTTCAAAGTACACAATATATAGGTTTTCTTTGTTTTTAAGTTTTTTTTAAAGCAATCAGGGTTAAGTAACTTGCTTAAAGTTACATGGCCAGTTATTTCTGGGTGTGGTGCTGAGTATCTGAGCCCAGATTTGATCCATGTCATCCCAACACTGGAGCCAGTACTCTTACTCGCTGTGCTACCTGGCCACCCTGCTTTTAAGTTTTATTTGAATCAAAGTGTACCCCACTCTTGACACCTCAAAAGTAGACAGCTATAAACCCACTAACTCAAAAAATAACTCAAACTTCAGTGACTCCCAATTACCTAAGATATAAACTATTCAATCCTCCATTTGGACATTAGAAGCTCTTCACAATGTTTCCAATCCATGTTTCCAGGTTTATTACACATTATTCCTCTTCATATACCCTTCAGTCCAGGTGAACTGGCTTTCTTACTGTCCTGCACTCATAACATTCCATCTCCTTTGCACTGCATGCCCCTCATGCCTAAAACACACTTTTCTCTCCTTTGCCTCATAAAACCCCTAATTTTTCTCAAAGTTCAGCTCAAGCACCACCCCATTTGTGAAACCTTTTCTGATCCCTCCACTTCATAATAGGTTCCCCCAAGAAAAAAATCTTGTGTTTATTATGTGTGCGTATTCTATCTACAATTACAAAAGTACATGTTTCTCTGAATAGAAAGGAAAGTAGAGATAGTTTCAATTTTGTCTTTGCATTCTCAGGTCTAACAGCAGCTACTTAAACTGTAGGTTGACTGAATGTGGGGGTCACAAAAATTTGGCAACAGTAAAAGGTTTCTGAACATGCAAAGACCAAAATTTTAGTAACAAATATTCTGCCAAGATTTAATTCTTTATGTAAAAAAAACAAGCACATCCATCTCATTCGTATACAAATTTGCTTTCATCTTTGATAAATGGCAAACATAAGTATACCAAAGAATTATTTTAAGATAAGTTTCTTTATGATTTATTACTTGCAAATGTTTGATTTGTATACCTATTGAATATATCTATATATCTGGGGTCATGTAAAAATTTCTTGGTTGAAAAGGTGTCATGAATGGAAAATGTTGAAGCAACAGTCCTGATCTAGAAGAGAATTTGTGCTTTTCATAAATGCTTGACAATTGAGAATGATGCTAACAGCACCTAAGAAAAGAAGCACAAAATAGGAAAATTGAAGGAAGATGGTAAGACCTACTCAAGAGAGATAGGGTTTGCTGGTTTGTTTTTGTATTTATCTAACTTTTCTCCTAAAAGCAACAATAGAGTAAGTAAATGTAGAGTAAAGGATTTTTAAAGATTGTAGATAGAGAGATGACAGATCAATAGGTGAGACATGTATGACCCAATTATATAAGAACATGAAACATGCCCCAATAGATGAGTAGTTAGAGGCTGTGAACTGTTTTAAAAACAACTTCCAACTACTGATGACCACATGGAAATGTGCCAAAACATCAATAAGAGAAATAAAAACGATTCTGATATTTCTTTTTTTTTTTTTAATGAGCAATTGGGGTTAAGTAACTTGCTCAAGGTTACACGGCCAGTTATTTCTGGGTGTGGTGCTAAGTGTCGGAGCCCAGATTCAACTGATGTTTCATTTCAACTTAGCAAATTGTCCAAGATAACCTTCCCCGAAAAAGGGGGAAAAAATCAACAGTCAATACTGGAGAAGCTATGGGAAGATAGCTTTACAAATACACTATTGGTAGAACTGTGAACTAGTCCTAGAATTCTGGAAAATTATGCAATAAAAGCAATTAAATTTCTTGTATCCTTTAACTCAGCAATCTCTCCCCAGGACATATGCTCTAAGGAGTTCAAGATGACATTTTTATGGTAGTGAAGAATTAAAACAAAGTAGGTACATATTGATCAGGGAATGGTTGAGCAACATGTGGTATATGGACATAAAGGAATGTTATTGTGCAGTAAATAATGAGGAATGTGAGGAATTGAAACATGAGAAGATATGTATGAACTGATTCAGAGTGAAATACACAGTAAGAATTACATAACTACAATAATGAAAATGAAAAAACAAACAGAAAGCCAAACTGAATAGTTTTAATAAAGTCTTGATCCTGGAGGTTAATAATGAACCATACCTGCCTCTTCCCAACAGAGAGGTGGGGATAAGAGAGCAGAATGTCATGCTCCCAGTAAGCCATAGTCATGATATCACTTTTTTATTGCTTAACTATTTTTCCTTATTAAAAGGCAGGGTTCAGTTCCAGGGTTCAGGGATTGGTTGGGGCTTATTCCCAAATGGTTGATGTAAAAACCAAAAGTATTAATAAAGCCTAAAAAAAAAGGAAAATGCATAGAAATGTGAAGACAAAAATATATGCTAGAAATAATGCTGGATTTAGACTTTAGGAAGCCAGATTTGAATTCCAACTCTACCATTCATTTTTGAAGTCCTGGACAAATCACTGCCCCTCTCTGGGCCTCAACTTCCTCATCTGTAAAATGCAAGCATTGGGACTACATGATCTCTAAGGGCTTTTATAGCTCTAGGATTCTATGTTCTCCATAGACATGCATATGCCTGTTCTTCAGAAAATTACATATTCTTATAAAAACTAGTTATTATATTTATTGCAATATATATATATATATATATATATATAGTCAGCATCTAAGCAGCCATGGTAGTGAAGGGCTAATTTTTTTTCTGAGTTGTTTTTAAAATGCAGTTTGGTTATGCTAAGTATATTAGGTTTATTATCTACTGACTTCCAAAAACTATAATTTTATTCTACCAAAAGAGGAAAAAGTGAATTTTTGAATGAAAGTATATATTTTGGGGCTTCTATCATCAAGTTACTCTATCACGTCATTCTTCTTGCTAATAACATGGGCAGAGCTTGACAAGTACAGCCACCTTGCTCCTAGCATTTTCCATTCTTCTAACCAGAATATAAATGCCAAAATTGTGGTCACAGGAACTCAGAAAACACTGGTATACCAGAGACAAACAGAACATTAAATTATAACAAATGGGGCAAGGGAAGCTTCATGAAAATGAAATCCGCGATTCCCTCAAACTCATCAAGTGGCACTGTTATTTGGATAATGCCAACCACAGGCAGACAGCAGAGCACACAAAAGACTGCTTTGGATTAGAAACTCCCTGACTCTGCTGAACTGACCATCAGCACCCCAGGGACTGTGGTTAATATCCACTGCAGCCAGATGGGTCAGGAGTGTCTCTGTATTGGGCACTAAGAAACGTCTTAGCCTCTGCCTATCCAGTTACCCAGACAAAGCTCAGGAGCTACATGGTTCTTTGTGTCTGGGAGACAAGGTGACAATTACAATGATTTAACATCATGGAGCAGATCTGCTTCACTGAATTACACCATGCATGGGGGTTTGCAGGAAAAAGCATCTCAAGGTTTCTCATTGTTTTGCCTTGCATTACAAAAAGCTAGGTATTTCTGAGCTGATAACAGTTAGAGGAAAGAAAAAAATCAATATTACAATTTTTTTTTTAAAGAGACCAACCAAAAAGGGTTTGGAATTATTTTTTCTAACGTGTAGAATACCAGAGCCTGAAAGGATTTTAAAGGTCATCTCATCTACCCGGACCACTCATTTTAAAATAAGAAAACAGGGAAGGTAAAGAGTGCAAAGTTACACAGCTAGTAAAGAGTGGAGTCTGATCAATACTCTTTGGAAATATCATGTTGTCTCCCCTATTTATTTTTATTTGCTATTGTTGGTAACCACCCATGAACATGAATATAAACACATACACATACATATATACATGCACACATATCATTTGCCTAGTTTAGGGAAGGAGATAATAGCGTAATGTGGAAAGGACCAAAGGATTGTAAATTTAAAACTGGAAGGAATCCTGGAGACCACTTAATCAAACCCTTTAATTTTACAACTAAAAAAATTGAAGCCCAAATGTTAAGTGACATGCCCAGGGACACTGGGAGTGAGAAAATAGATTCTAACCCTAGTTTAGTCAAATATCTTACTGTGTAACCTTTGGAAAAATCACAAAGTGATGTAGTTTTGGTCCAATCTTTCAATTTAACAACCAGTTATTGTGACTGCAATGTGTCATGATGATAGGCAAAACTTTTATTTTATTTTTTTGCTTTTTTGGAGGGGGGAAGGCAGTGCAGTTGGGGTTAAGTGACTTGCCCAAGGTCACACAGCTAGTAAGCGTTAAGTGTCTGAGGCCAGATTTGAAATCATGTCCTCCTGACTCCAGGGCCAGTGCTCTATTCACTGCACCATCTAGCCACCCCCCAAAACTTATTTTTTAAATCTGTCCCTGTCCTCAAAATAGGTTTTCCATGTGTAAAATTTAGTCTAGCTTTAAGCTTTCAAAACCAGAGAGGGAGGGGGGAGGAGGAGGAAAAAGAGGGAGAGAGTAAGGGAGGGAAGGAAATCGAGAAGGAGGGATGGAGAGAAGGAGAAGGAGGGAAGGAAGGAGAGAGAAGTAGGGAAGAAGAGAATTTGCTTTCATAATGTGTTAAACTTCCCATATTTTTATCATTCTAATATCCAAATATGTCCCTCTCCTTCCCCTAGCCTTGGACAAAAAAAAAAATTTAAAGAAGGAAAAGTAGCTTAGTTCTACTAATCCACACACATCATCTGAGCCAGAAAGTATGTAAAATGTTCCATACCTATGTTTCCCAATTTTATCTTCTTCAGGGACATGATCTGTCAATTTAATTATACTAATTTCAATTTCCATTTTTACTGGGGTCTTTTTATTTGCATTTTTGTAGTCATCATTTACATGGTGTTTCACTAACTTTTTAAACAAAATAATCTCAGGCGTTCTTAACCTGGAATCTTTGAACACTTTAAATATTTTAATAATATTATTTCCATGTAATTGTTTTTCCTTTGTAATCCTATGGCTTTTATTTTGTGAATTAGAAATATCCTTCTAGGAAGGGGTCCATAGGTTTCAGCAGGCAAAGGGGCCTACAACACCCAAATGAAAAATGCCTCCACTAATCTATTCCTCTGCCTCCAAGCGATGCCAAGCATTGAACTGAACGTCAAACATTCCAGAAAGATGGTATCCCATGGAAGATAAAGTTAATAGCCTCTTTAGTGATACATTCCAGGGTCTCACATATCCCTCACATAACCAAAAGAAATGAGTGAAAACAAGCTGAAAATGAGATGCTATACTAATTTTTTAAGCAATACATGGATCATAACTTGACATTAAAAACCACCAATATGGCCTTTTAATCTGGTCAAGTGGAGAGAAGACATAAGCTATCATCCAGGTACTGAATCATTGGAACCATTTCATAATTCAGTGACTATTAAGTGAGTACTCCTGGTCCAAAGGTTTCCTCTATACTGCCATTGTTATAGAGCATCTTGGTGCCTAAATGAGCATATTTGCTGGGGAAAACAAGGAGAATCATAGAATTTACAATTCTATGTATTGTAAATTCATACAATACAATCTTAAAAGATCATCTGATCTTCTTATATTTTATAGATATAGTTACTGAGTTCCAAAGGTAAAATAAGTTACTCACAGTTGCTTGGTAGTAAATCACAGAGCCAACATTTGAAGGCAGGCTCTCTGACTCTAAATCAATATACTCTCCACTGTACTGTCATGTCTGTAAAATTTACATTGATATTACTTTTCCCAAACTTCCAGGTCAACTTACCTACCTCAATTTCTCATTTGGCATAAGTCATTGTATAGATACTTAATTTTCTTATTTTCTCATGAATATTGAAAATATGAATAAATCTGACACTTTAAAATATCCATGATTTTATTATTTTGTATACTCTATCAAAACCCACCTATTCTATTTACTTTTATATTTTGTTGTTTTTCCATTGTGTATACCTAATTGTATCTGGTTTTCTACCATGTTTATTTCCTGACAAACTCTCAATAGGCACTAAAGACTCCCTTACAAGAAAAAAATTAAGTAAAATAGTCAAAGGCAAAATGTGATATTGCAAAATACACTCAATACCCAAGGGTGAGCAATTTAACATCGCTGTGCTTCAATTATCTTATATTTAAAAGAAAGCTCATTAATACTTGGATTCCTGCCTCATATGGTTGTGAGGAAGGTGATTTTTCAAACTTCAAATTGCTATGCAGGCTGTCCCAGAAATCTCAGAGCAGTTTTAAGTTTTATAGCTTTAACAATTTAATATAGCTTAATAATAGCTTAAAAGAAGCTGTTAATAGCTTAAACTGCCCTGAGACTTTTGGGACAGCATATATAAAACAAGTTATTGATACTAATTATTGCCAAAGGTGAATTATTAACATAAATGAGGCTTTCAATTTAAGCATTCTTTCACCTGCACAACTCCATATCATATCTACAAAGTAATGAGAGAATAGAAGCCAACATATTATTTTGACATCCCAGGAGCTCTGGGAAAGGCAGCCACACAAATACAAGGGACAAAGTGATGGCTCTGAAATATATTGTCATGATAGAGAGCTATTACCAATATGTTTTACAAGAATAAGATGAGAGGCCCTGTTAGCTGGCAAAAATGACTGCTCTAGAGACACAGAGGCAGGCCCGGAAGGGGCCTGATCAACTTGGAGGGCACGTCTTCCCACCAACCACAAGGTCTACTACCAGGCCTATCACCAAAGGGCTGGGACTGGAAAGAACAAGGTAAGAAGCAAATACAGGGGCCCCTGTCCTGGACAGCAAATATGCCTGGGCTACTACTTCATAGCCCAGAAATTTTAAAAAAAAAGCCCCTATCAGGACCTCCAAAGACCAGGATGACAGAGTGAACCTCGCCTGCTCCAAACCCCCCCCCCATCCTGAAAACATAGTAACTCTTGCCCCAGGGCAAAACCCTTTACAGTAAAGGCTTGGGATCCTAGAGGAAGGGCATGGCTAGGCTGCCTCAAAATGGGTAGAAAGAAGACTACAAAGACAAAGACTCTGGAGTCCTACTATCCTCAAAGGGAGGAACCAAACTCAGAGGGAGACAATGTGGACTCCACACCCACAGCTGAAACATCAACAGGGAACTGTCCCAAGCACAGAAAGCTCTCCTAGATGAGATCAAAAGGAACTTTGAAAACCAAATTAGAGAGATTGAAGTCAAAATGAACAATTCTTTTAAAATCAAAAATGCAGAATTAGAAAAACATTATAATGAAGAAAACAGCTCCTTTAAAAGAAAAGTGTATGATATGGAAAAGGAGCTCCAAAAATTAACCAAAGAAAATGATTTGCTAAAAACTAGAATCAACCAAATTGAAACAAATAACTCTATGAGGAACCAAGAATTAGCCAAACAAAACAACAAGAATGAAAAATTAGAAAAAGAGGTAAAATACCTCAAAGAAAAAATAACTGACCTGGAAAACAGATCCAGGAGAGATCATTTTAGAATCATAGGCCTACCAGAAAATCATGATAAAAAAATGACCCTGGACAACATTCTCCAAGAGCTCATTAAGGAAAACTGCCCTGAGATACTAAAACCTGAGGGGAAAATAGGGATCCCAAAATGAAAAGCCCTTGAAATGTTGTGGACAAACTCCAGAACTACCAGGTAAAAGAGAAAATACTTCAAGTGGTCAGAAAGAAACAATTCAAATATCGAGGGTACACAGTGAGGATTGCACAGGATTTGGCAGCCTCTACACTGAAAGATTGGAGGCAGTGGAATACAATTTTCTGGAAGGCAAAAGAGCTCAGGTTACAACCAAGGATCACCTACCCAGCAAGACTGAGCATATTCTTCCAGGCAAAGAGATGTTCATTCAACAATATATCAGAGTTCCAGACCTTCTTGATAAAAAAGCCAGAACTCAATGGAAAATTCAACCTCCAATTATGATATGCAACAGTGACATAGAAAGGTAAACAAGGAAAACACACACACCCTGCTATTTGATAAGAACAAACTGGTTACAGACAAGTAGAGGGTATGAGTATAAAATACACAAAATGACAATTTAAAAAAATCTTATTAAGGGCTACAAAGGGACTGCAATGGAAGAAAGGAAATGAATGAGTAGAAAAGGGTAAATTATGCCACATAAAGAGGCATAAAAACTGTATAGCAGAGGAAAAGAAGGGAGGGAGATGGGAATCATATGAGCTTTTCCCTCATTGGTTCTGGTGCAGGGAGAGAATAACAACCAGTTAAGCATAGGACTCTATGGAGAAGAAATGCAAAAAGTATCATTTCAGAGGGAAAGAGAGGAGAGAGAGGAGGTTCGAATGAGATTTGTTCCTGTCACTCTTGGTTCAAAGAAGAAATAACATACTTCATTAAGTATAAAAATATCCTACAAGCAGTAGCAGGGGGAAAGGTCTAAGAAAGGGGGGGTGAGGGTGGTTAGTAGGGACAGAAGAAGGGGAAAGGGGAGGTAAAGGGAGGGGGGCTGATAAGGGAATACTGAGGGAGGCGGTGGTCAAAAGGAAAACTATTAAGGGGGGAAGGGAGAAGGGGGGGAAATATGAACATTAACAGGGGTGGGAATAGGATGGGGGAAAGAAACAGATAACAATCATAACTGTAAATCTGAATGGAATGAACTCTCCCATAAAACAGAGATGGATAGCAGAATGGATTAGAAATCATAATCCTATGATATGCTGTTTACAAAAAACACATCTGAACCAGAGGGATACACACAGGGCAAAGGTAAAAGGCTGAAGTAAAATATATCATGCCTCAGCTAAAGCAGAAAAATCAGGGGTAGCAATCCTTATTTCAGATAAAGCAAAAGCAAAAACTGACCTAATTAAAAGAGATAAGGAAGGAAACTATATCCTGTTAAAAGGCACCATTGATAATGAAGCAATATCACTACTTAACATATATGCACCAAGTGGTATAGCATCCAGAGTCCTAGAGGAGAAGGTAAAGGAATTAGAGGAAGAAATAGATAGCAAAACTATACTAGTGGGAGACCTTAATCTCCCCCTCTCCGAACTTGATAAATCTAACTTCAAAATAAACAAGAAAGAAGTTAAGGAGGTGAACAGGATTTTAGAGAGGATAGGTATGATAGATCTTTGGAGAAAACTGAATGGGGATAAAAAGGAATATACTTTCTTCTCAGCGGTTCATGGCACATACTCAAAAATTGACCATTTTCTTGGGCATAAAAACCTCACTATTCTATGCAGTAAGGCAGAAATATTAAATGCATCCTTCTCAGATCATTATGAAATAAAACTTATATGCAATAAAGGGCCATGGAAAGACAGACTAAAAACTAATTGGAAATTAAAATATTTAATCCTAAAGAATGAGTGGGTCAAACAAGAAATTATAGAAACAATCAGTAATTTAATTCAAGAGAATGATAATAATGAGACAACATACCAAAATTTGTGAGATGCATTAAAGTCAGTTCTTAGGGGAAGTTTTCTATCCCTGAGTGCATACATGATTAAATTAGAGAAAAGGGAGGTCAACAAATTGGGCATGCAATTGAAATACCTAGAAAAAGAACAAATTCAAAATCCCCAATTAAATACTAAATTAGAAATAATGAAAACCAAAGTAGAGATTAATAAAATTGAAATTAAGAAAACTATTGAATTAATAAAAAGAACTAAGAGCTGGTTTTATGAAAAAGCCAACAAAATTGATAGACCCTTAGTCAGTATGATAAAAAAGAAAGAAGAAAACCAAGTTATGAGTATCAAAAATGAAAAAGGTGAATCTACCTCCAATGAAGAGGAAATCAAAACACTAATTAGGAATTATTTTTCCCAATTGTATGCACATAAATTTGACAATCTTAGGGAAATGGATGAATATTTACAAAAATACAAGTTGCCCAGATTAACTGAAGAGGAAGTAAATTGCTTAACCCCATCTCAGAAAAAGAAATTGAACAAGCCATCAATCAACTCCCTAGGAAAAAATCTCCAGGGCCAGATGGATTTACTAGTGAATTCTATCAAACATTTAAAGAACAATTGATTCCAACACTCTACAAACTATTTGGGAAAATTAGAGAAGGAGTCCTATCAAATTCTTTTTATGATACAAATATGGTACTGATACCTAAATCAGAAAGAGATAAAACAGAGAAAGAAAATTATAGACCAATCTCCCTCATGAATATAGATGCAAAAATTCTAAATAAAATACTAGCAAAAAGACTACAGCAACTTATCTCAAGAATTTTGATCAGGTAGGATTTATTCCAGGAATGCAAGGATGGTTTAATATTAGGAAAATCATCAGTATAATTGATCATATCAACAATAAAACTAGCAGAAACCACATGATCATCTCAATAGGTGTAGAAAAGGCTTTTGACAAAATACAACATCCATTCCTATTAAAAACACTAGCAAGTATAGGAATAAATGGAGCCTTCCTTAAAATAATAGGTAGCATCTATTTAAAGCTATCAGCAAGTATTATATATAATGGGGAGAAGTTAGAAGCATTTCCCATAAGATCAGGGGTGTAACAAGGGTATCCACTATCACACCTCTTATTCAATCTGGTACTAGAGATGTTAGCAGTAGCAATTAGAGAAGAAAAAGAAATCAAAGGAATCAAATTAGGCAAAGAAGAGACCAAGCTATCACTCTTTGCAGATGATATGATGATATACTTAGAGAATCAAGTAAAAAATTACTCGAGACAGTAAATAAATTTGGTAAAGTTGCAGGATATAAAATAAACCCACACAAATCCTCGGCATCCCTATATATTTCCAATGAAATTCAACAGCAAGAGATAGAAAGAGAAATCCCATTTAAAGTTACTGTAGACATTATAAAATATTTGGGAATCCACCTGCCAAAACAAACCCAGGACCTATATGACCACAACTACAAAACACTTTTCACACAAATAAAGACAGATCTAATTGGAAAAATATCAATTGCTGGTGGCTGGGTTGAGCTAATATAACAAAAATGACAATTTTACTTAAATTAAATTATATATTTAGTGGCATACCAATTAATTTACCATAAAACTACTTCATAGAGCTAGAAAAAATAGTAACAAAATTCATCTGGAAGAACAAAAGGTCCAGAGTATCAAGGGAATTGATTAAAAGAAACACAAGGGAAGGTGGCATAGCCATGCCAGATTTTAATCTGTATTATAAAACAGCAGTCATCAAAACTACTTGGTACTGGCTGAGGAACAGAGGAGTGGATCAATGGAATAGATAAGGCACACGAGATTTAGAAGTCAATGACTATAGTAATCTATTGTTTGATAAACCCCCAGACCCTGGTTTTTGGGATAAGAACTCACTATTTGACAAAATTGCTGGGAAAACTGGAATATAGTATGGCAGGAACTGGGCATAGACCATTGTCTAACACCATATACCAAAATCAAGTCTAAATGGGTGCATGATCTAGGTATAAAGGTTGATACTGTAAGCAGTCTCATAAAACAAGGAATAGTGTGCATGTCAGACTTGTGGAGAGGGAAAGACTTTATGACTAAACAAGAATTAGAGAACATTATAAAATGTAAAATGGGTAATTTTGACTACATGAAATTGAAAAGCTTCTGTACGAACAAAGCCAATGTAACCAAGATTAAGAGGGAGGTGGGAAATTGGGAAAAAATCTTTACAACCTGTGTCTCTGACAAAGGACTCATTTCTAAAATATACAGAGAATTGAGTCAAATTTATAAGAATACAAGTCATTCCCCAATTGATAAATGGTCAAAGGATATGAACAGGCAATTTTCAGAGAAAGAAATTAAAGATATCTCTAAGCACATGAAGAAATGCTCTAAATCACTATTGATTAGAGAAATGCAAATCAAAACAACTCTGAGGTACCACATCTCACCAGTCAGATTGGCTAAGATGACAAAACAGGAAAATGACAAATGCTGGAGAGGATGTGGGCAAATTGGAACACTAATGCATTGCTGGTGGAGGTGTGAACTGATCCAGCCTTTCTGGAGAGCAATCTGGAATTATGCCCAAAGGCCTATAAATACTTTCATATCCTTTGACCCAGCAATACCACTCCTACAGTTATATCCCAAAGAGATCATAGAAGTGGGAGGAATGCCTATATGTACAAAAATGTTTGTAGCATCTCTTTTTGTGCTGGCAAAGAATTGGAAATTAAGGGGGTGTCCATCAATTGGGGAATGGCTGAACAAGTTGTGGTATATGCATGTTATGGAATACTATTGTGCTATAAGAAACGAGGAGCAGACGGTCTTCATATTTACCTGGAGAGGCTTATACAAACTGATGCTGAGTGAGAAGAGTAGAACCAGGAGAAATTTGTACACAATTACAGACACAACTTATGTGTGATGACCAAGTTTGATAGACTGGACTCTTCTCAGCAATGCAGTGATATAAGTCAATCCCAAAAGACTCATGATGGAGAGAAATATGTGCATCCAGAGAAAGAACTAGAAAGAACTGAGTTTGTATCCAGATGGAAGCAAAATACCTGATCTTTTTCCTTCTCTTGTTTGGTTTTATGTCCTCTTTACCATTTTTCATTCCATCTGATACAATCCGTCTTTATAACCTGACTAATGTATAATGTGAAAGTATTTACAGATCCTATACTTGACTATATGCCGCCATGGAGGGGAGGAGAAAGAGGGGCACAAAATGTGAAACTCAAGGAATTGAATCCTGTAAACTAAAAGGAAACAAACAAATTAATTAAAAATTAAAAAAAAGAATGACTGCTGAATATCACACATCAGAGGTAATGAGTCAAGATTAGAAAGAGGGTATCAAGTTGTTATGGTAACTAAACTGTTTTATGGAATAAAACATTGGCTTTCTCATCCAGGGGCTTCTGTTTGGAATTCAACTTGAGTCAGTGGTCCCCATTCAAAACCAAGCAATGGCAGCCCACAATCACATCCTCATCATGTAGCTTCACAACTGATAAACCTCCACTTGAAATAGGGAGCTCAGTTTCCACAAACAGGAAACCTGAGATCAGCCACACTGCAAGTGTCTTTTTGCATGAGCTCTAAGGCCACTGGCATCATGGAGATGGTCAGAGTTGCCCAGCTGTCTATGGAAGTAAAGCAGAATGGGAATGTCCTGGAGACCACAGCTTCAAGCAATGGTCTCAGGGAGAACAGTCAATTATCTGCACTGTTTCTATGTGATATGTTGATGAGGCTCAATAGTGATATCTGAAGACTGGGTTTGATCACTATAGAGTCAATAGCCATTGATTTTATAGGCATCCAAGGGGGTTAAACTGGAGATAGGGATAGGATGACAAATTTAGGCTTGAGAAAGAATCAGCTCAGTTCCAGGAATGGAAGGGATGATAACTTAATAGGTATCTCAAGAGGAACTATGATCACTGCTCAATTCCCTACCCAATTCTTGCTTTGGTAGGAAAGAGGTAACATTCCAGGGATTTATAACTGATTATCTGGGACTAGAGTAGACTGGTCTGGTGAAGGGAGGGTATAGTGGAGAAAGAAGGCTAATGAAGAAGACATAACAACAGTTAAAAGATAAACAGAAGTTTGACTCCTAAAGGTATGTGACTGAAATAAAATACAAGATGTTTGGGGGAGTGAGGAGCACAAGCATTGGTGAAACAGTAGAGAG
>NW_027185877.1:6583583-6658310 GCF_028583685.1 Petaurus breviceps papuanus
TTTTCTTCTCGTAATTCACTTATTTTAAGTTCCAAATTCTCTCCCTCCCTCCAGTCCCTTTATCACCTATTGAGAAGATAGGAAAGACCATAGCTGAAAAAGGTCAAGGTCTCCTACTTCATCTGGGGTCATGGACTCCACTTATCCTCATCTGTGTCTTGACACTGGACTCAAATAACCCTGAAGGAGAGAGGGAGGCTGATGACTTTGCCCTACCTCACTTAAATCCAATTCATTTACTAGTTAAAACATCACTACCTTCGTGTCATTGGTCCTTTTCAAGAAGTACAAACAACACCGAGAAGGCAACTAATATGATACCCATTACATGTGAAACGATGCAAAATATATTTCTATGTTAGCCATGTTACAAAAAAGGGAAAGAAAAAACATTAAACTAAAAAAAATATGCTTCAACCTGCCCTCAGAGTTCATCAGTTCTCTCTGAAGGTGGATGGCATTTTTCACCATAAGTCTTTTGGAATAGTCATGATCATTTTATTGATGAATTGCTAAGTCTTTCACAGCTAGTCATTATTATTATGAAATTGTTATTACTATGTATGATGTTTCTCTAGTTCCACTTACTTTCACTTTTCATCAGTGCATATAAGTTTTCCTAGATTTTTCTGAAATCATCCCCTTACAGTACAACAGTATTCTATTACAATTATACACCATGACTTATTCAGTCATTCCCCAGTTAACAGCTACCCCCTCAGTTTCTCTTTGCCAACACAAAAAAAAGTTGCTATGATTAACCTTTCTTTACCTCAGTTTCCTCAGTTGTAAAATGAGGATAATAGCAGCATCTACCTGTCAGGATAAAATAATATTTTTAAGCACTTATCACATTGTTTGGCACATAGTAGGCACTATATGCCACCTACTACTACATATGAATTCTTTTCCTTTTTCTTTGATCTCACTGGGATAGACTTAGTAGCAATATTTCTAAGTCAAAGGGAATGAACAGTTTTCTAGCCCTTTTGCCATAGCTTCAAATTGTTTTGCAGAATGGTTGGACCAGTTCACAACTCTACCAACAGTGCATTACTGTCCCTCTTTTTCTGCAGCATCTATCTTTTCCTTTTCTTTCACACATCAGCAAATCTGTTAAGTGTAAGGCTGGACTTCAGAGTTGTTTTAATTTGAATTTCTCTATTTATTAGATACACAGAATTTTAAAGATGTGGAAAAAGGCATAGAGATGAAGTAGTATCATAATCATCTTAATATAATCAGCATATATACAGCTTTCTAAGGTTTGCAAAACTCTTTATAGATATTATCTCATTTGAGCTCACAACAGCCCTGAAAGGTAAGTGTTATTATTATGCCCATTTTACAGATGCAGGTAACTAAGGTTAGGAAAGGCTAAGTAACTTGATCAGAGTGATACAATGAAGACAAGATCCAAACTCAGTCAATTCCAACACTCTAGTCATTGTACCATTTAACTGCCTCAGGGTCATATGGGTAACATGTGGCAGAGCCAAGACTTTTTATTCCAAATTTGACAGCACCATAACCCAACAAAGCAACAACAAGATCATTGTAGCAGAGATGGAGAAAAGCCAGACTGGGATATTTTGCAGGCATATAAATCTAGGGGAAAGATGTGTAGTGGCAAAATGTCTGGTTGCCCTAGGAAATGCTTTGACTAACTAACATACTTTTTTTTTCTCATAGAGAATGCTCTCCCATAAATAAAACCTTCAGAACTCTACTCAGGTCAGATGAATTTTCTTCAACATGGTCCAAAGTTATATCCACACAATCAGGGTAGATGAATGCATCCAAAAATTCTACCATATTTATAAAGGATGGCCTCTGAATTGAAGTCTCTTTGACTAACACACTTCACAGAATTATTGAGTTGGAAAAAAATCCTCAGAGGTCATTTAGTCTAACACTCTAACCCATCCATCTTCTCCAAATCACTCATTCATGTTTGTATACTTAAATTAATAGATTTCAGAACCAAAAGGGATCCTAAGATCCATTTGGGTGGATTTTATTCTTATCTATTATTATATGGCCACATTTTACAGTTGAGGAAACTGAGTCTCAGGAAAACTAAATGATTTGCCTACAGTTGCACAGCTAGTTTTTGGCAGAGGTGAGTTGACTTCTCCAGGTTTCCCAAACCCAGGGCTCTTTCCACTAGGCTAGGGTGACTTGATTTTTTTAACATTCTTTTACAGATGAGGAAACTGATTTCAGAGTTGCTGAGTGACTCACCCTATGATAACAGAGGTAACATAAAGTCCCAATTCTCTTGTAGCTAAAAAAGTTCAGATTCAAGTTACTAACAACCAGAATGCCTCTGTGCAGCTCTGTAAGAAGGTAAGCAAACCTAAGCAGGTCTTTCATTTGCCTGGAGCAGTGTTCGATTATAGTAAAATGTGTTGTTTTGTTGAGAATAGTGAGCTGGTCTCATTCGCCTTGGGTCAGGTCTAAAATCACTGAGCTATCAAAGACAGATAGTCTCAAATGAGTAAGCAGCCTCCAGCTATTCTTACAGGAACTGGAGAACCTTTATGGTGCAATGGTGATAAAAAATTCAGATGCAGACAAAGTCTCACAGGGTATTTTCCCTTTCTTCTTTCTAGACTATCAAGCTTCCATTGGATGACAAAATAATAGAGTTTCAAGATTGTATACCTCACCATGGAGTCCTGTGACACAGGTTCATGCCATTCCTACAATGGGTACAGGACAGTTTTAATGGGGAGGACAACATAGGTGGGCAGCTCACATTCTAATGGAGAAGACAACATGTAAATAATTAAGTACATATAAGATATGTGTATGTATGCATTTAGTGCCAGTGGAAGATAGTTTCAGAGGGAAGGCACTAACATGGAGGAGTGGGTAAAATAGAGGTGATGGAGAAACCAGAAAAGGCTTCCTGTAGAAGGTTGGATTTGAACTGAGATTTTAAAGAAAGTCAAGGAAGCCAGAAGGAAGTGCATCCCAGGCATAGAAGACACTGAAAAAAACATGTAATTGTGGAGATAGAGACTGGAAAGATAGAAAGGGGCCAGTTTGGGAAAAGTTTTAAGCTAAGCACAAGATTGTATATTTGATCTTGGAGGTGACAGAGGGCTACTGGAATTTATTAAGTAGGGAGTCAGGGTTTGACATGATCAGACCCAGTAAAGGAAGATCACTTTGGCAGCTGAGTGAAAGATGGATTGGTATGGGGAGAGACTTTAGACAGAAGACAGTTAAAAAGCTATTTCAGTAGCCCAGATGAGATGTGACAAGGATCTGCACCAAGGTGGTATCTACATGAGTAGAGATAAGTGAACATATAGGGGGCATGTTGTGAATTCTGATAACAGTCAGGAAGAGAAACAAAAGTTATAATAAATACCAGTCAACTCATTATCAATGCAAGTAGAATTATGGACTTCCATGCTTCCAATAAAATGCTAAACTATTCCCAATATGGAACATATTGCCTATTTTTGCTATATTCTTATTTTTCAGGCAAACCCTGAGGGTTAAAGGGAGCAAAAAGATGTTAACAGGATCACTAGAATAAAAGAGCAAGAAAAGGATTATCTTCTTTAGAATGCAAGCTCCTTGTAAGTAGGGATTATTTCATTGGTAGGATTTTCATGCTCAGCATTTAACATGGTTTCTGGTATATAGGAAGTACTCAATAAATAGTTATTGATATATTATTGGTTGAGAGTCCCAAGCTTACAAAGACAGTAACAGAGACAAGCTTACAAAGACAGTAACAGAGTCCTTGACATGGCCATGTTGATGGGATATCCATTTATTGACCATCAGAGATTCTGTAAGATTTGATGGGGAAGTTTGTTCATTTACACAGAGCAGTGAGTTCATGGAGACAGGTGATGAATTTTTATCTCGAGGAGGAATATGTAGTTCAACCAGTTTACTACAAGGCATTTTCATATGTTCCCACTCATTTTTGAAAGCCCTGGGCACAGTTTCAAAAAATATATATAACAAAAGAAATAAAGGAGTATGCTGGTCATTCTTCACATGCAAATAGCAACCAGTGAGGTCAGTGGGAGGGTCCTGAGACCAGAACTTGGCCCAAGATGCAGGAGTTAACAACGGTAAAAATCCAATATTCCTCAAAGGATTTTTCCTTGAAAAGAAAGCCCAGGCAGGGCGGTGCCCTGATATAATAATCCCTCCCTAGTCATTTATTTGGCAGGATAACCTGACCTGCTTTATATAATTAACTGATTAATTGTGTGTTGTTTTATTAGGGCCCAACTACATAAATTAAGCCTGAGACTAGTAGAAACATTCAATCACTTTTGATTGACACTGTTTGTGTTCAAGATAATATATCTTTTCTGAATGAGAGTAAACATTCATATTTACATAATTTCAGCACCTATAATAACACGTTACTACAAACTCTCCTCCCCCCAAAGCATAAGAATCAAGTTTTAGAGTGTGGTGCTGTGAAGAGAATATGCAATTCTGAATTGGAGAACCTGAGTTCAAATCTGGACCTGCTGCTTCCTAATTGTGTGCTCTTGGGCAAGTCACTATTGGCCTCAGTTTCTCCATCTGTAAAATTAAAGGGTAGACCAAATGGTCTTTATAAATAACCTTCCAACTCTAAAAATGGGATGCTAGAAATGCCATGTTTTATCTCTTAAGGCTAAAATTAAGAAATCAGAATGCTGTTGATATGTTTCTGTTCTCTGCTCACTCCCAATGAGAAAGGTATCGCATGACCTCATACTACCTCATTACTTTGAGTTCCAAGAGGACAGGGACCACACCTTATTCAATCTTTGAGTCTCTCCTATTGCATACAGGAAGTATTCTGAATATTATTATTATTGTTGTTATTATTGTTGGAGGGTATCAAACTATTATTTCATCAGTACCAGTATAGGAAATTCCTGGTGTGAAAATTGCCTATCCAGATGCAAACTGCCAACTCCACTGTTCTTTATTGTCTTAGAAAGTTGTCATGGGGTACTGAGACGTCAAGTGGCCTGCACAATCACACAGCTAGCTTGTCTCAGAAAAAAAAAAACTTAAACTCAGTTTCCCTAATTCTGAGGTGTCCCCTTCTATATACACTGACTCTGCACTGTACATACAGTATGGGAGCCAAATGTCAACTGACATTTGTTGAAATTGTTGGTATTAGAGGCAGCTAGGTGGCATAGTGAGTAGAGCACCAGTCCTGGAGTCAGGAGGACCTGAGCTCAAATCTGGTCTCATACACTTAACATTTATTAGCTGTGTGACCTTGGGCAAGTCATGTAACCCCAATTACCCTGCCATCCCCCTCAACAAACCAAAATTATTGGTATCAAAAGCAAGAAGGCTTGATCCCATTTTATATATGCAAAAAGAAAAACTAGAAGGGCTTCTCTGAAGACATTCAACAATTCAAGACTGTTGTTTAGAACTAATAACACCAAATCACATCAAATATTACTTTTAGATTTGAAAAGCTCTTTATAAGGTCCTTCTAACAACTCCATGGGGAATAAAGTGCAAGTATTATTTACCCTCATTTTATAAGTGGGGAAACTGAATTGCTCTGAACTGCCAGAAAGTGTAAGAGATAGAATTTGAACCCATTCACTGGCTTCCCTTTCTTGCCCTCCTTCCTATATCAATTGCCTATTGGTTTCTATTTCACTGATAAGCAGGAAAGATATATATTTTTCTCAACTCTTGTTACTATTTCTAAATAAGTATTACCTATCTTCAATGTCATAGATACTTAACTTACTACCTACCTTAATCTCATATCAGATTATAGTCAAGATACTTCAACAGGTATATCTTAAGTACCTACTAGAAGAAAGTCACCATGCTTAGTTCTGGGGATACAAAGGGAAATATGACTCCAGGTCCAGTCTCCACTGCACCACCAGCTGCCTAAAAAAATAAAAAAAATTAAAAAAGGAAAAGGAAAAGAAAGGAAAAAACCATGAAGAGATATAGATCTTACTTTGAACAAACTTGGAGCTATTTGGAGTTCCATGATATTAGAAACACTATTTTCCTCACTGAGGTCATATGACCCTGATCTCGAACAATTTAAAATTACCAGCATTTTCAAGTTGGCCATTGTAAAGTATCAACAGGTTCAGGCTCAAAAAAGCAGGCCCATAGACAGGCACAAGTTAATCTGCCTTCCTATATAAGGTGAATACCTTTCAAAGGAAGAAAATTGGGTGGCTAGGTGGCGAAATGAATAGAGCACCAGCCCTAGAGTCAGGAGGACCTGAGTTCAAATATGACCTCAAACACTTAACACAAAACTAGCCATGTGATCTTGGGCAAGTCACTTAACCCTAATTTGCCCTCCAAAAAAAGGCCAAAAAAGGCCCAAAAAAGAAGATTAAGAGCTCCCTACAATATAATCACATTCCCTTAGAAATACAGGTAATTAATTAATAATGAGTTAATTATCAGAACTTTCCCATTTTGGTTTGATCACTATAGCTTCTAAATGACCAATGCCATTTCTATAACGTAGGAAAGAGCTGCTTAATCACTGGAAACAAAAACTGGCAGTTGGATTCTTTTATCTTCAATTGTCTTATTCCTTTTCAGCCAGTAAAGCCTTAGCACACACACAAAATATGGAAACAATCAAAGAATAAAAATGTATACAACTAGGGAATGCAGCATGGTATAATAATCATCGATGTGATGAGAAACCAAGTTGACTAGACCTGATCACAGGGCCTGGACTTTTGTCCGAAGAGAGCCCTGGTTTCATTCTTTGAGATCACCAGGGTACTTTTTTGATTGGTCCTCAATGACTCACTGGGCTGCCTCAGAGTTGAATGGTACCTGAGAATTAACAGGGAACGTCTCTTGTTGGAGGAAGCTTCTCATTCTGTTCTCTCACAGGTAAAGGTGCAAATAGCTTGAAGAAAGGTGAGAGCACATGCCCATCTCCAAGGGAGTTATCAGCTTCTTATAAAGGTTCATGCCCTGTAATCTCATCAAGTAGACTGGGTGACTGACTCATCATATTGATCTCCTAAGAGATCTCTTGATTATAAAGGAAAGAACTCTGACCTGGGCATCAAGAAGTATGGGTTATAATGATGGCTTTTCTACTACCCAAATTACTCCCCTCATCCCTTGGGACCTCAGTTTCCTCGTCTGTAAAATAAAGGAATTGAACCACATGATCTCTGGACTTCTGAGTCCTCCCTCATCTCCAAATGTTGACTTTCGACTTATTGGTCTATGGGAGCCCTTACAACTCTAAATCTATGACCTTATTATCCTTTCTATCCTATTCTAAGATCCTTTCCAGATTTCTCTCTTAAATTCTGTCCCAAAAAATAATCGTCCCTATATAGTGTTCTTATTGTGTACAAATAAAAAAAAATACCAATTTAGTGGTTGAAATTTAAATCAATTGTTGTTATTTATTTGCCAAGCATGACAGGATGGAAATAAAATATGGTATTGCTGTTCTTATTATCAGAATTCACCCAATTTGTCCTTCACTGCATAAATGCAGGAATTCAATCTCTGCTTTCAATATGGTTCGTGTAAAATAAATAGATAAGAGTCTGTACCACAGGCAAACAGCAAACTATCATTCTGAAATGAGGAAAGAAATATAATGAGATGTTTCCCATCTACAAGCAAGGTCCTTTTAATTGATGGAACTCACTCAATCCTTGAAGTGAATGCTGTGTGCAGGACACTCCAAATGAATCTATATGGCTCTCCAATGAGACCCCTAAGCCCAGTCTCAGAATACGATTAGAAGACTGACTAAAAACCACTGCTCCCATTTTGCGAGAGAAGTACAGTGAGGGAAATATTTCCCCAAGCTACGTAGGAATTACTTGAAGAGCAACTGGTTTTCCCAAAATTCATTTAAATGATAACTCAAAGCATCAAGGGAAATAAATAATATTGGCTGACCAAAGGTTAATTTTTGAGGACTTTAATGCATGATTACCACCCACTTCTTTTGCATTAACACCACCACATCCTCCTTGTCATTCAAACACTCCTCTCTAGACCCATGCCTTCCTTCAGGCTCACCAACACACATGACTTAACAAAGTAGCAATTAGTCAGCTCTCAATCTTCCAAGAGCCATTATGCAGAAAGAAACAGGGTCTGCCTTCTGTTCTGTTGTACTCTACGTACTGACCCAATAGGAGATCCAGGAAGAAGGCCAGATAGGAGGATTCTGACATCATTTTGAGCAATCTTTAAATCATTAGTTAGGCTGTTTACAATCAGTCTCTTATTCTAGTTCAAGAAACTTGTATGGTCGATGCAAAATCCATGCTTTAAAAACCATTCCTCGACTCAGAAAAAAATTAAAAAGCGGTAATTATCTTAAAAGCTTGCTGAAGGTAACAGTGATGATGCTTTGGTTATACTCTTAGTTTTGCAAATCAGCAAATGAAAAAATAATTACTTAATTAACCAAATCCTAAATGCACTAAGAACAGAGAGCTTTAGTTTGTTTCCAATCCCATAAATATGTGATTTCCATATCACTACACAAAGGGGGTCCAATATATACAGTGTGAGAGAAGCAAAGATCTTCATCTGGAGATAGCTGTCATTCTTGTCATTCTTTAAGAATTCATATGGCATTTTTTTTAGTTTTCAAAACAAACGTATAAATCATTACTGAAAAACCTTTTTTTTTTTCCTGCTGGAGAACTTAAGTCTAGTTGGGTTAGTCAAAGCAAAATGAGAATTAGGACTTGGAGTGAGCTCAGGTACTGGTAACGACATGCTGAGCCATCTGGGCAAGAATTGGTTTCCAAGTAGATCAATCAAATGCACATTCATGCAAGAGTTTCCTGGCACCTATACTTCACTCGTGGCTATTTGGCTTCAGAGAGTCCAACTGGTACAATGAAAAGAGTACTGGAATTACAGGTCAGTGGACCTGCGTTCAAATCCTGATCATTTATTACTTGTATCATCTTGGGAAAACCACTTGGCTTTTCTAGGTCTCAATTCTCTCAGCTGAAAAGAAAAATGAGAACTTTGGACTAGATGGTCCCTAAGATTCCCTCCAGCCCCCAAAATCTGTGATCTCTAAGTCACAGTAAATTTCTTCTTCTTCAAGTCTTCAATCAATTAACAAAAAGTATTTATTTGGCATCAACAATGTTTGAGGTACTATGCTAGGAGCTAAAGATATGAAGATTGGAACAATTCTTGCCTTCAAGAAGGGAGAAATGACATGCACATATAATACTATATACAAAATTAATACAATGCGGGGGGGGGAGGTGGGGGAGAGGGGTGAGGCACTAGTATAGAAAGCCCAAAGCAGTACATCAGTGGAGCCCATGCTTCCAGATGTTTTCATTGTTAATTTCTTTATGGTTTTAGATGTAACACTTACTTCTTGGATACTTCCTGAGATACTTCCTACTATCTTAAACAAAGGATCTCCTGTGGGTATCCACTCCTAAAATGAGAGTTCAATAGCACCCACAAGTACACTTTACAGCAAGTCACTAGATATGATTAGCTCCTAACAAAGACATCTACCAAGATGATGTGGTGAGAAGAGAAGCAAAAAACACCCCAAGCATAAACCAAGCATTCTCCCAATAAGACACACATCATCCATGGGAAGAGTAGGTGTAACCTTATAGTACAATTTTACAATTTGAGTGAGACATACATGTAGGAAACATTTGTAGCCAAAGGTCCTCATTTTTCCATTACTTCAAGGGCTCAATGTCTTATCTCTCCTAATGGAATGCTTATAAAATTTTCCCATGGACTCAATACCTCTGTTGGACAGATTATCTGGGAGCCCAGGGTCTACTTCTCTTCTCAGATCCCTCATTTCTTACCCACCTTAATCACTGAATGTGTGTTGCCTCAGACAAACTGAGACTTGAGAAAGATCCTTTAAAAAGGCCAAGATCTCCCACTGTATCCAGGGTCATCTCCAGTCATCCTAATCTATATCTTACCACTGGAACCAGATAGCTCTGGAGGAGAAAATGAGGTTGGTGACTTTGCACAGCCCTGCCTCACTTTGTTCTCTAAGAGGACTATAACAAGAATTTTGATTGACTCTATAACTACTAAATTGTGTTTGGGGGGGGGGGGCAGGGTTCTCTGAGCAAGTACTTCTACTGCTAGATAAAATGACTGGTGGGGGAGGTGAAAAGATGAGTTCTTCCCAGTTGCTTTTGGCTTTTGTACCTTTCACTAAGTTATGCTCAGGGCTTAACTATTTAAAATGCCCAGGGACATGGTCACATGCTCCTATTAATCCAGTGCCTTGGCTCCCTTTAATTTCATCAGAAATAGGTATTAGCACTTCATAAAGGGATAATATGTTGTTGACATGTTAATATATTTACATTCATTAAAATCTAATAATCTGTTTTTATATCCTATAACTACATCCACAGGGTTGGGGGAGGTGTGTATGGTAAGATGAAGAGAATCAGATTCTCCCTCCCCTACATACAGATCACAGAAAATGAAGATTCTATGTGCATACATGCCACCAGGCAATAATTCTTATTGTAGATAGAAAATTGCAATAATATCACTTACAGTTGACTAATCTCCATATCATACACATTCCATACTTGCTAAAATATTGTCTCATTTTCAGTCTAGCCCACAGCTAGCTTTGCATCCATCCTTCCAGTATATAAGGCAAAATGCTATCCTGTATTTCAAGGAATATTCAATGTTCCTCTCATACTTCAAAGGTTCAAAACAAATTAAAAGATTGCATAGAGATTAAAATAATATGGGCTGCAACTGTCCTTGCATTCAATTCAGATTTATAATGAGTAGTGATGCTCGAAGGATATACAACAACGTATGTACAAAGACAACCTAAGCACTACCATGTCTCACCAAAAGGCAATGAACATGATTTTAAAGATAATCAAAGTATTTGTACAAATTTTTCCACCCCACCAATAACTCTTTCAGTACCTGGTTTCTCTTGCACTGATTTCTGCAGATATGATAACCATTTGCATAGGGCTTTATTCTAGTCATAAATCTATGTGAAATGCAAAAGTAACTTATGAAATCAAAGAAATATGGGAATACTTCTTTGATTTGATACCAACTAAAGGCAGTTGATAATTATAATAGCCAATGTTTATTTACATAGAACTTAAAGGTTTGCCAAGTACTTTACAAATATTTCATCTCATCTTCATAACAATCCTATGATACAAGTGCTGTTATCATCCCCATTTTTCAGATTAGGAAATTGAGTCTAGATGTCATTAAGTGACTTGTCTGGGATCATGTCATTAATAAATGTCTGAGACAAGATTCCAAGTCATGTCTTCTTGACTCCAAATCCAACACACAACTATTTCAAGGGATAGTAACAAAAATCAAGCTAATTTTTTTAAAGTACTCTTTTGAAAGCTAAAGTACTGTTTTCTGATCTTGTAACAAATGGTACATTACAAAAATATTTGGCAATTGTAATACCAGGCCTTATAAACTTTCTTAGTGTTGTTTTATTTAAAAGATTTGGGGGCAGCTAGGTGGTGTGGTGGATAGAGCTCCAGGTCTAGAGTCAAGGAGACCATTTTACTGAGTGCAAATTTGGACACAGATACTTAGTGGCTGTGTGACCCTAAGCAAGTCACTTAACCAAGTTTGCCTCATTTTCTTCATCTGCAAAATAAGAGAAGGAAATGGCAAACTACCCCATTATCTCTGCCAAGAAAACCCCAATAGGGTCAAGTCAGATACAACTAAAATGACTAAACCACAAAATTTAAATGTTTTCCAGAAAGTATATTTTATGGTTATTAGCTTTTAAAAAAAATGTAGCTTTTATTTTTTTGCTTTTTGGAGGGCAATTGGGGTTAAGTGACTTGCCCAAAGTCACATGGCTAGTAAGTGTGTCAAGTGTCTGAGCCTGGATTTGAAGTCAGGTTCTCCTGACTCCAGGGTCGGTGCCCTATTCACTGCGCCACGTAGCTACCCCAAAACTTCCAATATTCTTTGTTTTTCCATTTTGGAGGGCAATTGGGGTTAAATGACTTGCCCAAGGTCACACGGTTAGTTTTTGTGTCAAGTGTCTGAGACTGGATTTGAACTAAGGTTCTCCTGACTCCAGGGCCAGTGCTCTCTTCACTGTGCCTCTTAGCCACCCCAAAAATGTAACACTTTTAAAAGAAGCTTCTGAGTATGGAGCACAACAATTCTAGGGTAGGTGTTCTCAGCTATGATGTGTGGGGAGCTACACAGATGACAGTTATATAGGGATGGCCCCACATAATTGGGTTTAAAATTAGGAAGATAATGTGGATGAAAGACACATTCAACTTCTCATTAATATGCCTCAGTAAAGGTGTCTGTACTCATGGATTTTCTAATTCTCCAACTACCCCTATTTGCATATTTGTCATCCTCTGAGTACTGGTTCTCTAACCTCAGGCTTCTGCGCCCTGAATATCCTCAGGAGAAGGTTCAGGAAGGGTTTTCTCTCCTAAAGCAGTTTCATTCAGTTTATTCACCAAATTAACATCATAAACAATAATAATATTATTCATGATAGCTAGCATTTACATAGCACTCTAAGTCTTAAAAAATGTTTTATTTATATTATTTCATTTGATCCTCACAAAAACTCACAAGTTAAACACTATTACTACATTCATTTTTACATATAATAAAACTAGGGTAGAAAGAGTTAAGTGACTTGTCTAGGGTCATATAGCTAATAAATGCTGGAGGCAGAATTTTCACTCCCATTTTCCTGACTCCAAGACCAGTTTTGTCCATCACAATGCTTCTAATATTTTATTAACTTAAAATTATTTTAGAGATGGGTGGGAAGGAGATGTGGGGGTAAGAAAAGACCCCTTTTGCCAAGAAACAAAATTCAACCCATTTCCTAACTCAAAAATTATGATAAGCATATCAAGCCATACTTCAATACTGGGTTCTGAAACCCTTTTATTCTGACCTTTCTCTCTAAAGGCAACTACCACTGATAGAAACAGAATCATTAGAACAATGGATACTAATAAGTATTCTGCTGTAGATCAAGGGCATTACAAGGTACATGCTTTTTAAAAAGTTAGCATTTAAATTTACATCACTGAGCAGAAACCACTCTACAGTGCTTTATTTCTACCAGTAAATAGCATAACTATCCATTATAAGGTAGATGACCATAACAAGACCATGATATTGCATAGGTTATAATGGCTCTACATTTCTGTAAAACCATTCCTGAGTTTTTAAGAGTTCATTGGCACATTTTAAAATAACAGTTTATATTTTCAGAAGACCTTCCAGGGGACAGATCTCTATTTGCAGAATTGTTTTGACCCTGAATATAGATACGTGTGTTGTCAGACAAAGGCATTCTTAAGTATGGCTGACATCTGTCACACAATGATCATATGCTTACACATCAGAAATATCAGTGGACATTGAAGTCATCACCTGCATCATTGAAGCCAGCTGGTGCTCAGGGAAAAGCCCTAGAATTCAGAGGTGCCCACAGATTAAGTCAGGGTCTCTAAACTTCACCTGCAATTGTATGACTTATACTCAAATGTAACCCTGGCTGCATGGGAATGGTCATAATCATCGCCCATTTGAGTCAAGCTTCCCACATGCTCCCCGCCCCCAAAATTTTCAACTTGTAGAGTCAGTCCCCATATAGTAGCCACATCTTGCTTCTTGCTTTGGTTCAGGGAATGCTATCAACCAGCAATTGACATGCTGGAAAATGACTGTAAGGTGGTTCTGGCAGTCACTCCTATTTTATGATCAAGTGGTTCACACAAACTGACTTCTTAGGGACCCCAGACAATACAACCCCAGCACACCATGGTTACAATGGAGATAAATGCAAAGAAATCACCTCAGGCCAAAATTTACTGGAGATTACAAAGTCTTCCTTCTTTATAAAGAGATTAAAAATACATCCTGTATTTTGTTTTTTGCCCAGTATCTATATAAAATAATGTGGCATTATCCTCTTTTCAAATTCAATCACAGGAAGGTTTATCCAGTTAAAACCTTAGATTCCTTAGTCTCACTACAACTCATTCAAACCCTGGTTCCAAGAAGGGCCATGAAGAAAAATTAAAATCTGTAGCCTGGCTCTTGGAAAAAGAAAGGGTTAAAAAAAGTTCTCAAAGGGTCTATGTAGGCCTGAACTTCTAAAACAAGGAAATTTGCTACACAAATAGATATTTGTCATACCAGAATCAACCTGAACCAAAATTGTTAATCCTGAAGAGGGAAAAACCCAAGGTAACAGCAGAATTTCTAAAACAGTTTCTTGTGACTTGAGAATTATTCATTTATCTTCCCTCAATCCAATG
Source organism: Petaurus breviceps papuanus (assembly GCF_028583685.1). NCBI lineage: Eukaryota > Metazoa > Chordata > Mammalia > Diprotodontia > Petauridae > Petaurus > Petaurus breviceps. The sequence goes on from NW_027185877.1 coordinate 6,597,920, forward strand.
GTCTCTGGCTTACATACATCAAACACCTTCAGTAGAGTTTTAGGACCCCTTAATGTAGAATTCAGCATCTCTCTCAGTTATGAAAATATAATGCAACTCAACCTTCTGGAGTATACTTGGACAGTAATATTTCTGAAACCCTCCACAAGGAAATGGCAGCTACAAAGCCCTTTCTAAAAAGATCATTGGGACTAAATATAAATGAGACATGGAGAAAGGGAGAAACAGACAGACAGATATGGAAAGAGGGGAGAGGGAGAGAGTGGGGAGAGAGGGAAGAGACAGGGGGAGACAGGGGGGAGACAGAGAATAGAGAGAGGAGAGACAGGGGGAAGACACAGGAGAGAGAGGGGGGAGACAGGGGAGAGATAGGGAATAGAAAGGGGGGAAAGGAGGGAGAGGGGGAGAGAAGGGGGAGAGAGAGAGAGGAGGCAGGGACAGTCAGAGAGGGAGGGACAGACAGAGAGATTTAAGTTCCTCAAGAAAGAAGGCTTAACAATTTTAGAAACCAAAAGCTGGAGAAACCTGTATTCAAATTGTGGTTCTAAAATTTAAAGGATGCAAAGATCTGGATGGGGGATGGGATCTGGAAGGTCATGTATTCCAAATCCCTCATTTTACACAGGAGGTCACATAAGTAGTTGGCCTCTACATTAAGGATGCTAACCAAGTCTCCATATGCAATCAGTCAGTCAATAAACATTTACTAAGCACCTACTGTGGGCCAGGCACTGTGTTAAGTTTTGGAGAAACAAAGAAAGGCAAAAGACAATCTTTGCTCTCAAAGAGCACAATCTAATAGAGAAGACATGTAAATGACTATTTACAAATAAGCTGTTTATAAGATAAGTTGGAGATAAGCAATAGTGGGAAAGCCTTGAAATTAAGAGGAATCAAGAAAGGCTTCTCTTGGTGGAATGTTAACTGGAAGTTCAAGGAAATCAGGAAAGTAGACATGAGGAAGAAAAAATATTCCAGGGAGGGGAAAGCTAGGTACAATGTCCAGAGTCAAGAGATGGAGTGCTTTGTGAGAAGAACAGAAAGAAAGCCAATGTCATTGGATCTCAGAGTATAAAGGCAAGGGTGGGGGTGAGGGGTAGTATAAGGTAGAAAAAAATTGGAAAGGAGGGGGTGAAAAAGGTTATTAAAGGCTTTGAATGCCAATCAGAAGATTTTATAGTTGATCCTGAAGGTGATAGGGAGACACTGGAGTTCATTGTATAAAGGAGTGACAATAAAATCTGTACTTTATATCTATCAAAAACCACTTGTCTAGCTAAGTAGAGGGTGGACTGCAGTAGAGAGAAACTTGAGGCTTGGAGACTAGCCATCAGACTATTTTAATAATGCATGCATGTGGTGACAAGAACCTGTCCCAGGGTTGTAGTATTGCCAGAGAAGAGATGAAGCATCCATGAAAGATGTCACTATAGGTAAAATTGGCAGGCTTTGGCAAGAAACTGGATGTGAGGGATGAGAGTAATCAAGGATGGCATCTAGTTTGTGAGCTTAGGTGACCGGAGGGTGATAATACCCTTAATGGTAATAGGGAAATTAGAAGGATTTAGGAAGGGGAAAAGATCATTCAATTCAAAAGGACAGTTCAGTTTTGGACATGTGGAGTTGTTTAAGATGTCTACAGGACATCCAGTTTAAGATATATAGTAAAGCAGTTGGTGATGTAAGACCAAAGGTTATCAGAGAGCTTAGAGTTGAGTAAGTAAATTTAAAAATCAGCAGGAGAGATGATAATTGAATCTATTTGAGTTGATGAGACCATCAAGTGAAAGAGGATAAACAGAGAAGAGAAGAGAGCCAAAAACAGCCTTAAGAGAACTCTTCTGTTAGCAGGCACAACCCAGATGAAGACTGAACAAAGAAAACAGGAGACAAAGAAAGAATGGTTAAATATATAGGAAGAGAACCAGAAGAGAGAAGTGTCAAGGAGAAGAGAGTGATGAATCATGTCAAGGCTACAGAGAAGTCAAGAAGGATGAGGAATAGGAAAAAGCCATTAGGTTTGGCAATTAAGAGTAATCTTGAAGATAGCAATTTTGGTTGAATTAAGAGGATTGTAGAGAATTAAGAGAGCAAGAGGAAAGGATGTAGAAGCATTGACTATAAATGGCCTTCTCAAGGAATTTCATCACAAAGGAGAGAAGGGATGGGATGATTGCTAGTGGTAATGGATTCATGGATCAAATGATGGTTCTTTGAGCATCAAGAAGACATGGGCACATTTACAGGTTATAAGGAAACAGTCAATAGATAAGGAAAGATTGAAGATAGTGGGGATGGTAGAGGGAGAAGACAGGATAGTAGGGAATCACTTGTATATGTAGAGGGGTATGACTTAGCAAAATTTACAAAACTCAGAATATTTATGAGCTAAAAGAGGTTTTGTGAAAAAATGCTATGTAAACCTTGATTACAGCACAATATTTATGCATTCCTTTATGACATGGACAATAACAATAAGAGCATTTATATAATACTTTTAAGCTAGAAAGGCACTTTACATATATTATCTTGTTTAATCATCACAACCCTGAGTGGTAGAGACTATTATCTGCATTTTACAGATGAGGAAACTGAGTTTGAGTGCCTTGTACATCCTACAAACTCAATTCAAGTGCTGAGTAGATAACTGCTTACAACACCCCATAGAACAACTGAGTGCCACTATTGTGAATTTATAAAACCTTTGAAAATGAAGAATCGAAAAAATTAAGTATATCATCTAATATTGTTAATGAAAGAAAAAATATGTAATGTAAAGCTTACGCTAAGCCAACCAAAGTTATTGGATGGTCCCCAAGTTCTAAATACATCTGTAACACAATATTTTCTTCTAGAAATTGAATAATTGATTTTTTAATATTAAATGGAAATTAAATTTTTAAAAAGTGACTCGTTCTTTATCAAATTCAATATTATTTCTTAATTGTACATTAGTTTCTATTTATATATAATATACATAATATATCATGTATTTATGTGATGCATGCACATATGTGTGCATGTGTGTATATTCATATATGTGTCTGTGTGTGTGTTCTGTATATGAGGTGGTTCATTAAATTTATCTTTCAGTTCTTCATGAAGCCACTTATGTGGCCCTAAAAAAGGAATTTCTGAACAACCATTCATTGGTTTATAGAACAGTCCCAGATGATGCTTTCAGGGGCAAACATATATGCCAAAGACCAAAAAGAATCAATTTCAATTCCCAACTGAACATGACACTGGTATGGATCAGTGAAAGTTATCAAGTCACCTTATACCAAGGGGATCTTGATTCAAAAAAAATTTTCGGGGCGGGGGGGGCAAAAGTTTAATTAGTTTCCTACCCTGAACCATCAGACAGGAAAAATACAAAAACCTTACACTCCAAACAAAAGCATAATACTTTGAACATAGTACTTTCATAATTTTTTTTAAATCAGGGATTCATAAATAAGAAATATCACAGACAATATGCCAACAGTTGGGTTCTCTTTCCAAATGGTTTATGAACTCCCTCCTGGTTTCTATCTATGAAGCTCTTGGAAAGAGCTGGATTTCCAAATTGAGCTCTACAGTATCTGTAAGGATAGGGACTAAATCTATGATTTCATTTGTATATGGAATTCCCAAATATAGCAACTCCCTTAAGATGGTGAAGGCTGGTGGAGAGATAGGATAAGGGAAATCAATAGAGAGCTCAGGTCAAATAAAAAGTTGCAGAGAATCCTGTCAAAATTCTAGTAACCTGGAAGGACGCCAATGGAGGTGAAGAAGGAGAGGACCCACCCAAAATTTCATTAAAAGACCAGAAGAACAAGATGTGAACAAAGGTTTCAAAAGCCAGGTACCTGAATCAAAATCCTACTCATGGTCTATTAGGACACAAGCAAGGAACAAAACTATCCCCACCAGGTCAGTTTCCAAGTACCTGGGACCTACTTATGAATTCCTCTGAGCACTAAGTCAAGGTAAATGGCAGAGAAAATTTAGAACCTGGACATTTGTGTACACAGGAGGCTTAAGACCAGTGGGATTTCTAATATTCACCTGTGAAGAGGGAAATTTGGGGGTTGAGGAACTATTAGGGTCACAGTACAGTACAGAAGCTGTCTCTGACTGGGCATCATACAAACAGAAGGAGATAGAAATCATCCAAGCCCAGATCCTGCAGTGGTTCACCAGGAAACAGAGACTGCCAGGGTCTGCAGCAATAGGTGGAACCTAATGCCAGGTGTTTCATCTAGATCACGGCAGCAAGACCAAACAAGGCCTCTCCAGCACATTCAAGAGTGTCAAAGGGGACTGACCTGTACAAAATCCAAAATCAAGAACTGAGTTTGGAAACATGAGGAAAGAGAAAAAAACACCATGGTTCAAGAAAGGCCCAGGACATAAACCTACAGGAAAAATGCAACCTTAAAAAAAACTACAAACAGTATCTTAGCAGCGAGAAAAAGAATGGCTTGGCCACTATAACAAGACTTACTGGAAGAAATGAAGTAGGGAATTTTTTAATGAAATGAAAGTCATAAGGGGAAAATGATAAGAAAATAAAAATTTTATACAGAAGGAAATTCTTACCAAAATAGTAGACTCCTAGAAAAAAATAGAATGAAGCAAATATAATTCAATTAGCCCTATAAGACAAGAACTATTATAACAAAGTCAAAAGTAGAAGAAAATATTAGACATTTAGTTATCAAAAACAATTCACTTCAAAAATAGAGCAAAGAGAGACAATTTGAAAATCATTGAACTTCCTGAAAACCATGACCGAACATAAAAACCTGGATTCCATACTTCATTAAATAACAAATTAAAACTGCCCAGATCTATTAGATATAAAGGAGAAGTTAAATAGAAAGAATCCACCAATAACCCTCCTTAAAGAAACCCTATGCTAAAATAACCAGGAAATTTTGTAGGTCAAAACCCAAAGCTTCTAAGTCAAAGAAAAATTGCTCCAAGAAGTCAGAAAGAATAAGTATCGAGAAACCACAGTCAGGGTCACACATAACTTGGCAGCAACTCCTATAAAGAGGAGAAAATCTTGGAATACAAAATTCTAAAAGGAAAAAGATAAAAGTTTACAATCAAGAATAACATCCTGAAAAATTAGCATTAATTCTGTGGTGTTCTTAATATAATAGGACATTTTTAATAATCCATGATGAAAAGGGAAAAAAAATAAATGAAAACTTTGAAATGGAAATATAGGAATCAAGAGAAGCTTCAAAAGGTAAATAAATTTGTAAAGGAGTAAATGATGAACAAGTGCTTAAATTCTAATTAGGGTAGAAAAGTTTCCCATCAAAACCTTAATGTCTTTAAGGGTGATAAAAAGAATTTAGTAAAACTAGCATAGGACATGGTGATTTTGTTCTTTAGGACTAGTTTTAAGAGGAAGAAGCTGGGGGGGGGGAAGGAAATATACTACAGAAAAATGAGAAAGGAGAGAGAAGAACTTGATACATTGTATAAATGTGTTGTCAGAATAAAAATATGCAAACATGGAAGAAGAGATAAATCAGAAAAAGGAGAATAGAATACACATGCAGTTTTGTATCTAGGGGTACATATGAGGAGAAGGAAATGGAAAGCAGAGCATAAGTGAGAGAGAAAAGTAAGAAAAATTGAAATTGCAAGCAAAAAAAAAAGACCCACCTTTAATTTTATTTGGTTACTCAAAAGGAGGAATTAAAATATAGAAAAAATATAGAAAATAGAAATTATGGTTTGGTTTTGACGAAAAGAATAGAGGCAGAGTCACACACACACACTTCTTTGTAAAGGGGTTTCTGGGCGAGAACACGAAAGAAGTACAAGAAGGTTTGGTTTAATTTTTGGTTTATTAACAGTGCTAGTCATGAATTAGAACAGGATGAACCCACTCAAACAGAAAAGGTTAACAAAATGGAAAAAATAAAACCCAACAATGTGATGTTTACAAGAAGTACACATGAAACAAATTTTCATCTAGATCACGGCAGCAAGACCAAACAAGGCCTCTCCAGCACATTCAAGAGTGTCAAAGGGGATTGACGTGTACAAAATCCAAAATCAAGAAATGAGTTTGGAAACATGAGGAAAGAGAAGAAAACTCCATAGTTCAAGAAAGGCCCAGGACATAAACCTAAAGGAAAAATGCAACCTTTGTCGAAATAGTAGAGCAAAATGAATTATACTTCAGGCAATTTTTTTTAAAAAAGCAAGAATATCCATCATTATCCAAAACAAGACAAAATTAAAAAGACATGGTTTAAGGAACCATAAATAACAAATAATATCAATACTTCAATCAATAAAAAATTTATTAAGCATTGGCACTGTACTTAACATATATTCACTAAAACTATCATCACAGTACTTGAAGTAAGTCAATGGAATTACAGGAGGAAATAGTTGGGAAAGACAATGTGCCCCTATCATACCTGGACAAATCTAACAAAAAGTTAAGTAACAAAAAAAGGTACTAGATTTTTTTAAAAATTTAGATGTGATAGCTCTGTGATAGTTACTGAATGAGAAAAGAAAGCAATATATAGATTCTCAGTAATGCATGATACCTTTAAAAATATTAACCATATGGTAGGATTAAAAAAAAAAGCCCTCAGAAACCAAGACAAAAAAAAAATTAACATTCTTTTCAAACCAAAATGGAACAAAAATGAGCCTCTCAATAAACAATACAAATTTAAATGGAAACTAAATAATTTGATCCTAAAGTATTTATAAATCAAAAGAACAAGTCATAGACATGATAGATAATTGCATTCAATTACAACAATAAAACCATATGGAAATTTTTGAGATAGAGCCGGAGCAGAGCTTAGGAAAAATTATGTATTTCTAAGCAATTTTATCAACATTAGGAAAGTCACAAAGCACAAACCTCCATCTACACATAAAATAAGAATTATGAAAATCAGAAAAAAACTATTAAAATGATAAATAAAAACAGGAAAAAGTTTTTGAGAAAAACTATTAAAAAATGCATAGATTTTTATCCAATCTGGACAAAATGAAATACAATGAAGTTACCAATATCAAAGATGAAAAGAACTAGTAAAAAGTAAATTATTAGAAATTATTTTGTCTAGTTATATTCCAGTAAATGTATTATTTAAATGAAATAGATGAACACATAGAAAAATATAAAATACTCAGGTCAAAATAAAAAATAGAAAATTTTAATAAATTGATCTCAGAAAAAGAAATTGAATAAATCATAAGTACAAAAACCCCCAAAAATAAATTTATGTATGAATTCTATCAAAAACTTCTACTTTATATAAATTATTTGCAAAACATAGAAATATGACATTATAAAATATTTTCTATAAAACAAATATTGTCCTGAAACCTAAATGAAGGGGAAAGAGTCAGAAAAATAAACCTATCCACAAATTCACGTAATGAATATTGATGCAAAAATGTTGTCTAAATTTTTAGCAAAGAGGCCATGGCAACTTATTGAAAAAATTATATACTATGACCAGGCAAATAAACAATGGGAATGCAATGATTGTTCAACACTAAGAAAACTATAAACATAATAAAACATATTAATAACAATAAAATACCAAAGGATTCTATCAATAGATGCAGAAAAAGCTGCTATCGAAATACAACACCCTTGTATGTTTAAAAAAAGATACTAGAAAATATAAAACAAAATGGATCTTTTCTTAATACGATAAAGGTTTTATCTGTTTTTATCTAGAACCAAGATTGCCAATGATAATGTGAGAAACATTAAAGGTCTTTCCAATAATATCAGGGGCAAGTTAAGGAAGCCCATTGTCACTACTATGATTTGATGTAGTTAGAATATAGACAATAGACCAATAGATAGACAATAGATGGCAGATATTGACATAGTTCTTGCATTAGCAATAAAAATTAAGCAAGACAATAAGAGAAAAATCATGGGCAAAGAAGAAACATAGTCAACATTTTTCAGAAATAATATGATAATTTACTTAGCAAACCTTAGAAATTTGACTAAAAATAGAATTTAAAATTTCATTAAAATTGCAGGATATAAAATAAATTCACAAATATCATTGAACTTTCTACTCTTTGCCACCAAAAAAAAAACCTTACAGAAAATAGTAGAAAAGATTCCATTCAAAATTACAGGATATATAAAATACATATATAATGTTTTATATATATATATATATACACATACATTCATATATACATATGCATGTGTGTATGTATGTGTGCATACACACATGCACACACAGAAATCCCTTTATCAAGGAATTACATGAATATAATTACAAGTCACTTTTAGAGAAATAAGGAAGACCTAAATAATTGGATAGAAATCAGTTGTTCATGATTTGCAATGCTATCATAATAAAATGAAAACATTTCCTAAATTGATTTGTAGATGTAGGACTGCTGCAATCAAATGATCATTGTATAAAACTAGATTAAATAATAATAAAATTGATCTGGAATAACAAAAGGTGAAAAATCTCAAGGGAAATAATGAAAAAAAGAAGTAGGAAAAGGGGGCCTAGAGTAACAGATTTCAAATGATGCTATTAAACAGTAATTGTTATAACTGTTTTTACTAGTTAAAAAAATACGTGAGTTGACCAATAGAAAAAATCACATACACAAGATACAGAATCAATTGAGCACAGTAACAGTGTTCCACAAATCTAAGGACACAGACTACTGGGGGTAGGACTCACTATTTGATTTTTGTTAATGAGAAAATTAGAAAGTATTCTGAGACAAATTAAGTATAGATCAATATTTCTTGCCATGTACCACAATAAGTTCTCAATGGATACATGACCTACATATAAAAGATTACATCATAAATTAGAGAGACTGGAAGAAAATCTTTCATAACATTAGAAATTTTTCATTACTTAATATTGAAAATATTTTTAAAGAAACAAAATTTAGTTATAATTAGAAAAAAATAGTTTATTGGGGAAAATTGTTGCAGCCAATTTCCTGATAATAGTCTAATATTCAGGATATAAGTTTATAAGGGCCAGAGTTATTCCCCAAAAGATAACAGGTCAAATGATATGGGAATATGGGAAATCATCAATATGGGAAAAATCCTCCAGCTTACTAATAAGAGAAATGGATGAATTCAGACTGCAGTTTGAGACATACACATACATATTTATATGTAATTAACATAGTCAGTGGACTACCTTGACTATCTTCATAACAGAAATCCCTTTACCAGGGAATTATATGAATATAATAACAAGCCATTTTTAAAGAAATGAAGAAGAATTAAATAATTGGGTAGGAATCAATTGCTCATGGTTTGGCAATGCTATCATAATAACAGAAGTTTTGTTTTTCTTGCTTTCTCAATGGGTGGGTGGGAGGGGAGATTGGCTGAGAGGAGGCAGTCATTTCTTTAGAAGTAAAATAAAATTTAATTTTAAAGATAATAAATTAAATGAACTATGAAGTTCCACCTCACATTCAATTGATTGGCAAAGGAAACAAAATAACTGTTGGACACTGATGGAGCCATGAATTGGGCCATCCATTATGGAAAGTAATTTCAGAATTCTACCAGCAAAAGTCACTAAACTGTACTGTACATGCCCTTTGATGATGTAATATTACTAGTAGATATATATTTGCCCTCTTCTAATCAATCAATAAAGAGAAAAAAGTAAGAGGAAAAGGACACATGTCTACAAAAATATTTATAACAGCATTGAGTTGTAGTGGAGAGTGGAAAACTGGGAGTGGGAGTCCCAATCAATTGGGGAAAGACTGAACAAATTATATCATAGCAATTATATTATAGCAAAAGAAACTTAGGAAGATTTGTAGGAATTAATGTGCAGTTAAGTCAGGGGAACCAAGAGAATCATTTATATACAAAGACCACAGTATTTTAAAGGACAATTACTTTGAAAGACTTACAAACTGATCAATCAGTGAGCAACAGTCACCAAAATATTTATGCTGAAGGTGCTTCCCACCTGTGGTTGGAGACATGATGGACTGTAGATGCATACTGAGACATGCATTTCCAACCAAAATCATTACAACAAAAATGTGTTTTGCTTAACAATAATTCTATTTCGAATAAGAGTGGGATGGAGAGGAAGAGTGATTGATAATGGTAGGAAAAAAAGGAAAAGGAGAACAGGGCATTGATGGTACATTTTTTTTAAAAAGAAGTTGAAAGGAGAATAGAAATTAATAGGGCAATGTTGGTAATACCATGTTAAATGTAATAGGTAGACAGATAGACAGACAGATAGTGATAGAGTAAAAGGAATAAATTGCATGTAGTAGATTCATTATTTCATACATGATATCTATTTTCTGGTCTTTTTTGTATAGAAAAGTTCAAGTCTATTGATTTTCAAGTTCACTTGTTTTTATACTAAGCATGATTTGCATAGTTTTCCTTTTTGTTCATCTTTGGATCTATAAAACATTCTTAGATCAATGGGCAAAACAGAGACATCCAGACAATACAAACCCACATGCCAAGCAATTTGAACCTATTCCTTTCCACATTGTCAAGCAGAAATATGACTTTACAGTGAATCCAAATGGTCAAAAAAACTCAGGCTACCTCACTTCTTTTCCATTTCCTTTCCCTTTCTCCCCCTGCTCCCCACCCAAACTAATTCTAAAAGTAAAGTCTTACCAGAGGAAGCAATCCTCTCAATTTAGGGAGGTTACAATCAGTGCACTTTAAGTAGTCTTAACTGAATTAGAATATGGCACAGAGAAAATGAAGTTTCTAAGGCAACCAGGACTCAAAACAATTTAGGAGTTTTTGTGGAAAACTTTTTTGTGTACTAAAGGTAAACTATAGTTCACTTCTTGGTGTGACCCGATTGTTAAAATTTATCATAGGTCTCAACCATGAAGTTATGCCAAAATTTTAAAAAGAACTGTCCCTACATAAAATGTCACTGGAGAAAGACAGAGTAGCATTTCAACTCAATGAGTGACATTTTCCTTTGGATAATAGGTCTGCCCAATATGTTGTTCCTAGACAGAGACCCCGAGGATTGTATATACTAAAGCAATATAAGGAACTCTGACTTGACCAAAGTAAGCTAACTTGATTGCCCAAGATAATCAAGAATGGGGAACCATGTTCTTAACAAGTCCCACGTATATAGTTTCAAATTCTTTTCTTGTTTCCTACTTCCTCCAGCAGGTGCACGCATACACGCATACACACACGGAGGCCCACATACAGATGCATAATTTATGTCTTTTGTAGCATAACTTAAAACAACCCATTATCAGTTTCGTTTGGCCCTGGGTACCCCAGTCATGAGTATTATTCTTCGTCTTCTGACTTATTGTGCCAGTTTATCCTTCTTCTTCTTCTTGTCCAGTGTTCATATCCTCAGTTGATTCTTCTCAGACTCATTCAAATATTGGGGGGAAAGGCAGGGACAGTATAATCACTCTGTACTAACTTTTATACCAGTCTTATTATGGAAAGTATTTCCCACTGTCATAGTTACAACTGTCATTCAGTGATGCCATAGGAGCTATTTATTACAGTAAAAAGTGGAATTATCTCATATTATCAATCAGAATCCTACTAATTGATACTTAACCTGATCTTCATAATGATGACTGAGCCTTTCAAGGTCCTGAAGTTCTTTATGAACCAAAAATACATTAATATTAAAAATCATAAATTGAGGGAGTTCTCTATAATAATGGAATCACAGAACCAATCCCTATCTAGCTAATGTTCAGTTTGGTTCAGAGATAGTATACAATGAATTTTTTTTTGTTTTTTAAGTATTGTTATCTAAGAAACACACAAATGAAGTGAATTGAAACTAATATACTCATAGAAATCACTGAGTATTTGAGATAGAAGGGGACTTAAAGATTATATGACTCAATGCCCTAATTTTATAAATACAAAAAGTAAGTCCTCTTGTGATGAAAAGATGGTTATTACAACAAGTTCTTGATATTCAATCTCAAAAAGCAAAGAGGAAATAAATTCCAAATATCTCATTTCATCCCTAACTAGAATGTACTTTTTCATCACCCGAACTTTTTTCAAGTGCCTCCACAAGTGAATTAGTCTTAAACTTCATCTGTATAGGCTGTCACTTTTGGGATTATATTAGAATTTCTAGCAGCAAGGTGTAGCTTTAGAATAAATGGTACTATAATTCTAAAGCTATTTTCGTTCTGAAGTATTTTATTACCAATGTACATAATCCTGATTTAGACTTTAAAATTTTTGAATGAAAAAAGCGATGGATAATCTTGATGTTACATATAAAAGGGTTTAAGATAAGCTGCTCTGGGGAATTTGGAGAAAAGAACAGATAAATATTAAGTATTCCTATCTCTCATTCATTATTTAAAGTTTGAAAGCATGGAAAGTAAATGTGACACTGCTTTCTGGATTTTTAGAGAGTCAAGTACTGCAATTCATATTCAGACTTTGGGTTTAAAAAGAAGTTGAAGGAGAAGAAGGGAACTTGGACAAAAATATAATTAATGGAACTCTTCCTACATTAAACCCACAGTATTAGAGGAAGATTTCTTAATTTCAAGGATTAAGAGGAAAACGTGTGCCACTTTGCTGATGGGTCAGATCACCTAAATAATTAGTATATTTTCATGTAATTATATGACAAACAAAAATCCCTGATTCCATATCAGTGGATATAAATAAGGAAACTTTCCAGGGTCCCCCATCCCCACTTTCATCCACCCTAAAGGGGTATGAATTTTCTCTCTTTAGAAGGGTTGAATTTGTAAGCCACGACCTACAAAGACTATCTTTCTATGTGAGCAAGTAAATGAGAGTCCCTTAGTTATGACATAAATAACCAGTAAGTTACTTGGGGGGAGAAGGAAGAAAGGTATACCAAGTGAATTGTGGTGCTTCTATGAAACTAATAAGGCTAATTCTAGTACAGACAAGAAAAAGAAACACTATGCTTCTATAAATCTTTTGCATAAAAGTATAATTTTATTTTAACAGCATATATTTAATTTTAAGAAATAGATAACATAATAGAGAGCAAGATTTAAAGAAATATAGAATACAGGTAAAAGTTATACATCTTCCTAGCTTAACTTTGTTTTTTATCAATTACTATTTAATTAAACATTGGCTATCTACCCTAAATTTTTCACTTCTCATCATCCACAGTGTATCTAGCTTCCAAGTCTTGAAATCCTCAAGTGCCAGTTTCCTAAAACTAAAATAGAATTTATCCCTTGATTGGGACACTTGAATATTTATGTATTCAGCAAATTTCCTCTTCCAAAGAGTTGTCATTGGTGTAAAAGTTATTTTGGACTGGATTATATTAAACTTACCATTAAAATAGTTTGACTTTCATACTTTCTCTTAGAGATCAATTGGTTCTTTAGCCTTAAGAAAGACATTCAAAAATACAATTTGAAATGCTAAAAGCATACATTACAGTTGCTTTTCTAAAAACCATATATATGGTTTCATCATAAGGGCATAGGGTGATACAGTCTTAATTAAATTTCTTAATTCAGATAAATACTACTATTCTGTCCTATTCAGACCTTCATATGAAAAAAAAAGTATGATGATCTATGGAAAAGTAAACCACCAGGGATGTTATATTAGACTAAATAATTCTTTTTAAAATAGAAAAAGTCATGGCTTTTTGAAATGTACAAAGAGGGGAAGGCAGGGAAATAATCACTCTCCCTTTTGATTATACAAGAAAAATGATGAGGTCTGCTGGCAGAATTTTGTTCTTCAAGTTGCAAAGAGTAACTTAGCAAACACCACTGTATATAGAAATCTACTAGAAAGATATATTCTATGGGCCATTATCGTCCATCAATGACAAAAACATATGTTCCTCTTCTCAGATCAGTCTTTCTCTCTCTTCTTTCAAAATGATGTTGTTGTTGTTTTAAGTTCTATATAAAATTTTGTTTTGTTGTTTTACTAAGTTTTTTGTTTACTTTGATGTTTTGTTTGGGGGAAGAGGGGTCTGGACCTGGGGAATAATCAGTATGGAAAACTCCTCTTGAAGCAACTCCCCTACCAAAGCAGACAGAAATGGTCTGTACTTCATCAACTTAGAGGTTCTTAACATCTGTGTGTGTGTGTGTGTGTGTGTGTGTGATGTACTCCTTTTGCACTTGGGAGAAATCTGTGGATCCCTCCTCAGAATAAGGTTTTAAATGAATAAAATAAACAACATAGACTGAAAGAAAACTAGTTATACTGAAATACAGTTAATAGTTTAAAAAAAACACAACAGATGCCCAAAGTCTATCCACAGACTCCCAAACATTAATAATTACTGTCTTAGAGAGTTTCTTGGAGCACTGGTACAAGACTTACCCAGGGACACACAGGTATTATAATTCAGAGGAGGAAATGGACCTGGGTCTTACTGCAAGGCAAACTCTACCCACTATATCATATTGCCTCTTATTATGTCAGTATCATTATCCCTATTTTGTGGGGAAGATAATTGAGAGCAGGAGAAATTAAGTGACTTGCCCAAGGTCGTACAGTTAGTAAATTTCTGAGTTGGGAAATGAACTCCAATCTTTTTTACTCTTAAGTTAGTTCTTACTAATATGCCATAATACTTCTTAATTCTCAACAATACCATGAGATGAGATGGGATAGGGAAGTGGGGAAAGATACATCCTCTCTTCAGATAAATAGAGCCAATAGAAATTAATTGGGAGTGAGAGAGAAACAATGCATGTAACAGAAGTGACTCCAACTTTTACAGGCCAGGACATTGACTTCCAAATTCTTTGGAGTTGAGCCAGCCTTTAAGCTTGAGTTTGTGATAGCCAACTTCCCTAACTCCCCCACCCCACCCTCACACATTTACTGTAAGCATTTTTTAAATATGGTTAATTTTTAGCATTTTATGGCATCCCTGAGGTAACTGTAGATACCCTGGAATATTTCAGAGCTGGAGCTGGGAATCATCACTCTCATCAGAAAGCACCTAAATTTCCCTAGAGTCAAAATATCAATCACCAACTATTTTTAAAGTGTGGTAGTCTCATTCCCTTTTCATCAAGTCCCCTGAAAGAACACAAAATCTGATCACTTCTGAACCAGTGTTGAGTTGCAGCCCAGGACAACCACTCCATGTTAAAATGGGTTTCAAAGAGGTTTTTACCTGCAGCCCACTGGGCAACTTGAAAGGATGACAACCCATAGGGTAACAATTCAACAATATAAACTCTATTAGACTATCGGGTAAAAAATTTATTTAATTCTTCTCAATTAAAAAGGATTCTAAGTAGGTCAATTTGAGATTTTTATTATGTTGCACAAACAGAACAGTGCTACCAACCAACAATTTGTTCATTGATTAATGTATGGATGAGATTAGAGATATGTATTTCTTGCCTCTAATGTAATACATCTTTTCAACATCAAATTACAGGAGTTTAATCAAAACAGGCTCTCCACAGTATCCCTTCACAGAAAAGAATGCAGTCCCATTGAAATATCAAATGGCCATCAGGGTATGACATCATTAATATGAAACAGGATAAATGTGAATTCTGTGGCATTATACTTAGATACAACTTCTAGCTTGCTCATGTCCAACTCTAATAATCTACTGGAATCTTTTAAAATCCAAGTCAGGATAAAGTTGTCCTCCCTTTTTTTGTAACCCAGGAAATCCTTGACAAGAGGCCAAGAAAAAGAATCATATAGGACTGTCACTTTGGAGTGTCCATTAGGATAGGAGAAGGGAAAAAAATACTTTCTGGATTTAGCTTGTAGGGGGGGGGGGCGGAATGCAAAGTGATGATTCCTGCCTACCTTAGTAAGGACTCTATCCATCTGCAAACTAACCTTCACTTCACCAAACAGGACCTGAAGTGTTCTGCAAATCTTCCACTAAATCTTCTTACATGTGAGTCCTGTTATCAAAGGAATTATGTAGACAGCCAAGAAAATAAAACATTTCAGAACTCACAACTTCTTTTTCTGGTTCAAAAACAATATCTAATGATACATTCATGGTCAATTCACAAGTTGACTTGTACATATTTTCTCCATAGTTCCACATTCCTTTATCCACTCTCTACTCTGATATCCTTGAATTGATCATAATGGATGAATTTTTAAAAATGAATGTGCTGACAAAGGAATGTAGGGAAAGGAAATCTCTAGCTGGTTGTATGCAAACTGTGTACAATCTCATAGCAAAATTGGAAGAAATCATTGATCTGAATAGTTCCTGCTTATGAAATATCAAGGTCCCAAGGAAACTTGAAAACATAACTGTATTTTTTGGGAGGCAAAAATATTATGAATTTATATCTGGGTGAGGAGAAGTGGTCTTCTATCTTCCACCCCCAACCTCCTAGGATGCATCCTCTGTTTCCATTTTTTGGAGTTACAATAATCATAATGAAGGATGGTTACAAAATAAAAAGAAACAAGGCAAAATGTTTCATTGTAGAGCAAGCCAATTTTGAAATCAAGGATTTACCTAAATCTAGATAATCCATAACACCTATGCCCAGGCTAAGAAACAACTGACACGTTTCTGGTTGGTTTCAAATCTTCAGCACCTGAAGTCTGCATTTAGTCAGATGCTTAACACAGCTAAGATATTTAACCATAGTGATAAAATCCTCCCTCACCACACTCCTATAGAAAGGTTCTCACTTCAGCAAGCCTGGACCTTGAGAAGCCTCTGGGCCTTAATTAACATCAACTCATTGCAGTGACTCAGAACCACAGGGCTGAATTAGGATCAAATGAGAGATAATCAAACTAATAGAACTTGTATGGGCTTCATGGACTCAAAAGGGGGAGGGGAGGAACAGAGTTCTGTCAAGTCCAGTGGAAAATAAATGTCAAAAAGAGAAAAGGACATATGAACATTTTGAAGAGAGAAATGTCACTCTAAAAGAAGGGTTTTTTCTTTTAAAAATAGAAACAGATACAGCTTATTTGAGTTTAGAACCTGTGCAACCCTTACAAAGCATATCATATTTGGAGCAAAAAAAAAAATGGGCTTTGTGCAGAATTATGTTATTTTGAAATCCAGAAGCACAGCATAGAATGCAGTGTAGAATCCAACAGAGGAGAGAGGGAGAAAGACAATCAATAAAGCTCTGGAAAGAAATACGCTGATGGATGTGAACCCATTTGAAAAGCCGCCAGGTTGACTGTTTTCCTGTAGGTTTCAGGATATTCCCCATATTAGTAAAAGGAAAGGTATATTTATACACACACACACACACACACACGCGCGCGCGCGCGCGCTCACACACACACACACACACACACACATACACACACACTCCCACAAACAAAAGGCAATAGAAATGATGGGGAGAAATGAGGGAAGGGGGGACAGGAAAGGGAGTGAGGGGGGCAAACAAGGAAAGGGAAAGGAACGTCGGTGAGAAGCTAGAATGAAAGAAGAGAAAACCCAGAGAAAGGGGGAAATGAAAAATGAGAATGAGGAAAGGGGAAGAGAAAAACAAGAGAGGAATGGGAAGGTGAGAAATGAGAATGGAAGAAGAAGAAGAGAAACAAGGGGAAAGGGAAGATGAGAAACAGAATGGGGAGGGGTGAAGCGAGAAAGAAGGAAAAGAGAAGGCTAAGAGGCAGCGGGTGGGGAAAATGATAACGAAGAAAATGGGGTAACTGGGCTGGGGAAGGAAAACTGTGCTCTATTGACACTTTCAAGCATCACATCCTGGGTCTAAAGCCACAGCTGAGCGCTCCATAGCCAATCTTTCTCCCAGCTTGTCTGGGCTCCAGCTCCAGCAGCTCTGGAGGGCCCTGGAGCTGGCCCACCCGCGCTGCTGCATCGAAGCTGCCGTCGGGTCCCCCCAGCGCACCTAGAGCCCTGCATCACCGGATGGCGAGTGGCAGGTCTGGGCATCTCCAAAGTCGCCCACCGGGCCGCCGACCCCCGCCCTCTCCGCCTCGCTACCCGCCACTCCCCCAGACTGCGCTCGCCGTCCGCGCCTTCCCCCCAGACTTCTCCCCGCGGCCCCATCACTTGCCTCAGTTAAAGAGCACAAAAAAGAGGAGAGGAGGGAAGGGGGGGCAGAAAGGGGTAGGGGTGGATAAAATTTTTTGATCCAAAAAGGGGGTGCCCGTGGGGCGCAGGATGGGGAAGAGCTGCGGCGACAGGAACCTGGGACCAGCAGCATCGTTCCTGGGAAGCAGCAGAACCCGGTGGGGGCCGGGGGCGGGGGTGGGGGGTGGGGGCAGGTAAATTTCTGTAAAGGGAACTTTAGTGACTGCAAAGTGCTGGGAAATAGAACAGGGGGTTGGGGAGGAGGAAGCAATGTTACCTGTCAGATGTCATCCTGAGCAGGGACGCCCGGTGAAAATCCTCAGGTTTGCGCTCTGGAGCTCACTTGAGCAGGTTACTATGGAAATCGTCTTAAGGAGGAGGGGGAAAATCCAAGCCACATCCTTGCAACCCAGAAGGAAACTGATCCGAGAAGCAGATTGTAGGAGCTGGATCAGGATCTCAGGGTCTCTCTCTCCTTTGCTCCCCCTGTCTTTCTCTCGTTCCCTCTCTTTCTTCCGTGCCTCCTCCCTCTCCCTTTTCTCCTCCTCCCCGGAGGACTCCTCTGGGCGATCAGATCTTCTCCTTCTCCTTGGTGCCAGAGCCCGGAAGGGAAAGGACAATCTCATAAGAGCCAGAGCCCAGTCCTCGGCTGCGAGTGGCGCTGTTTCCCAGCCGCACAGCTGGAATTTAAAGAGACAGGCGCATTAGGACTAGTAAGGTCCCTTTGGCTGGAGAGGGGAGCCAAGTAGTTCTCCCACTTGCCTAAGATCAGTCTGGATAGAATGACTTTCCTTAAATCCGAGTTTCCTATAGGGATAATAGAACGAGCGTGTCCAAACAGATATCCGTCTCCCTTTCTAATACATAGGCATGAAGGAAAATTAAGAAATAGGATTTTCCATCCCAGTTTGGAGAAGGGGGAAAAAATACAATGATCAGTGTGCTCAACAAGTAAAGGGACTTATTTTAAGCAGTTCTTATTAGTGTTCTTATACAGACTTTTTCATTCAGGGCAGGCAAAGTGGGTCCACCCCCTCATCTTATGACAGACTTTGGGTTCCAAGCAAAGAGCGTGACATTTGCATGATAAGGGTGGTTGGTGTAAGGCAAATTATTTTAATTTTTTTTCCCTCTAACTCACTGAAACATTTTTGTTTCTTTAAGGCCCAAGTCCTAACGAGAAGAAATTAAGGTAAGCCTGACCTTCTTCCAGCAATCTTTCCAAACTACCCTCACTTTTTTCAATATAAATGCACACAGCTGTGTTATATCCCCCCCCCCCCAAACCCCACCTCAGGAGGGTAAAGACTCAGCCAGGTTTTTCTTTTTTTTTCCTGCCCTTTCCTCGCACAAGTCAAGATCCATTTTCAAAGCCCAATTATGTTATTGTAAACTAGGGTCAAAGCATGCTCTTCACCACCTATTAGTCAAACAGAATGAGTTTAAATCAATTCATTTGATCTGATGACTGGAACAAAGAAACATGTATGTTTGGGGACTTGGTGAAAAGTCGGATTCACCTTCCACACCATTCCACTGACTCACTGTCCTTCCTAGGCTCCTTTCACTTCGTATGTGGAACTAGATCTTTTCCTTTTCTCTTTCCCTAAGGGGATGGAAAACTTCCAGGGCCAGTAGTGGAGTAAAGTACGACCAATTTAATCTTGAACCCACTGACTATTCTCTCCCCAAGCCAGGGTAAAATCATAAGGAGAAAATTTTGTACTGCCTCAGATTCTTAAGATCTCTCTCCTTGACTTTTGTTGCCTCCCTAGGAAGTTGAAAAGGATAAATATCTAATATTGTAAGTGTTCTTGTTTTTCCCTCTGCTTTTCCTTCTGTCTCTATCGGTCTCTCTGTGTCTCTGTCTCTGTCTCTGTCTGTCTGTCTGTCTCTCTCTCTCTCTGTCTCTCTGTCTCTGTCTCTCTCTCTGTCTCTCTCTCTCTGTCTCTCTCACACACACACTACAGAGGTATAGGAAATAGAAATCTGGAGTGACTAGCAGAGCATGTTCTGGAGTCACCTAGAACCTTGGAAATCAGCAAATGCTACAAGTCAAGATGATTTGTTTTATTGATCATCTAGACTTAAGAAAGTGATAGACGTGTTAATAATGCAGATTAAACTAAAAATTGTGTTGTGAGTATATCTCCCCCCCACCCCAGGCAGCCAGTTGTTGAATGCCAGCAAACTGCTGACTACCCAGAACCTTGCACATAGAATCAATGAATTTCAGATTTGGACAACCATCTAATGGCTGGTATTCTTAACCTTTTTTTTTCCTTAACCTTTTTCTTGTACTATGGCAGTTTGGAGAAGCTTATGTACTCCTCCAAATAATGTTTTTTTTAAATGCATCAAATTAAATACATAGGATTGCAAAGGAAACTAATGATAACTGAAAAAGTTACTGAAATATTAAAAAAAAAAGAATTACAGACTCTAAGAGCCAAGTTCCTCAATTTTCTTATTGTACAGTTGGAGAAACTGAAATTTATAAAGGAACAGTGACTAACTTAATCACCACCTTCACCATCAGGCCTTTCCTGGTCCCCTCTCCCCAGTCTACCCCTTCAAAATTACTTTATATTCAATATATATATAGCATATAACCAGAATGGAAACACTGCTTCCTATGTTAGAATGTAAGCCCCCTGATGGAAAGGACTATTTTTGTTTTGTCTGTATAGCTCTTCTGCCTGGCACATAGTAATCAGCTAATAAATATGTCTTTTGACTGATCTATTGCCCCAAAGTCACACAACCACATAGGGGCTCAATAATTTTTTTATGGAACTGGTGTTTGTGCCCCTCAGAGAAGTTCATAGTCTTTACAGCAAACTTCTCAAGGGCATGGTAGATGGAAATAGGATGTACTTTTATACCTTTTGGGGTCTCCCAGTGTCTAGAGCAGGGATAACCTTGAGGCCATATGTGGCCATCTAGGTCCTCAAGTGAAGTCTTTTGACTGAGTTCAAGTTTTATATAACAAATCCTTTTATTAAGAGATAATAGATAAGACAAGCCCACATATTTATCCTTCAGTCGTTGCCTATATGGTTCCTGTCTATATGAGAAAAAGTCCCTTAGCAAGTACAAGAATATGTGTGAAGCACTTTGCAAATCTAAATGGATACCGTGTGGTGAAAATGAACAGGAGAAGAAGGAAAAGGGGAGTAGGGAGAGGGGGGATCTGGTTCTGTTGGTCAGAAAAGGGAAATTCCATGCTCTAAAGTTTACAATAAAGCACTATGCAAAAATTCCAGGTAAAAGAAGGAAATGTTGTTGTATTGCATTGTTTTAAACTCCCCAAACATACGTGGACCCATGATAAGGAATATATGATTCAAATGATATCTGAGGATGCTTAAATGTGAATTCATTTCAAATATATTTAAGACAGTTGAGAATAATGAGTTAATTCTAAATTGGTCAATTAATATTGAATATTTTCCCTAATCTGTTTGGAAGTGATTGTCTTAGCTTATATATACTAGCAGTAAGCAGAGAGTTGGAATTTTGGAAGTTAGAGATTATCTAATCAAACTCCCTAATTTATAGATGAGAAATATTAAACGGAGAGATTATTAAGTGACATGCTGAAGAGTTACACAGCACTTTATGAGAAAGCTGGGATTAGAATTCTGGTCTCTTGACTCCAAACTCCTGGATTTACTTCAAAATAGTTCTATTACCATCTTCTACTTGTAGTTGTTGTTTAGTAGTTTCAGTCATATCTGACTCTTTGAGACCCCATTTGGGGTTTTCTTGGCAAAGATATTGGAGTGTTTTGCCATTTCCTTCCTCGGCTTATTTTACAGATGAGGAAACTGAGGTAAACATGGTTAAGTGACTTGTCCAGGGTCACACAGCTACCAAGTGTCTGAAGTCAGGCCTTTGTCCCTTTCCTTTCCAAGGTTATATTTTATTTATCTATATAAATAATATATATATATAAGCACATTTTTAGGTTGTAAAGTTCTCCATTGGATTGTAAACTCCTTCAGGACAGGGGCTATGTTTTTTCTCATTTAGTATTGCAAGTGTTTAGCACAATGTTCAGTACATAGTAGGCACCTTATAAATGTTTATTAATTGATTGCCTTCCCATTTGAATGTAACCTGCTTGAGGACAGAAACTGATTCATTTTGACTTGTATTTTTTCTATACCCAGTAGTAATATCTGCCATATAGGATGGGCTGGGTGTTTTTTACTTAGAAGGTATTGAAACTATCCTTGAAATTTAGTTGACCTAAGGAACTAAGGTTCCAACAATTGATGAAGTTTTTCTGGTGTCCCAAATAGAAAAATCAGTGCATGAGGAGTCAGCAGCAACTCCCTTGGGCTTCTGACTGAATTAATGCTGAATTCTTGCTGAATATCCTTTCCTTTTCCCTGCTTTGGCTAAGTAAACCTTTTTTTTAACTATTGCATGGCTAAGAATGCCACATAGCTTTCCACTTCCAAACTTAAAGCACTAGACCAGTCTGAGTAAGGTTGGTCTCAGACAATAACATTTACACTTAGCAAATGCAAGTGGATGAATTTATGTATCTATAGGATTCTTTCAACTATAGATTAGAGCCACAGGGAATGGGGAAGGGAATAAACATTTATATAGCACCTACTATGTCCCAGGCACTGTCCTAAGCCCCTTACAAATATGTCATTTGATATATAGGCTATGACTGAAAAAAATCTATATGTTTGTCTTGTCTGTATATAGAATCATGGAATATCACAACTAGAAGAAACCTTGGGAATCATCTATCAGAGTTCCTAACCTGAGGTCCAGGAACTTTTAAAAAAATATTTTGATAATTATATTTCCATATAATTAGCTTCCTTTGAAATCCTATACATTTTATTTTATG
The DNA here is from genome assembly GCF_028583685.1 of Petaurus breviceps papuanus. NCBI lineage: Eukaryota > Metazoa > Chordata > Mammalia > Diprotodontia > Petauridae > Petaurus > Petaurus breviceps. Next base: position 6,620,846 of record NW_027185877.1, read on the forward strand.
CATTTAAAAGCATTATTCTGATAAGGGATCTATAGTTTGCTATAGGATTCACTCAATTAGTCCAGGACACAAAAAAAGGTAAAGAAACCTTGACCTAGTCCAAGGGTAGGGAACCAGTGGTTTTGAGGCCACAGCCTTGAGGCCACAGGTTCCCCACCCCTGACCTAGTCAAGGGTACATATGATAAAAGTGAACTATCAAGAAGGTTGAGTTATTTGCCTATGCTAAACTTGGACTGCATCCCTCTTATTTCAACCCATACCATGCTGCCAGTCAACAGAGATAATAGACCAACTTTGAAACTTTGAACCATGCTTTTTTAAAAATAATCTTTATAAGTGAACATTTATTAAATGGGATAAAATTCTGATCATTTCAAGGAGCTATGGGTGTGAAATCTGTTTGAATAGTTCCAAATCACCCAGAGGACTTCTGGTCAATTCAATTAAATTTTGTAGATCTAAAGTGCCTACTGTGAGCTGTATTAGGGCATGGAGATATAAAGTTGGAAACATGATATAGTGCCTTCCCTCAATAATCTATTTGTCAATCAATCAACAAGCTTTTAATAAGCACCTACTATATGCTTAGCTCTATGTTAGCTTCTGGGAATCTAGAGATAAAAAGGAAACAGATTATTCTTCAAGGCACTTAAACATTCTATCAGGATAACTTTATAATCTAAAAGTAGGAATATGACAGGTAAACAAATGACTATAAATTGAAATATGGTAAATGAGCCAAGCAGTGGTGCAGTGATAGAGATCTGGACTTGGAGTTAGAAAAATACAAGCCTAAATCCTGCCTTAGACACTCCCCTAGTTTTGTGACACGGAGCAAATCACTTAACATCATTGGACCTCGGTTTCCTCATCTGTAAAATATGGATAATAATAGCACCTAACTCACAAACTGTTATGAGGATCAAATGAGATAAAATATTTTGTAAACCTTAAAGCACTCTACAAATGTTACCTATTATTATTTTAAATTGTAAGCTCCTTGAGGCCAGGGACTATCTATCTTACTTGTGTTTTCATCTATAACACTCAGCACAGAATAGAAAGTGATTCATAAATTCTTTCTCTCTGTCTGTCTGTCTATCTCTCTCTCTCTCCCTCTCCCCCTCCCTCCCCAGGATAGGTCTAAGTATTTGGCAAAAGCATTATTTCCTTGCTCCTCCCACAGGAAAAGGTCATGAAGCACATATGTGTTTATGTATATGCATACTATAATATAATATTCCTGAACAATTTGGCCCAAACAATACTGGCTTTGGGAACCATTTCAATTATATAACCAATAAGCTCCTGAAGAATATGGCAATAATGAGTCTATTTACTTACATTTCATTTCAGAAAGGGGAAAAAAAATATTGTACCAATTCTCTTAATACCAAGTGTTCAGTCCCACTGCACAATAACACTTTTGCACTTTTGACTTCTTCAATTCCACAAACAAGCACTCCGCCCAGAAAACAGCTTTTAGGTATGTTCTTTAAGATAAGAGGGGAGCTCTGATCATTCTCAGAGTCAATATGGAGTAGTCCTTTGCTGTCTTTAGAATGTAACTCTCTGAACTCTGTCCATCTTATAGCTAGAAGCACTGAAGGGTGCCCCAATTCCTGCAAACTAGGCTGACTTCTAGCAAAATAAGACTCTTTGCCTGCCTCCCTGAAAGCAAGCACTGTCTGCTGTGCTAATCTTGCCCTCTAGTCAGCCAGGCAAAGAAAACCCCCAACCAAAGAGCTCAAAAGAGGACAACCCAGACCATGAAATCTTCTTTCATCCCCTTCAACTGCTTGAATTGATTTCAGGCCAGTAACTAGAATCCTGAGGGAGAAAGTACTGTTGTTTTATTTTCCCCTCTAGGATGTAACCAGGCCTCCCTACAGGGAGCAATTCCCTTTGAATAGTTCCAAAGTACATTTCTGAATTTCATTCTCCCTTCCAGACTTCCTGAGAATCAATAACACCCTGCTTTCCTGAAGACAGATCCAGAATCAATCTATCAGTATGTTTTAAGGGATTAAGGCACTTCAAAGAAATCTTAATAACTACTAGCCAAAGGACCATCTGCCTTACCACTGAACCCTAAGGACCACTGGCCATTTCCATCTGACTTGAAGCTAAAATATTCTGTATGTGTTGTCTCTTCTTATTACAATCTGAGTTCTTTGAGAACAGGGATTGTCTTCCTTGTCCTTTCTTATTTGTATTTCCACCATTTCGCACAGTTCTTTGCAAAGACTAAGTACTTAAAAAGTGATTTTCCATTCATTCATTCCTTCATTTACTCACTCATTCGTTCATTCACAAGGAGTCACAAATTAACTGAAGAATTTAAAAGCTTTTGAGATTCTACTTTCTACCCTTATTTTTGACTCTCTTTTCAGGTTGGGTCAATTATAAACACAAACAACTGTGAAAGACTTAAGAACTCTAATCAATGCAATGACCAACCATGATTCTGGAGAACTGATGATAAAGTATACTATTACCTACCTTCTGACAGAGGGGTGATAGATTCGAAATGCAGAATGAGATTGATTTTTGTACATGGAAAATGTGGAATTTGTTTAGCTTGAAAATTAATATTCGCTACAGGATTTTCTTTTTTTTTAATTGGAAGGGTGGGAATGAGGAAAAATACACACGATAATTGAAAAAAAATTTTTAAAACTACTATTAAAAGGGCTTAATGAAGTCTGAATAGAGGGTCCGCCAATAGAGACCAAGGGAGGCAATAGTCAGCATCCAATTGAAAAATGTTACCATGATATTTTTAGACATATGCACTTGAATAAGAAATGCAGCTCCCAGAAAAGTAATTAAGTTACCCAGGGCATAGGCAACCTGAGAAGGGTACTTAGTGGCCTTTACAAATATCAGCTCAGAGGAAAAGAAATATAAAAAGGAATAAATGGAAAGTGAGAGTGATGAAAAGAGGTTGGGATGAAAGTGTGTGATGAGAATTGAGAAAAGTAAGATTAAAAATACAGCCTTGATTTGAGCAGCAAGTGGGCTGGTCAGAAACTCCCTGGAAGCCTGAGAGGGCTTCATTTATTTCAAATCAGCAAATAATTATTGTTTATTATGCACAAGATACTTTCTCACTGGGTACTAGAGATACTAAAACCAAAAATAGGGAGGGGGGAAAGGAAATTGTCTCTAATTTATAGATACTTATATCCTAGTGAGGCCATCTTCCCTATCCTTAAAAAAAATCATCACTTGACCTTTTAATTCTCTTCCTTTCATCAGCCAAATTTCTAGAAAAAGCTGTCTACCAAAGTGGACTCAATTTCATCTCTTCTTACTCACTTCTTGACCTTTCAAAATGTCTGACTTCTGTTTTTTCTCCAATATTCACAAGGATTTCTTCATCGCCAAACTGTGTGGCTTTTCCTCAGTCTTCATCCTTTGGGACTTCAATGTAGCATCAAACACTATTGACCACCCTCTTAGATACCCTCTCCAGGTTTTCCTGACATTTTTCTCTTTTGGTTCTCTTGCCACATGTCTGACTTCTCATTCTGAGTTTTCTTTACTATGTCAGGATCCATGTCATGTCCCCTATCTGCTCTGTCTTGTGCCCTCTTCTTTCAATATACCCTCTCATTAGGCAACCTCATCAATTCTAGTAGTTTTATTTTCATTACTAGGTAGTACATTCAAAAATGTGTATACCCTGCTCCAGTTTCTCCCTTGAACTCCAGTCTTACATCATCACCTGCCTATTGGACACTTCCAACTGGATTGACCATAGGGATCTCAAATTCAACACATCCAAACAGAATTTATTACCTTTTTTACCAGATGAATCCCCTTCCAAATCCTACTACTGTTGAGGACACCACCATTTTTCCAATATCTTCCAATTGAGACTTGTAACCTCAATGTCATTCTTGACTCCTCCCTCACCACAACAAATCTAATCAGTTTTCCAATCTTGCCATTTCTACATTCACAATATATCTCAGCTATGCCTTATCCTTCCAATCCCCTCTCTCCTGAACTGTCACAATAACTTCCTAACTGGTCTTCCTGTATCAAGTCTCTTCCTACTCCAATCCATTCTCCATACAGCTGCCAGAGTGATTTTCCTAAAGTATAGATATAACAATAGCACTCCCCTCCTCAATAAACTCCAGTGGGTTCCTATCACCTCTAGGATCAAATAAAAACTCCTAAGCTTGGCATTCAAAGCATTTCACAATCTTGCCCAAACAAATTCTTCTTGTCTTATCACACATCAGTGCCCTTCATGGATGTACAACTCAACTGGACTGCCCTTATTGTTCCTCATTGTGATACTTCCTCTCCTGTCTCCAGATTTTTGCATTTACTGTCCCCATCCTGGAATGCATTTCCTCTTCACACCTGCCTCTTAGAATCCTTCCTTTTCTTCCAGGATTACCTCAACTCTATCTCTAATGACTTTCCTGATGCCTGCCCTCCCACTGTGAATCTATTAAGCATATGCATATCATGCATGTAGGCATGAATGTATATTATGTGTATTATGTATGTATATATTGAATATTGTGCATATATGTATATATTACATGCATGTCTGTGTGTATATATAAATACAGGTGTGTGTCTGTATGTGTGTGTATATATGTATATATACCTATATATGTACATGTTTGTCTCCCCCAATTAAAATGCAACTTCTTCAGGGTGAGGACTTTTGTCTTTTTATCTCTAGCACCTACCACATTGTTTGGTATATGATAGATGCTTTAAAATTGCTTTTTGTCCAATTGGTTGATACATGGGCGGGGGAAGAAATAACATGAATAAACAAATAAATAAAAAGTAATCTCAAGTAGGAGATCATCAAAGCTTAATGTAGGAGGTAGTACATGAGCTGTGTTTTGGAGAATGCTGAATGTTGCTAGGAGGTAGAGGTCAGAAGGGAGAGTATTCCAGGCATGAGGGGCCACTAATGCACAAGCATGGAGAACAGAGAAAAAGAGATGGCATACTAGTGAAGGGGAATATGTAATAAGCTAGCCTGACTAGAACAGAGACATTTGGCTCTGAAATCAGAACCTAGGTTAATATTCCACTTCTGACACTGTATCCTTGGGTAAATCCCTTAACATCCCTGGGCAATGGATGTGTTGGCACATGCTCGACATCCCTGCTACTAGGAAAGCTGAAGCTGGTGAATCTCTTGAGCCTGTGTTTCTGCACTGCTGTAGAGCTAAAGTTGATCCAGTGTATCCATGAATATGGTTAGACCTCAGGAGCAGGGGACCCAATGGGCTGCCTAAAGAGGGGTGAAGTGTCTTGGATCAGAAACAGAGCAGGTCATGCTGATCAGCAAGGGTGTCCAGCTCATTGAGTAACTGCTGTACTTAGCTTAGGTAAGATAGTGAGACCACCCCCACCCTCCATGATAACCTCTCTAGTCCTGTAAAAAGAGGGAATCACACAAGATAAACTCTGGGCCCCTTATGACTTTGGGTCAGTGATCCTTTGGAATAATATGAACAGTGAAAGGATCAAGTGAAGTGAAGAATTTTTTAAAGATACTTGAAACTCAGGTTTGATATTTCTACATCATTCTTCAGAATTTTTTCTGTATCTTTCTTATCAGTGTTCCCTAGCATTCTAAAGACTTTTTAAACAATGAAAGAAAGTAAAATGTTGTTCTGAGGGTGGAGCCAAGATGGCAGCATAGGAGCAGGAAAACTCCATATGCCCCTTCCATAACCACCTCAAATCCCTCTAAACAAACTTTAGGGCTGCAGAACCCACAAAGTGACAGAGAGAAACAAACCTCCCACTGAGGACAACCCAACAGGCTGACAGGAAGGGTCCATCTCAGTGCATTGGGAGCCAAGACCAGCTCTGCTCTGAGGTTTAAGCCTCAGAGTGGCCACCACTAACCCCAGTTGAAGGGACTTCAAGATTGTGGATCATCAGTAGCTGTGGCTGTTTCCAGAACTGTCAACACATAAATGACAAAGACAAGGTGAGAGTTCAGTGTAGACTTTATGGGAATTGTGGGTCAGGGAGTGCAGTCTGGCCTCTGCCCTGGGAGGGAGAAGTGGCTGAGGCACAGTGGCCACCATCTCTGTGTGGCTATTTCAGAGCTACTGGCCTGCAGATTGTAGGGGAACCAAGAAACCAGACTGAGGGGTAATTGCTCTTGCTTTAACCTGCTTGGATCTGGATTGCTGTCTAGGGTGGAGGTCCTGGGGTGCATGACCAGTGTACCAGAGCCAGTGGAGGCATCTGAGAGGGCAGCCAACTAATAGCTCTGGAAGCTGAAAAAGCCCCAATGATTTGGGACAAGGCTCTCCTCTCTGGAAGCAGAGTTCTATTGTGGCAAAAAAAAAAAAGCTCAAAAGTCAAGTAATTGAGTGACAATATGAGCAAGCAAAGGAAGCAAAGCAAGCACAGCAATCTGACTTTGGATTTCTTTTCTGGGGACAAAAAGGATCAAAGCATGGAACAGGGGGAAGACAACAAAGTCAGAACTCCTGCACCAAAAGTTTCCAAGAAATATATGAATTGGTTACAGGCCATAGAGGAGCTTAAGAAGGATTTTGAAAACCAAATAAGAGAAGTGTAGAAAAAATTGGGAAGAGAAATGAGAATGATGCAAGAAAATCATGAAAAGAGAGTCAACAGCCTGACTGAAGAAAATAATACCTTAAAAATAGACTAATTCAAATGGCAAAAGAGGCTCAAAAAGCCAAGATACTATTAAACAGATCCAAAGAAATGAAAAAATAGAAGGCAATGTGAAATATCTCATTAGAAAAACTACTGACCTGGAAAATAGATCCAGCAGAGATAATTTAAAAATTATTGGACTACCTGAAAGCCATGATCAAAAGGAACCTAGAAATCATCCTTCAATAAATTCTCAAGGAAAATTTTCCTGATGTTTAGAAGCAGAGGGCAAAATAGAGGTTGAAAGAATCCACTGATCACCTCTAGAAAAAAATAACAGAAATAAAAATCTTAGGAATATTATAGCCAGGTTCCAGAATTCCCAGATCAAGAAGAAAATATCAGAAGCAGCCAGGAAGAAACAATTTGAATATTGTGGAAACACAATCAGGATAACACAGAATCTGGCAGCTTCTACATTGAGGGATTGAAGGGTTTGGAATATGATACTCTGGAGGTCAAAGGAGCTGGGATTAAAACCAAGAATCACCTATCCAGTAAAACTGAGTATCATGTTTCAGGAGGAAAATATGGTCATTCAATGAAATAGAGAACTTTCAAGCATTCTTTCTTTTTTCGAGGGCAATTGGGGTTGAGACGTGCCCAAGGTCACACAGCTACTTTTTGTGTTAAGTGTCTGAGGCCAAATTTGAACTCAAGTCATCCTGACTTCAGGGCCAGTGCTCTATTCACTGCACCACCTAGCCACCCCAACTTTCAAGCATTCTTGATGAAAAAGAAAACAGAGTTGAATAGAAAATTTGACATTCAGATACAAGAAGCAAGAGAAGCATGAGAAGGTAAACAAGGAAAAGAAATCATAAGGAACTCATCAAAGTTAAACTATTTACATTCCTACATGGAAAAAAATGATAATTCTAATTTTATGAAACTTTTCTCAGCATGAGAATAGTCAAAGGCAATACATATGTGAGTGTGTGTATACATGTGTACAGGTATACATAGACAGAGGGCACAGGACCAATTGGATAGAAAGGGATGATATTTAAAAGGTGAAATTGAGAGGTGAGAGAGGAATATAATGAGAGGAGATGGGGAGAGACAGAATGGGGTAAATTACCTTATATAAAAGAGGCAAGGAAAACTATTACAATGGAGGGGAAGAACAGGAAGGCAAAAGAGAATGAGTCAACCTTACTCTCATTGAATTGGGCTTAGGGAGGGAATGACACACACTAAATAGGTTATTTCGCCCTACAGAAGAGTAGGGGGGAAGGGGATGAGAGGGGGGATGATTGAAGGAAGGGCAGGTTGTGGGGGAGGGAAGTTGGAAGCACACGCTTTTGAAAAGGGACAGGATCAAAGTAGAGAATAGAACAAGTGGGGGTCAGGATTGGATGGAGGGAAATATAGTCAGTCTTTCACAATATAGCCACTATGGCAATGTTTTGCATAGCTACACAAGTACAACCTATATTGAATTGATTATCTTCCCAGTAAGAGTGAGTGACAAGTGAGGAAGGGAAAGAATCTGGAATTCAAAATTTTTAAATCAAATGTTTAAAAAAATATTATTATATTTTACATGCAACTGGGAAATAAGATATACAGGCACTGGGGTATAGAGATCCATTTTGCCCTACTGGAAAGTCAGAAGGGGAATGGGGGAGGATATAGGAGAGAGCATATTGGGTAGGGGGTATACAGTGGGATCTCTGTTTAGGCGTGGTGGGTAGGGTAAAGACATGGAGAAAATTTATAACTCAAAATCTCATGGAAATGAATGATGTAAACTAAAAATTAACATAAAATTTAATTTTAAAAATGTTGTTCTTTCTAGAAGGATGAGATTCATCAAATAATATGTCCTGGTTCTTTGAGATATTATTATATTCTAGCCTTTCTATTTAAATAAATCAAGGAAGTTAGCCTGGAACCAGACATTGGAGGGCTGTAAATGTAAGACTAGGGATACTACATTTTTATCCTAGGCAATAGGGAGCCATTGAAAATGTTTGAGTAGTAGAGGAGGGTGAGATGGTTATATCTGTGTTTTAGTGATCGTCTGCCTACTCAAAAAGCAAAAGCTAAAATTTCAAACTAGGCAGGCTTTAAGGTAAGGTACCTAAAGTAGCTATAAAATTGCAGCTGCCCACTCCCTTCCTGCCTGCATCCACCAAGCAATGGTAGAAAGGAAACATTAAAAAGTGTCATGAAAATGGGTTCTATTTATTCAGGAGATCACTATCCAGAGATCAGAAGTCCTGTTTTCTCCTCATACTCCAGTTATTGTCATAACGATGAAGCATCAGAATTTTAGTGCTTCATAAATTCTGTGCAATGCAGTGGAGTATTCTGTAACATGTTGACCTTTTCAATATTCTGCAAATTGATTTTCTGACCATTCCTGTTCTCTCTTGTTTACAGCCTTAGTAATCTGAGAAAGAGAAACACAGAGAAAGAGAAATAGAGACACAGAGACATACAAAGAGGAACAGAGAGGGAGAGAGAGAAGGGAGGAAAGGAAAGAATGCAAGGGGAGGAGAAGGAAGGGCAGTGGGGGAGAGGAGAGGGAAGTGAAGGGAAGAGGAGAAAAGAGGAGAGGAGGGGAGGAGAGGAGATGACAGGAGAGGACAGGACAGTAAAGGACAGGAGAGGAGAAGAAACAGGGAGAGACTGGGGGAGACGAGGGGGGAGAGACTGGGGGAGACGAGGGGGGAGAGAGAGAGAGACAGAGAGAGAGACAGAGACATAGAGAGAGAGAGAGAGAGAGAGAGAGAGAGAGAGAGAGAGAGAGAGAGAGAGAGAGAGAGAGAATATCTGTGAGTCATATATCTATGTTTATCAGTACTCAATGAATCATTGCATTAGTCTGTCTCTCAAAAGCCTGATGACAGCACATGCTGTCTGCCTGGAGAGCATTAGCACAGAAAACAGGCTGGAAGCACAGAATTCAGAGCTATAGGCACCCCCAGAAGATCTGTAGTAGGTGATATCCATTTGGAGTCACTTTGGACTCCCACCAATGGTAGATTTACACTTTACTCCTTTGTGAATTGATATGGTAGAATTTTAATCTCTGAAGATAAGGTTCACTCAAACCTTTCAAATCTAATGTGTCTAGTTAGTGAACATGCTTTTCTATCATCAAATCAGCCTTACTTGTGTTTTAATAATATTTATTCGCAAAAAAAATCTCTGCAGCCAACAAAATTGTTGCAGTTTGCAATTGCATTGTTCCATCACTTCTTTCTCTTCTAAGTCTCAAGGAACTTAAACCCACATCCTCTGACTCCAGACAAATATCCTTCCTTAATTTTGTTCCTCCTGAACATTCCTTCTTTTCTCTCAAGGCTCTATTTCTGACACTCTGGACTTCTTTTTCCGCAATTACCTACCTAGCTGCCTTCTCACTCAGGAGAAGTCCACTGTCCCTGCTACCTCTTCCTCTGATTGTCCAGTTCCTTCCAGAACCTCCATTTTATGTAGAGGTCCAGAGACATACCCCTTCATTTCTCTTCAGATTTCTCATTCTCTAGACTTCTTTTTCCACTATTCCCCTGCTTGGGGGCTTCCTCCTGCTCCTCCATTTAAGCCTTCCCCTACTAGAATATAAATTTCTTGAGTTTATGGGGGCATAGACCATCTTTATATTTTTTATTCCTAGCACAATGCCTGACACAAAGTAAATAATGCTTGTTGACTTGTCAGTTTGAATCCACAGCCCTTCAAAGAATTTCTATCATGCTTCAATATATCTCATTATTGTAGGTACTTCTCCTCATACATATTTAAATACACCTGTGGCCTCTCATCCTGTGTATTTTGTTCACATATTACTATAAATCCTCTCCAAAGGGGCTACCTAAAGAGTCAGGACCTAGGCCCTAGTATACAGACTGTCCGCTGGTTATCCTTTACCTTCATTATATCACCAGCTCGCCTGCCTTTATGTTCTTGCATCTCTCTGTGGATATCACCTGCTACTTTTCCTATGTGATTCTCCAACAATAAGCTTGGTCTAGAATTATACAAGAAGAAGAGAACAGTCTAGTTTGCCTTAAGAAAATTGTGCAGTACTATTAAAAGAAAATTGTTTTCCTCCAATGCTCAAGCTCAAAGAGAGGATTCTGGGAAGGTGGCAGAGTAAGTCATAAAATTCCAAGTTCTCCAGATTTCCTCCATAGACAAGATAAAATAATACCTTAGTGCAAATGTAGAGTGATAAAAAATAAACAAAAGTTGGAGCAGAATAGTAGTGCTCTGGGAAAACTGGAGAACAGAAGAAAAATCCCAGGAGTGAGATTTAGTCTCTGTAAAGGCTAGTTCCACTGAAACAATAAACAGTGAGCCATAGGGCAAGCTGGGTTGGGAGGTAGTCTCAGCACCAGCTATAGGAATTTTCACCTCCCACACAGTGTGGAGAGTTGGTGTCTGAGCAGGGGAAGATTAAAGGAACTTCTGCTGATAAGGGACACCAGGTCCAACTGTGCTGCTGAAACACAGCCCTGGTAAAAAAGAAACCAGCACATGCCTGGTGGGTACAAAGGCAGTGGCTCGGGGACAATGCTAGCTGTGAGCAATTACAAACACTGCCTAGTTCTTGGATTCCATTCCAGGCCAGAGGGGAGAACTGAAGGAGAACCTGAGGCCAGAGGCACCATCCACCATACCCAGGACTAGAGGTGATGACAAGTTGTTATAATTTTTTTTTTAAATGAGCAGGCAAAGGAGAAGGAACCCAACCTTAAAAAGTTACTATGAGAGTAGAGAAAAGTGGGGTTCATATTCAGAGGAGGATATTGAAGCAAAAAAAATTCTCCTTCCCCAAAGAGTACCAACAAATGGTTAGCTGCCCAAAAGGATTCATAGAAGAACTTTAAAAGACATTAAAAGTCAAATGAGAGAGGTTGAGGAAATATTTAAAAAAAGAACAATCCAAGAAAAATAAGGAGATTATGAAAAGAAGTTAGCCAACTAGAAGGAAAGATCCAAAATATTAAGGAAAAAAATGACTCTTTGAAAATTAAAACTGGGCATGGGTAAACCATCAAACCTATAAGAGACCAAGAAACAATAAAACAAAATGTAAAGAAAGAAAAAATAGAAGAGAGTGTGAAACATCTTAAAAGAAAAACAACTGATCTGGAGAAGAGATCAAGAAGAGGATATATAAGAATAACCAAACTACCTGAAAGCTACAATCAAAAAAAACTTGATAAAATAATTTTAAAGAAAACTGTCCTGAAATGTTGGAACAAGAGGAAAAAGTAGAAATAGGGAAAAAATGGAAAAAAAATTAATAGAAAAATGGAAAAAATGAAGAGCAACAGAAAAAAAAAACACTAAAAGAGATCCTACAAGGAAAACATACAGGAATATCATAGCTAAGTTCCAAAACATTCAGCTGAAGGAGAAAATATTACCAGTGACAAGAAAAATAAAACAATTTAAATATGGCAGAACCACAATTAGAACCACATAAGACCTAGCAGTGGCTACACTAAAAGAACACAGGTCTTGAAACACTATGTATTGAAAAGCAAAAGAGCTGGGGTTGTGCTCAAAAATATCATACCCAGTAAAGTTAAACATAATTCTGAATGAAAAAAATTGTTATTCAATGAATTGCCAGACTTTCAGAATTTCATTGTAAAAATATCTGAACTTAATACAAAATTTGGCATACAATATCCAAGATAAATCTGAGGTAAACATCATAAACTAATTACAAGGGACTCAATAAGGACAGGCTGTTTACTTTTTATATGAGGAAATGTAATCTATTTTTAAGATTATAACTAGTATCTGGGTAGTTTAAAAGAAAGATTGGGGTAGAGCTGAGTATGATGTGATTCTAAAAGGTAACTGTTGCAGAAAAAGTAAAAAGAATAATAATCTTTTACAAATGAGGTGGAAGAGGAAGAACTGACACAGAATAGTTATATGGGGGAGGAGGGCAGGAAGTTCTGGAACCCTACTCTCATCAGGAATGGATTAAAGAGGGAACAATCCACATGTATCTAGAAGGGCATAAAGCCTTCTAAATTCAGAAAGAAATAAAAGGCTACAGAAATATGGGAGGAGGAGGAATTATTAGAGGGAACCTTACTTACATCAGATCTGGGTTAAAGAGAGAATAAATATGGATAAAAATCTTCTAAATTTAGAAAGAAATGAGAGGGTGAGGGAATAGGGGGTATAGAAGGGAGTCTAGATTAATGGGAGTGGGATAAAGAAGAAACAACATAACATATATATTTGGAAGGCTGAAAAAGTCTTCTAAATTCAGATAGAAACAAAAGGGCAAGGGGAAAGGGTGGGGTGGGAGAGGATAAAGAAGGGATCCTTGGAGGGGGGATAGGAAAAGTGATAGGAGGGCAAGGTAGCAGGTAGAAGTAAAGTAAGGGATAGGAAATAAGAGATAAACACAGACATAAAATAAAGGTCAGGAGTAGAATATATTAAGGAAAAAAACAAGAGTAGTAATTATGATCTTAGTCAAAGTTAAAGCTGAAATAGATTTAATCAAAATGAAAAATAAGAAAACTACATTATATGTCAGCAATGTTAATCAATATTGTTTTAGATTATTTAAAATAACCATAAGGTTGTAGGAAATGATGAGCTAGTGGATTTAGAAAAATAGGGTAAGACTTCAACTTATGAAGGAAGATGGTATCCACCTTAAGAAGAACAGAGCACAAACAAGTATAGTATGGTCTTACAAAGATGCATATGAATGTACATATATATATATATTTGTGTAAAATTATAGGTTTCTATCTATGTGTATATAAGTATGTGTCTATATGTATGTATATATTTGTTATATATATATATATGATGTGCATATATGCACACATATGTATGCATATAAATACATGTATGTATACTATATACATACATATATACACTTAATTTTAGTCTTCTTGGGGGAGGGGGAGAAGTGGGAAAAGCAATAAAGTAAAAAAGTGAACATCAGAGAACAAAATTAAACCTACAAGAAAGAAAAGAAAATGTGGACAGCTATAAGCACAATGTGTAGCATTTATTATATAGACTTCCTTGGAAGAGAAATGTATTGCTTTATATTTCAAATCCTCTCTTACGTTTTGCTTGTGCACATGGAATTTTTTTCCTTTTCTTATTTTGCATTGAAGTTTAAAATAAAATAATCACAAAAAAAGCCCATCTTTTTAAAATACTACTATTCCCCCCAGTAGTGGATAAAGAACTGGCCTTAGAGCCAGGAAGACATGAGTTCAAATCCTACTTCTAACTCACACAAGCTTGTCCTGGAAAAGCACTTAACTTCTTTATTAAGTCAATTTTCTAAGACTATGAATTCCCTAATTTAACAAAGCACTAATTTGCATTGTTAAAGGAAATTTCTTCCTCTGGGAGTACCTCATATAAATGTAGTCATAGAAGATTCAACCATATACATGTTCATTTTTCAACAGTGTTGCTCTGTGGGCTATGAAGGTTAAGGGAATAAGCATTTATAGAGCACCAATTATTTCCCAGACACTATGCTAAGCATTTTGCAAATATTAAATTATTTGGTCCTCATAACAACTTGGTGAAGTATATGCTATTATGATCATCATTTTACACTTGAGGAAACTGAGGTAGACAATGGTTAAGTGACTTGACCAGGGTCACAAAGCTAATAAGTATCTGCATTTGAGCTCAGATCTTCCTAACTCCAGGCGCTATATTCTCTATTCATTGAGCTGCCGTGGGACACAGATCACCATAGTCTAAAAAGAGTTGAAGTTCAGGTCACCCAAAAGGTAATGAAGAGACCCCCAGGAGGCATGAACAGGTTGTAATGGGCAATGCCATGAAAGAGGTGAGAAAATGCGGTAGTAGTGAGTTTTCATGGCATCTAGCATTAGATGGACCTCAGCAAGATTTGATTCATAAGTATTCACTGTGGGGCAAATGGGAGAAGGAGTGGTGAACTATGAATGATCTCCAGATCTATATGAACAAAGCTGTATTTATTTATTTACTCTGTCTCTCCTCAAGTATCAACCCAATAATTTCTCTAGAAAGATGGTTAGAATGCATCTTCCACAAACTTCTAATAGAATGACAGTTAAACTATACCTGTACAAGTTTCCAAAGCCTATTACGCAGATACTAACAGTTTCTATAGTTTCAGCAGATGTGGCTATTGAAGCTCCTTTACCAAAGGATAATTTATACTTGCCAAAAGTGTTCATGAAAGGCATCCTACATGAAGTACAGATAAAATGAGACTCCCCGTGAGTGGGAAACCTGAGTGGCTAGGAGGATGGTGGTGTCCTCGGTAGTAATAGGAAAGCTAGAGAGAGTGGAGAGCATGGGAGGAAAGCTTACAAGTTCCATTTCAGATGTTTTGAGTTTGAGGTTTCCATGGGACATTCAGTTCCAGAGGCCCAGTAGTCAGTTGGTGATACCAAACTGAGGTGAGGAGTAAGTTTAGGACTGGATAAGATGATCTGAGAATCATATGCATTGATATCATAATTGAATCCATGGGAGTTGGTGAGATCACCAGTTGAGATAGTTTAGAAGGCTGAGAAGAGGACCTAGCATAGAAACTCTGGAGACACCAACATTTAGGGAGAGAGACATGAAGAAAATACAGTAAAGACGACTGAGGGACCATCTAACAGATAGGAGGAGAACCAGGTGAGCACAGTGTCATGAAAACCTAGAGATGAAACACTATCTGGAAGAAGAAAATTGACATTGTCAAAGGAAGCAAGTGAAGAGGATGAGAACTGAGCAAACAACAATTAGGCACCTAAAAGATCATTGCTAGCTTTGCAGAGAGTAGTTTCAGTGATATGAAGAGGTGGAACATTATATTTCAGAAGGTTTAGAAGAGAATGAAGAGAAGCAGAGGCATCAATTATAGGAAGCTTTCTCATGATTAACTATAAAAGGAAACTTATTATAATAATGATGACTATGAATATGATGATAGCTAACATTTATATAATGACTACTATGTGCCAGGCACTGTGCTAAGTGCTTTACAAATGTTATCTCATTTGACCACCACAACAACCCTAGGATATAGGTGCAAATTATTATCCTCATATTCTAGATGAGGAAACTGAGGCAGAGAGAGATGAAGTGCTATGTCCAGTGTGACATAGCTAGTGTGTGTCTGAGGCCAAATCTGAACTCAGGTCTTCCTGACTCTGGGCCCAATGCTTTAACAATTATCCATTATAGCTGTCTAGGGGAGAAGAGAAATGCAATAATACCTAGCGGAGATGGCTGGATCGTTATGGTTTTATAAATGTGTGGAAGACAGAAGGTAAGCAGCCATTAGAGATAGACTGAAGATTGGTGGGAGAATGTGGATGGCAGTGAGCAATCTGCCTGAGAGGGAATCAAGAGTGCATCTAGACAGGTATGTCATGACAAGAACTTTTATTGTGAGGTAGAATTGAAGAAGATAGGGAGGAAGATATCTGGGTGATTATGAAATGAGGCAGTAAAAAAAGGGAACTCAACAAATCAGCTGAGGACCATTCTGAGAATTCATACTTCATCCAAAAAAATTTAAGGTGATAAAAAAGTTACACTATTACCTCTGTTTTACTAGTGAGGAAGTTGAGGCTTAAAGAACTTAAATGATTTGCCCAGAGACACAGTCACTAAAAGGCTATAAGATAGGATTCAAACTCAATTCTCACTAATTCCACATCCAGAACTCTATCCAGCACATCACTAAAGCTCTCTCAACTCCTCAAATATTTGAAGCCAATATTTCTCAGCCTCTGATCCACCCCTAATCCTTAAAAAAATATTCACTTCTAAACAAGTTGTGTTATATGATTGTGATGGAATACTGCCATGCTGTAAGAAATGATGAGTTCAGTGATCTTAGAAAAAATATGAATGGATTTTCACAAAATTATCAAGAGTGAAATGAGCAGAAGCAAGAGAACGTTGTATACACTAATAGCAATATTGTTTTAAGAACCACTTTTAATGTTTAGTAATGTTTAGATTTGTTCATGGAAACATACATTCAGAGTGGAAAGGACATTGAAAGTCACCTAGTTTAACCCTCTCATCTTCTATAAGGAAACAGATCTAAAAATGTTAAGTTTCTTGCCCAAGGTCATACACAAGTGAATAACACCAGGTAAAGTCCTAGACTTTGACCCAAAACACCTGAATCTGAATCCTATGTCAGGGACTTACTAGCTGCATGAGTCATTTAACCCTTCATATCCTATATTTCTTCATCTGTAAAATGGGAATAATCATGCTTTTACCTACCTAAATCATTGGGATTATGAGGAGTTTTGAAACCTTCAAGAACCTTTGAGCATTATATAATTGTGAGCTATTTTCATAGGCAGAAAAACAGTGAAGCAGATAGAGGACAGTTTTTTTTTTCCAGGTTTATCGAAGAATCTCATTTGAGATCTGTACATTTGCTACTTCTGCTGGAGAGAATAGCTTTGTTTTCTAAAGTTCCCAAAAACTATTGGCATATTCCAGAAGGAAAAGAGCTTATTTTAGGTCTCCCAGCTTCATTTGTGCAAAGTGCTGGGTCAAAAGAGAGTTACTCCAGATGTTCACAAAATGCTTTTGATATTAGTGATATTTATTTTATACTTATTTTCTCAAGAGATTTTTAAGAATCTGGTTATGAAATATCTTAATTAGGAGAAAGAGTAGGTGTGGTCCAGGGGAAAGAACTCTGTGTTTTGTGATGTTTAAAAAGTTTGAGAGACATAATTTCTGAGTAATTAATCATTTTATTAGTAATACTAACATTTTATTAATAAAAGAGATCTGTGACACACAAATGCCAAGAGACCCCTCGTGGTGGTGGGCTCAGTTTATATGCCCTTGGAAGAGTGGGTGCTCCTAAGGGTAGCAACCAACTCTGAGTGGTTAAAAATTAATGAGAAAATGGATATTACAATGAGAACTGGCCTCACTCTGATGAGGGGCTGAGAGTATGACATCATGCCACTTTGGGACAAAGACTATTTCTACACGCGGACTACCCCCAGCCCTGGGCAATATTGACAAATGATCTACCTCCCCTCAAACTTGCTTGAGTGGAACACAATAGTCAATAATTCACCTTAAGTAAGATGGTCTAGGGAGGGTAAGGTTTTGGCAGAAGTCAATAATGTCCTTCAAAATGCTGAGTTTTGATCAAGGAAACAGGACAGAGGAAAAGCCTGGATCTCCCCCATAACTGGTTATTAATAATAACTTCTCTCAATTTGAATTCAAAGTACCTGAATTTGAATCCTTCCTCTGCCACTAATTAGCTGTGTGACCTTACAGGGGAAGAAAACACCTCACTACTCTCAGTTTCCTCCTATATAAAAAGGAGGTAGTTGGACTGGATGACTTTCAAGGTCCCTTCCAGCTCCACATCTATGATCCTATCACTTGGTCTATATGAGAAGAAGGTTCATTGGTTATTGTTGGCCTTCAGTCTCAAAGAGGACCAAAATGATATCAATGTACTAGAGTCAAGTTACAGTGTGTCCAACTGTGACTGATCAAATAAATATGTTTATTATTCAGAATGTTCTATCATGGGACAGGCACCAATGGTCCATGTGAACATTCGAGTGGATTATCTAACTCAGTGCATCTTGCGTTTCTTTTGAGCTACTTCAATTTTTCTCTTCTCATAGAGCACAGCACCTTCTGTGATGAGGGCATGCCATGCTGAGCAGTCCTGTGTCAGTGTCTCCCATGTCACACAATGTTAAGATGTCTTCATAGATTATTGTGAAACAGTGTCTTTCTATACACTCTTCTGACTACCATGTGAACACTTGCCCTCTGTGAGTTCTCCAAAAAAAGTCTTTTTGGCATGTGCATGTTTTGCATTTGAACAATGTGGCCAAGCCATTGAAGTTGCATTCTGTGAAGTAGAGTTTGAATGTTGGACAGTTTAGTTTGGGAAAGGAGCTCAGTGTGTGGTATCTTATCCTGCCAGGTGATCTTTAGAATCTTCCTAAGACAATTCAGATGGAATTATTGAGTTTCTTGGCATGGCTCTGGCAGACTGTCCAGGTTTCACAAGCATAAAACAATGAAGTCAGAACAACAGCTCTATAGAACTTTGGTTTGGTAGTCAATCTAATACATCTTCTCTCTCACATTTTCCTTTGGAGTCTCCCAAACACTGAGCTGGTTCTGGCAATACATACATCAACCTCATGATCACAATACATGCATCAACCTCATGATCAATGTGTACATCCATGGAAAATATACTGCAAAGGTAAGTGAACTTATCCACAGAATTCAAAACTTCTTCATTTCCTGTAACTGATGTTTCCATGTATGGATGGTGTGGTGGTAGCTAATGGGGCACGTGGGTTTTCTTAGTGTTAATTGTTAAACCAAAACAGCAGAGAATTGATCCATATTTTGTTGTATCTCAGCTTCAGAAGCTGCACTGAGTGCACAATCATCTGCAAACAGAAAAGCATGCACCAATATTCCCTCCACTTTGGTCTTGGCTTGTAGTTTTTTCAAGTTAAAGAATTTACCATCAGTTCAGTAGCTAACCTTTATGCTGTTAGTCCTCATTGAAGGCATTTGACAACATGGCTGAAAACATCATGCTAAAAATCACGGGAGCAAGCACATAACCTTGCTTCACTCTACTGGTGACTGGGAAAGCCCGATATATGGTTTGGAGCCCCTAATCGGTATAACCTTGGACAATTAACCTTTCTGAGACTCAGTTTGGTTCCATCTGCAAAATGTAATTGACCTAGGTGGCTCATGAGGGAACATCCAGGTCTACATCTATGATCTGATGATCTTATTTATCTTCAAATATTACATACTTTGGTCACTATCTTATACAGATGGCATATCCTGAGTCTGGATGACCAGTTGTTAAGGATGTCATAAAGAATATTGTGGATTCATCAGCTAGATGACCACACAGCTTCCTTCTAACTCTAAAGGTCTATGACTCTCAATGTACTTGGCCAGGGCTGAGTGAGCAGAAAATAGAAGGAATTGACCTACACTTTCTTCATTATAAGGAACTTCAAGTAAAAGTTCACTCTAAAGATTCAGGCAGTTTGTGCTAACTTAAAGTCCTATAGAATTGCCAGAGACAATAGAGCTTAAATAGAGCTTGATTTACCCTTAGACACATAGCTAAGATATATAAGAAGCAGGGCATGGAGCCTAGACATCTTTCAAGAAAATCTCAAGTAAAATTGCCCTGATATTCTAGAAGCAGAGGGAAAAACAGAAAAAGAAAGAATTCACCAATTGCCTCTTGAAGAAGATCCCCAAAAGAAAACTCCTAGGAATATTATAGCCTAATAGGGTCAAGGAGAAAATATTACAAGCAGTCAGGAAGAAACAATTTGAGTATTGTGGAAACATAATCAGGATAACACAAGATCAAGCAGCTTCTACATTAAGGGATCAAAGGGCTTGGAATATCATATTCCGGAGGTCAGAGGAGCTAGGATTAAAACCAAGAATTACCTACCCCGTAAAACTGAGTATAATACTTCAGGGGAAAATATGGATATTCAATGAAATAAAAGACATTCAAGCATTCTTGATGAAAAAAACAGAGCTGAACATAAAAGTTGACTTTCAAACATAAGAAGCGTGAAAAGGTAAATAGAATAGAGAAATCATAAGGAACTTATTAAACTATTTTAATTAAACTATTGAATTATTAATTCAATAGATTCATAGATAAATTAATATTTAAACTATTGAATTATTTACATTGTACATGGAAATATGATATTTGTAACTCATGGGACTTTTCTCAGTATGAGGATAGTTGAAGGGAACATATGTATGTGCATACATACATATATATGTATGTATAGGTGGGTGTATGTGTCTATATTATATCTATATGTGTGTACATGTATAAATAGAGGGCACAGAGTGAGTTGAATGTGAAGGGATGATATCAAAAAGTAAAATTAAGAGGTGAGAGAAGAATATATTGGGAGGAGGAGAGGGAGAGAAATAGAATGGGGTGAAATATCTCACATAAAAGAGGCAGGAGAAGGCTGTTACAATGGAGGGGAAGAGCAGGGAGGTGAAAGGGAATGAGTCAAACTTGCTCTCATTATATTTGGTTTAAGGAGAGAATAACATACACACTCAATTGGGTATCTTATCCTACAGGAAAGTAGAGGGGAAGGGGAAAAGAAGGGGGATAATAGAAGGAAGGGTAGATTGGGGTAGAGGGTAATTAGAAGCAAACACTTTTGAAAAGGGACAGGGTCAAAGGAGAAAATAAAATAAATGGGAGATGCGATAGGATAGAAGGAAATATAGATAGTCTTTCACATAACTACTAGGGAAATGTTTTGCATAATTACCCATGTATAACCTATATTGAATTGCTTGTCTTCCCAGTGGGGGTGGGTGAAGAGGGGAGAAGAGAGAGAATCTGGAACTCAAAGTTTTAAAAAGAAATTTTCAAAAATGCGTTTACATGCAACTGGGAAATAAGATATACAGGTAATGGGGTATAGAAATCCATCTTGCCCTACAAGAAAGTAAGGGGGAATGGGGGGATATAAGAGAGGGCATATTGGGGTAAGAGGTATTCAGAAGGCTTGATATTTTGGGGTGGGGGTAGGGGAGAGATGGGGAGAAAATTTGTAACTCAAAATCTTGTGGAAATGAATGTTGAAAACTAAAAATAAATAAATTTTAAAAATAAATTGTGAAGAAGGAGGAGGAAGAGGAGGGCATGAACCCAGGTCTTCCTGATTTTAAGACTGGCCCACTTTGCCATACTGACTCCCATGATTCTTAATATTAAAATAATCATTTGTGAACATTTGAGTAAGGTGGAGAAAAAGATATTTAATACAAACTCAATAGCTTCCATGGAAGCAAAAAATAAAAAGAGAATTTTTAATTGATGAAAAACAGAAAAGAAAGCAAAATTTTAGAGTTTAGGATGTATGCATTATGGGGGACTCTATTTGTTTCTAATTTTTTTCTTTTATCATGAAACCATTAAGGGATTATAAATTTTGTGGTTGTTTTACAGAAAGAGGGAGAATCAAGAGAACTGCAAACATTTATTTAGCTGAAATACAATAGCTATGAAGGACATATGCAAAACTCTTGAGCAATCCATATACTCTCAAGAGATATATCTGTAAAAACTGACACAGAAGCATATGACTTCCTTTGAGAGTGCTAAAAGATGATGCAATCAACACAGACATTTGAATCCTGAGACCAAAAGTTTATAGTCAAGATTCATGACCATCTCACATTTCCAAATTTTTCGCCAGCCTTTCTGGAGGTTGTTACATCCTGATGTCTGTGGGAGGTTTCCAACTCTGTATCTCAAGGCTCTGAAAAAGAGAGTTGACTGCATGTTATTTCTGCAGAAATGACTCTAACTTGAAATCCTTAAAAGGAAACTTTTTTTTGCTTTTGGCTGATCAGATTGACTTTCCCACAGTTTATTTTATGTCACTTAGTCAAAGAGTAATCATTTTCTATGTGGTCAAAAGATGTGAACAAGAAGTTCTCCAAAAAAAACTGCAAGCTATTAATAGTTTTGTGGAAGTCTTCCAATAACCAATAATGAAAATGCAAATCAAAACCACCATAGATTTTCAACTCATACACAACAAATTGGCAAAGATGACAAAAGATGGAAATAGTAGGTGTTGGAGGAGCTGCGGCTAGAGAGGGTTGCTGGAATGATAAATTAGTGGAACTCTAGAAAATGATTCCAAATTATTCTAAGAAAGTTTCAAAATGCTCATACCTTTACCCCAGAGATCTCACTGGTAGATATATACCCCCAAGGTGGTCAAAAAGAGGAAGATGCAATCTGCAATTTTTGAAATAGTAAAGAACTAAAAATAACATTGTATGTCTATGAATTGAGGAAATGGGAACTCAAATAATAAAACATGAATATAATGAAATATTACTGTACCATAAGAAGCTACAAATATGATGAATATAGAGAGATATTGGAAGACATATCAACAATACAGAATGAAGTAAGCAGAATCCAAGGTAGCAATATATGTTTGTAACCACCACATCATAAATGGAAAGAATAATAAAAACTGAAGCTGAATTTTGTGCAGTTTTAATGATTAAGATTGGCACTGAATAAGAAATATGGGAATACATTTTTCCCTTCTGGGTAAAATTGGGAGATTTTAGATGTGGAACATTGTTATTATCAAGTTATTAATATGTTGATTAGCTTTGCAAAACCTTCCCCCTCTTTCTCTTTATTGTTATAAAGAATGGCTTTTTGTAGAGGAGGTAAAGACATATAGAAAAGCAAAGGGATTATAAAAACCAAAAAATAATCAATAAAAATCAATTATAAATTCCTATCAGAGTTTTCACCATATCTCCCTGATGGCATCCTCTATGTTGCTTTTTTTAATGTCTTCACTGATTTCAGCCTACTCATAGCCACCATGTATTTCTCATAACCACCATGTATCTCTTCATTGTTCTCTGGATGGCCCAGGGTGGCCCATGATTTTGATTCTCTGGAGGCTCACAATTCAGCATCACCAGAAAAATGTTAGTGTTAAAGAGATGGGCCAATTTCAGGGAAAATCTTTGTGTTACTAAAAGCACTGCTCAGTTTCCAAAGGCAATCCAACCCACTCTCCTCCTCTTCAGTTTGCTCAGAAGATTTGCCTGTTGCCAAACTCAGGTCTAATATAGCTCCAGAGTTCATCGGTGATAATAAAACAAAGATGATTCTTGAGAATAATAAATATTTATTGTGTACCTATTATATGCCAGGTATTATTCTGGTCACTTGAAAAGCATTACAAAGAAATATCCCCTAACCTGAAGAAGTGAACAATATAGTTGGGCAGAAAAGGTGTCTATATGAACCATTTAAATTTCAATATGTGACATTCCACAATTAGTTGTCATCCTAAGAGGTATAGAAAATCTGTAATATGAAAGTTCAGAGAAAAGAAAGATCAAAATTGACTACAATGGTAGGGGAACATTTAATTGAAGAAGAGTGAGTTGTTTTGACACCCAAATCACAGACAGAATGTATATAGGTATAAAAGAAAAAGATTGATACTGATAAGGGATACAACATGAGCAAAGGCATGGAGGTGGGAAAGAGTATAGTGTTTTAAGAGAAGAGTAAAGACACTGACCTCATTTGAGGCCATTTATACTTGGGAATATTGGTAATAAATCTAGAAAAAAAGATGAGAGTAGATTGCATCATATCTTGAATTTGTATTCTGTAAAGTGTAGGGAATCATTGAAGGGTATTTTATATGATGAAATCAGTGTTTAGGTAATGATAATCTTGTGACAGTATGAAGATGGATTCTCTCCTCTTCCCACATATCTGACCACTCTCATTCACTTTTGCTGGATTATCATCCATCTGAGATGATGCCTCCTAACAGTGGACATTACCCCAGCCTCCAGGCCCTCTTCTAATCTCTTTCAACTGGGAACATCATCAACTTCCATGGGTTTAATTATCATTCTATGCATCTATACATCCAACCCTAGTCTCTCTCTTCATTTCCATTCATATATTTCCAATTGCCTTTTGGACATTTCCAAATGGATATCTTACAGGCATCTCAAACAGCATGTCCAATTCATTTCTTTTTTGATAGAGTTATGTATTGTAATAATATTTAGTCATTCCTACATATGTCATTTGATTCTCTTACTGACACCCAATAATCCTTGCCTTGTATAGCCACTGAAGGGATAAATGCTCAGATTTCCCTACCTTGACTTTGATATTTGATAATTACATTATTTCACCATCATTGGGTATTGTCTCCATTAGCACAGATCAAAACTCAAAACAGCAATACAAATGGCAAGGAGACCAATAGTTGGGAGTTTTTTTACTGAAAGTGCTGAGAACCTGACTGCTAATGGCAATGAAATAAAAGAAGTAATGTATACAAGAGACAGTCCAATGAAAAGTTACAGGACTTGGTGACTAATTGGTTATAGAGGATGAATAAGGAGGGAATCAAAAGTGACAGCAAGGTTTTGAGCCTGGGTAACTAACAATGTAGTTATTGATAGAAATAGGAAACATCAGAAACTGGAATCCTATGGGGAAGAAGATAATGATTTCAATTTCAGACACAATAAGTTTGGAGGAAGGAAAGAATGCCTAATAAAGTACAGTCAGGGACTGACACTTGGATGACAAAATAGGGTTGAAGGTATAGATCTGACAGTCATTCACTTACAGGTGATAGGAGAAAGGATCAGAACAAGTGAGTTCTCCCAAAGGAAAATATCTCAAGAGAGTAGAGTGGAAGACTCAGGACTTAGGGTATCCTTATAACAAGAAGACAAGGAGGAAGAGGAGCTGTCAAGGAGATCAAAGTAGAACCAATATGATGCAGTGGGAGTTCCAAGTAGAAAACCGTCAGCAATGTTAATGTGACAGAGAAGTAAAGGAGAAGGATAATTGCTCATGCCTTCCCTCTGATGTGATCTCCAGTTCATCCTGTATATATCATGTTTCTACATAGCTATTTGCATATTGTCTCTGCCATTAAATTGTGAGCTCCTGCAGAGCAATGGCTGTTTTGCTTTTCCTTGTATTGTATCCCCCATATTCAGCACACTGTATTCAGCATATCGTAGCTTCATAAATACTTCTTGACTTAAGGAAAATCTCTTATGTAGAAAGAATGAAATCACTGTCGACTTCAAAGAGATCGATTTGTATAGATAGCATGATGGGGAAGGGAGGAATGTACAGTGAGGAAATAAATTTTGTAGGTCATTTCTTTTAGAAGCATACTGAAAAGGGGGATAAAAAGGGGTAAAGACTACAGGACAAAGAAGAGTCAATAGCAAATGCATTTTTCCAAGATGTTGTTCAGCAGTTTTTTAATCATGTCTGACTCTTAATGACCCCATTTGGGGCTTTCTTGGCAAAGATACGGAACGGTTTGCCATTTCCTTCTCCAACACATTTTACAGATGAAGAAACTGAGGCAAGCAGATTAAGTGACTTGCCCTGGGTCACACAGCTAATAAGATTTGAACTCAAGAAGAGGAATCTTCCTGACTCCAGGCCCTGTGCTTTACCCACTGTGCAACCTAGCCTCCTGTCTTGTTTTGCTTTTGCTAAGATAGATGAGACCTATCAATGTTGAAGGGCAAAAGAGGCTGCCATAACATGGAAAGGGAGATAGTATATCAGGCATGGCATCAGGAAGACTCATCTCCCCAAGTTCAAATCTGTCCTCTCCTGTACTAACTGTGTAACCCTAGAGAGCAAAGGCACAAATATCTTACTAAAGCTTCAGATGTTGGGTGGGAATGTAACCTAGAGTTATGGAAGTAGGATTAGAAAGGATACATAATGTATTAGAAACCATGCTGAATTGGGGGTCAAGGAGTTAAATTCCTGCCTCAGATACTAATGGTGTTATCCTAAGACAGTCATTTAACCTCTGAGCCTCAGCCTTCTCATTTATAAAATGGGGATGATAATATTAGCTATCTTACTAGGGTTGCAGTGGAGATCAAATGAACAATTACGTGTAAAATGCTTTGCAAACTTTAAAGAACTATATAAATAGGAACTGTTTCATAAGCTTTTTTTCAGTAGAAAAAGACCCCAGACAATCAAGCTAACACGATGATCTAACCTGTGCTGAAACAGGGTTTTTCCCTTCTTTGTGTCTGAGGTAGGGAGTGTTGAGAACAATATGAGATTTCAGCATAATTAGCATATTTTATGTTACTGGGTGGCTATGGACTGCCCTGTTTAATTATGCATTGAATGGGTCTGTGTTTCTACATTCACTGCCCTCCTCCTTTAGATTTGGGGACTTCAGTGTAAATAGATTTTTCATTTCATTATCCCCTTGTGAACTGTTAACTTTCAATACAAAAGAACATAAAAATTCAACAGTCTGCCTAATGGTTGAGTTGACTCACTCCCATATTTATAAATTATACAAGATGCACCAAGGAGTTTCAAATATTCTTGGAAAAATTACATTGGATAAGTGAAGTGAATACATGTACCTTATGCTAATGAACATCACAAAAATTTTATTTATCTCACAGAGGATTTTTTTTCCTCCATCCCTGATCTACTTCTTTTAAAAAGTGCCAGCTTGGTCTTGCCTTTGGGAAGAATTTAAATTAAAGTCTTATGGGAATACACACACACACACACACACACACACACACACACACACACACACACAAACACACTTTAATTGTATTTGATAGTTATGACCCAAATACTCCAGTATTTCTCCCAATCATCCCATTCCAAAGACCGTGCAAGTTACCAGTATCATGAATATCATATTAGAATTTTATTTCGTGAGCTCCCTGTGTGTGTTCATCACACACAACACCCTTACAACATGCCTTTCTAGGCTTGAGAATCAGTCTCAGCTGCATCAGCAGTGTCCTTGATATCTTTTGGCTAACTTCCCATATCTAAATGTCCCAGGGGAGAAATGAAATTTCATCAGGAAAGGGTATCATTCTCTCCTACAATTAAATCCTGGTGAAAGCATAGAGACCCAAACATGATGGCAGCTTCACCACCACCAAGTAGCCAGTCACAGTTCAGGGAAGATTTGCTGAGGCTTTCTCCCTCTCTATACATCAGTAGTGACTGTCAAATGAGGCATACATGGTTATTTCCCTCATGTGATCAGATGAGATGCTAAGAGACCAAAAAGAGAGGTCCCTGTTATGTTGATTCTTCCCATGGTTATTGAGAAGATAAAATGAAGTATTTGTAAAATGCTTTGCAAATCTCAAAAAATTCTACATAAATACTAGCGATTATTAGATTTATCCTTTGTCATGCAAAATAGAAAGCAAAAAATAAGGTGGGAAAATAAAGACTAATTTGTGATCTTACCTGTGTGAACTTGGGCAAGTCATTTAACCGCATTGCCCCAGTTTCCCCATCTGTAAATTATGTCTGGTGTTCCTTCCAGTACTAAATCTTTGATTCTGTGATCCCGTGAATTTTATATGACAAAGAGAATTCTAGTAAAAATAAATAAAAACTGGGACAGCTAGGTGGCGCATTGAATAAAGTACCAGCCCTGGAGTCAGAAGGACTTGAGTTCAAATTCTACCTCAGCCACTTAACACAAAAACTAATTGTGTGACCTTGGGCAAGTCACAACCCCAATTGCCCTCCAAAATAAAATAAAATAATTTTAAAAATTAAAAATAAATAAAAACTACAAAACAATTGATTGATGCTTTAATCAACCAAATATGTTTGAAATGAAACAATGTTGTGGAGGGAAAAGGACATAAGAGTCATGAAAGCATACTAAAGGAATGGTACTATATCCACTTCACAGATATGAAAATAATACATTACCAAGTGTTATTATGCACTTTTAGAGGATGAACTTGAATGCAATCAGAAGAAACCCAGGATAATGAGAGAACCAAAAACTATCTTTGAAGATTCAGGGAAGGAACTGGGGATGTATGGGCTAGAAAAGAGAAGATGTAGGGTAGATACCAATTGCAAGATAGATTAGACTTCCCAGAAGAGAGCACAAAGCATAATGAAGGGAATTTGCAGAGAGAAAACCTTAGGTTTTACATAGGAGAAGCTTTCCTAACAATTAGACCTAAGAAATAATGAAAATGACTGTCTCCGTGGGTAATAAGTTCCCGTCTTACTAGAGGGCTTCAAGCAGAGACTAATGGTACAAGGAATTCTTGTTCTCTTTTGTTTGGACTAGAAGGGCTCTGACGTTCCTTCCAACTGAGATTCTATGATTCTCTTATATCTGGGACATTGAAATTATGCTTTTCAAAGTGCCTTCACCTAACTTAGTCCCTATTTGCTATTCATAATAGCCTTGAAAAGAAGGCAAGAAATGTATAATTATTTCTATTTTTATTTATGACAAAATTAAGCCTCAGGTACATTAACAGACTTACCCAAGGTCACATAAGCAGTGAGCATTTTTTTTAATCCCAGCTTCTCTATTTGAGCAACCCGAAAACTATCAGTGCCCTTTATAAAAAGGGATATTTGAAAGGGGAAAGGAGGGAACAAGCATTTATATAGCACTACTATGTACCAGGAACTGTGCTGTTTTCTTGCAGTTATAATCTCATTTGATCCTAACAAAAATGCTGCAAGGTAGGGGCTGTAATCTCCATTTTACAGTTGGAGAAAATGAGGCAAATAGAGCTGGAATGACTTTGTGAGTTCTCTCTGCCATTTAGAATGTAATTTCCTAGAAAGTAGGGACTAACTTTTATCCATAGCACTTAGCACAGTGCTTGGCACATAGTAAGGAAAGGAAGGGGAAAAAGTCATTTACTAAGTACCTACTCTGGGATGAACATTATAATAAATGACTTAACTTTGATCCTGGCAACAAGCCTGTGAGCTAGGTGCTATAATTATCCACATTTTGCCATTGTGGAAACTGAGGCAGACAGAGGTTACATGACTCATCTAAGATCACTCAGTTGGTAAGTGTCTGAGGTCAAATTTAAACTCAGTACTTAATATATACTTATTCACAATTACATGCATTTGCCAGGTTGATATTATGCCTCTTTTATTATTATTATTTATTGTTTAATCTAGGCCATTATAAATGGAGCTCTTTGGAGGTACAAGCCTGGAACTCAGCAAGTCTGCTACTGCTCTGTATCCCAAAGTCTGCATAATAATGTCAAAAGGAAAGTACATATCAACATGAGTATATTACCATATAATACAACCTGGAGAATAAACCTGCAAAATCCTCAAAAGTTTGGATGTGGGAAGGATGAATTATTTACTGATTGTCATGCAAAGTCAGGCACTTCAACAAAGCATAAGCTCTGGAGGAACTCTTAGTAATAGTCTCTCTGTTGTATCATTCCTGAAATGCCCTGCAAAATAATCATTAAGTTCTCCATTCTTCTGCAGCAAGAAAAACTACAGGAGGAGCTTTAGAAATAGTGCAAACTGAAAAGACAAGGGCCACTGCCACTCAGCCACATTTGTCTCCTGTTACATCCCATTAACAATCAGGTTTAACGTATGTTTAAAGAATCCAAGTCGATTCCAGCTTCAGCCCCAATTGGTCTCAGTGCAGTGTATTCGACAAAGTATGGGCTTAATAAATATTTTTGTCTACTGGTAGCTATCTCTAAGGCAAAGGGGTGGGGGTAGAGAGAAAAAAGGGAATTATAACTTTACTATGTACTTAAAAAGGATATCAAGTTGTAAATAGATTAGCAGTTTCATGTGTAATCATCTTTTTTTATTCTACTATGTTATGGCAATTCCTATTTTATCTCATAAATTAAAAATAAATATTGTTTAAAATTGAACTGAATCTATAGACTACTGAGTGCCTTACACAGTATTAGGACCTTCAAAGGCCATTAAGGCCAAACTAGGGTAGGAAACCTACAACCTCAAGGTAACATATGGCCTTCTAGGTCCTTGGGTGCAGCCTTTTGCCTGAGTCCAGGTTTCACAGAACAAATTCTTTTTTTAAGGGGATTTGTTCTGTAAAGTTTGGATTCCATCAAAGGACCACACCTGAGAACTTAGAGGGTCATATGTGGTCTCAAGGTCACAGGTTCCCCACTCCTGAACCTTAAATTTTACATATGGGGAAACTGAGGACCCAAGATATTACCTGGCTTGCCCAACATCACACAGGTAACTTACAGTGTAAGTTATACCACTTGGTACATACGGTACTAATATCTCAGTGCATACCAACTAATTGATTGTACTGAGATATTAATTCCCCTGGGAGGTAATAATATTCATCTGTCTTATTGACAGGCCTTTTGCAAAGGACTCCACAGGTACTGTTTCATTTATCTATATTAAACCCTCTGGGATAAGTGGCAAACATTATTATTTCACAGGATTGAGAGCTGTAATGGACTTTTGATAAAATCTAGCCCACCTTTCCCATTTGATGCCCAGGGAAGACAAGGTCTAGAGAAATTAAGTGACTTGCTCAAGGTTATAAAGTGGAAATATCTGAAGCCACATCTTTCAACATCAAATCTAATGCTTGTATCACCACACCCCACTAGAATATTGCTGAGAAAATCATATATTAAGTGTCCTTGACAAAGGCATTAAGCTAATTAGTGGAAGAAGAAAGAATCCACGTTTCCTGAATCCTTTGTCTATGCCACTTCCATCAATTAATCAATCAACAAGCATTTAGTAAAATAAGTACTGTGCTAGACCCTGAGGATAAAAAGACAAAAATTAAACAGTATTTGCCCTCAGGGAACTTACATTCTATTCAGGGAAACAACATGATCATATGTATGCATTATATATATATGTATATATATATATATATATATACAATATATACAAGGGCAGCTAGGTGGTACAGTTGATAGAGTGCCAGGCCTGCAGTCAAGAAGACTAACCTTCCTGAGTTCAAATCTGATCTCAAATATTTACTAGCTGTGTGACTCTGGGCAAAACATTTAATCCTGTTTGCCTCAGTTTCTTCATCTGTAAAATCAACTGAGAAAGGGAAGGTCAAATATCACTCCAATATCTTTGCCAAGAAAACCCCAATTCAGGTAACAAGGGCTTGGACACAACTAAACAACAACTATCACATACTGCTACTACAACTACAGCTACAAAAAAAAAAAAGTTTGGCGGGGAGGGGAAGGGGTATTAGTAGCTAGAGATACCATAAAAGGTTTAATGTAGAAGGTGGCATTTGAGCTTTGCTTAAACTTATGTTGGAGAGTAAGGATTACGATAGGTGAGAAAGTTGCGAATTTCAAACTTGAGGTGATAGCCAGCCCAGAGGAAAGGGTTTGGGAGATGGAGTGTTATGTTTGAGAAACAGCAGAAAGGCCAGTTCATCTACATAGTAGAGTGTGTGAAGGGGAGTGATGTGTAATAAGACAAGAAAGGTAGGCTAGAACAAGAAATGTGAAGGGTTTAAAATGCCAGAGCACTGTCTATTTGATTCAACTGGCAATATAGGAAGACACTAGAGTTTATTGACTATCAGAGTAATGCAGTCTGATCTGTGCTATAGACAAATCATTTTGGCAGTTATATGGAAGATGGATCAGAGAAGGGAGAGAAGAGGCAGGGAGGTCAATTAGGAAGCAAATGCAATTGTCCAGGTGAGGGGTTTCATGAGCAGTGGAGATTCAGTAAAGATGAGAAGTGGTGTCCATGTAAGTAGGAAGATAGCTGCAGATATGAGAGATTTTGTGGGTACACAATCACCAAGAGTGGGCAAATGATGTGGTTTATAGGATGAGAGTTGAGATTTGAGGATGATGTTAAGGATGAGCCTGGGTGACTGAAAGAAAGGTGCTGTCCCTAACAGAGAACTTTATAAGGGAAGGGAGAGCTTTGGGGAAAAAGATAAATTCTGTTTTGAACATGTATCTGGTATATCCATTTGGAAATGTACACTAGGCAGTTGAAGATAAGAGAATGCAAGCCAAGAAAGGGTCTAGGGCTGAATATAGAGAAGATCATTGAACCCATGGGATCTTATGAAGTCACCAAGTGTGAAAGCATGGAGAAAGATGAGAATTCCCAGAAACTCAGGACATATCCAAAGTTAGGGAGCATGGTATGAATAATAATCCAGCAAAGAAGACTGGGAAGGAGTAATCAGACAGTTTGGTGTTTGTCCTTCATTCTCAAAGACAACCGTGACATCAGGAAGGTGATGCCATGACCCACAATGAATTGGATTTAAGTCAGGGAGGGCTACACAAAGTCACTAGCCTCACTTTCCCCTCCAGAGTCATCTGGGTCCAGTGACAAGATATAGATCAGAAAGACTGGAGATGGCCTCCAATCATACAGGGAGGAGGAGAAAGAAAAGAGAATTACATCCCAGAAACCCAGAGAGGAAAAAGGGTCTAGGAGTAAAGGATGGCCAACAGTGCCAAATATTGCAGACAGCTCCAAAAGAATAAGAATTTAGAAAAGGTCATGAAATTTGGTTTGATTGTTAGGACTTCTGGGTCAGGAGAACAATAAAATGACAGATTAGACTTCATTAACACTCAAAACCTCAAAAGGAAGAACAATGCAGTAGATGTAGAGTAATTCAAGCTAAAGAAAACCCCAACCAAGTAGAATCCTCATAAGGGAGGACTTATCTTTAAAGTGCTTACTCAGAACCCCTCCCTCACCAGCCTCATTCTCCTTGTAGAGATATACAAACTGATCCCTAAAATTGGCCTGGGGTCTGTGAAGGGAGACCCCCAACTGTAGAGATTATGCCTGTAATCTGGTATAATGGACTTTGCCTCCCATCTTCTCCAACTCAGCAACAAATAGCAGAAACTGACTTTACCTAACTATGGGAAAAAGGTTGGGGTATGCTGAAAATGTGCTACCTTATGCCTGGGCCTGAAATTAAGCTAGGGACCTTTGTATTTAAAAAATACTACAAGTTTTGTAGAAGAGAGAAATATATAGCTAAATATGTAATAAAGAAAGGCATAAATATATAATTAAATATGTCTAGATTTAGATATATAAACATGCTATCTCTCTTTCCTAACCTATCTTTCCTTTTTCTTTTGATTAGTATTATATAACCTAGATCAAAAATAATCATATTTTATATTTATAGTGTGCTTTTGTTCTTTTTTCAAAACATTTTCATATATATTATCTCATTATTGGTATTATAAAAATAAATGATGATTTTGATTTATAGCACCATTTCTCCTAAAACCTCAAGGTTTTATAGAGATATATAATCAATATTGAATCTCATTATTTTCACATCTGCCCTAAGAAGTGTTGAGGAAAAAAAATTTCACCTTTATATATGAGAAACTGAGGCACAAAGATAGTATGTGCAGATCTATAAAGATCACAAAAGAGTGTAGTTAAAGCTATCTTCTCAGAGTCCTTATCAAGTCTTATTTAATCAAGTCTTCCACACTGCTTAAAACAAAAACAATGAAGGACCAGCCTGACTTCCATTCTGCATTGTGTCCCATAACTCATTGTTGAATTCTGAAAGGGAAGTGAAAAACTGGAAAGTAGAAGAATACTCATCTATATTTTTGGATTTGTTCTGCTGACAAAAAAAAATATCAGCTGTTGACTTATAAATTCAATAAATTCATTCTGGAAATTTCTAAAAGAAACAAAACCTGGAACCCCACAAGGCCCATTTACAAAGTTGCTTCTCAATATGTAAATCTATCCCCATGTGTACTGCATTCTGATAAATAAGAAAACCTACAATACTAGGGGCAAAATAGAAATATAAACCATTAACCCTCGATACATAAGAAGATATAGTTACATTCTGTTATACTAGCATCTCTGCAAAGAAATAACTATAGATCATATTCATGGAACAAAACATATTCATGGCTATGAAGTAATGGTTTATGAGGAGAAAGATTCATGGATTGGGAGCTAAGGCTTGGGTTCAAGACCCATTTGTTCTAATTTTTATTCTCTCTTCTGGGTTGGTATTGGTTTTGATCCTTGCTCTGACAAGTCAATGATGTAACTGTACATCAAAAGATAGTTTGGTATTTACTCCCACACTGATGATCATAAATTTTCTTTATGCACAATATAATCAGTTTCACTTTTTGTTACTGTTATTTGATGCTCACTATGAATTATTTTGGTCATGGTAATTCATGAAGAACTGTGGTAATGGGAATGGGAATGGGAATTTGAAGATCTTCCCTGCATCAGTCCATAAATGCTGTGAATATTGCCTTGGTGATACAACTGTCTACCAACTTGTTTGATTCAATTTATTTGATCTGCATTGGTGGAGGATTTAAGAAATGCATGCGTTTTTCAAAAAACTAAAATAATTGCTGATGTGACCTACTTCACCAGTAGTTGTAAGGATCAAAAGAAATAATGTATTTAGGTACTTTGAAAATTGTAAAGCCCTATGTAAATATCATTTGTTGTAACAATAAACTCAATCAAATAAGTATCTAAAAGTATCTAAAGTATTTTAAAGTATCTCCATATAAACTTTCTCAGATGGTTGTGTGATCTTATCACTGTGCGCATTCCCTCCAATGGAGCAGATCCCAACCACCAATTTCTGTACAGCCTGTGCAATTTTTGACCACATCTTCCAAGAAGATAGCCACAGGCGTGCCCTAAACATTTTGAGGGCCTTCCCTAAACTCTCTTCACAGGAATTTATCTTGGAGTTAAGAGACCTGAGTTCAAATCTTATTTCACCTGAAATCCTGGGTGACCATGGATAACTTACTGCACTTCACTTTTCTCATTCATAAACTGGGGGAGGGGGGGTGGACTAGATTATTTCTAAAGCCCTTTTCAATTCTAGACCTAAGATCTCATGATCTCAAAAATACTAATGGAATATGTTGGATGCCTCTAGGTTATTCTTCTACATATATAGAGCATTCTTATTTTTTAATTATTCAGATAGAAAAGAAGCATATGGATCATAGGGATTGAGACCCTCAGTTAGATTTTTCATATTAATCAATCTGAGATTTTATAAGACTGGAATTTTCCTATCCTTCAAATAATGTGATAACTGATTCAATGCCCTCAAAGTGGCATTGCTTTCAACATAGGTCTCCTTAGAGTGTACTAGGTCCAGACTATCTACTTTTCCTCTCTTTATCCTCTCCAACATCATTTCTACTTCCTCTACATTCCTACCATCATATCTGGGACTATGATTTGGGGGTTCAAATGTTTTAGATCAGTGCACTATTCTAGATAATAACAAGGGTTTATTATAAAAATCCCTACAGACCTCTTGCTTTTTTTCATCTATTTGTTGTCCTCTTTCCAGATGGACCTTTAATTGTCCTCTGAGAGGCTTTGTTTAGTTGTGTCTCTCATAAAGCTTTCTTTAAACAACTTTACCCCTCCATAGCCTCTCCCTATTTTAGGTTTTATTTTTGCTATCACATGATTGACTAAAAGATACCACGATCCCATTTTATGAGGCAATACTACTCAATTTTCTACCATTCTTCTCCATAAGCTTTTACAAATGAGTTTACACTCAAAACTGGAGGTTATATCTCTTTACTCACTGATTGTCTGGTATTTAAGCTTACTAAGTTTGTATCTTGTTTGCATCTTCTTTTGCAATTGATTTACATTGTAGACACTTGTGTGAAATGGCTATAATCTATGTTGAAGTCTTTCCACCATTAATTTCTAATATTAAGGAATCAATAATTTGTATAAATAGGTCAGGTTTGAGTATTTTATTTGCACATAACTTTTTTTCATTTTATCTATATACAACATACTTATGAAACATATTATATTTAATATTGTTTGTAGGGAAGGAAGAGGGGTAATTGGCTTTTATATAGCAACTACTTTGTGTCACTTGCCCAGGATCTCACAGCTAGTAAGTATCTGAGGCTTAATTTGAATTCAGGTCTTCCTGACAGCATTCTCTCTACTGAAACACAAACTCCCTCAAAAGTATAGTAATTTGTAAAATTATATGTACTATGGTTAAATTAATAAACTAAATATTTGGATGATGTGTTATTAATTGATTATTCAAAGCCCTTTGGTACAACTTCTTTTTGAGATGCATAAATTTCTTCTGGATACTAAGAAATATGCATGCCAAGGAAATAGTATACTTAATGATAATGGAATGTATAAGTTTATGGGAGCATATCTCTCAGATGTGAGGGACCTTAGAGGCCTCTAATCCAACTCCATTTCTCAGACAACAAAACCAAGACCCAGTGGGGTTAAATGATGTCCAAGGTCACAAGGGTAGTGTGCATTTCCCCTCTCACTCCACCCTAAGTAATCTTGGGGATCATCTTGTCCAACCTGCTCATTTTGCATATATGGTATATAAGCACATGTATTATGCACATGTATGTATGCATGTATATATGCCTATATGTATGCACACATGTAAGTATACATACATGTGTATATACACAATAAGGAAATAGACAAACTTCTTACCAGAATCTAGGTCTACTGCTTGCTAGTTCAATTCTCTTTCTAATATATTATGCTTCTCCTTTTAATCAGTCATTCCAGGAGAGTGTCTGTTAATTGAAATTAATCTGGAATTAGCATAATTTTGGACAGTGTGATGCAGTTATTGTGAGATAAAGGGTGGTTTGTTAATTCACACAACTCATATCACACAAGATTGACTCAGGGATGGAAAAGACAAACAGGAAATTTTGTGGTCCCCAGCCCTCTCTCTCCAAATGAAGGGAGGAAGGAGGTAACTTTGTGGAGACTGGCACTGCTTGAGGACCCTCTGGAGGACCCTTGGTTACAGGTTAGATTG
This sequence comes from Petaurus breviceps papuanus, assembly GCF_028583685.1. NCBI lineage: Eukaryota > Metazoa > Chordata > Mammalia > Diprotodontia > Petauridae > Petaurus > Petaurus breviceps. The sequence continues at coordinate 6,657,837 of NW_027185877.1, forward strand.
TCCTTGATAATGGATATTGGTTAAACCTAGATAGAGAATAATCCCTAGATATAAATTAGTCTGTCACTGATCATCATCATTGGCCTCTGCTTACCCCCAAAAGTCTTGTAACAGCCCATTCTCAGTCTTCTTATGCTTTTAGCACCCACTTCTACCCCCCCCCAGATACACACAGACAGGAGATTTCTGCAATAGGAGTATGCTCTCCCAAGAATATAGCAAACCTCTATCTAGGAAAAGACCTCAGTATCTTTTAGGCACTGGAAAAGAAAATACTAGATTCAAAAGATAGGATTCCTACTAAAAATAAGTCATATACAGACTCATTATATACATATACATATATGTCTAGAGATGATAGATAGATAGATAGATAGATAGATAGATAGATAGATAGAGATAGAGAGAGAGAGAGATAGATAGATAGATAGATAGATAGATAGATAGATAGATAGATAGATAGATAGATAGATA
>NW_027185877.1:6658320-6660119 GCF_028583685.1 Petaurus breviceps papuanus
ATAGATAGATAGATAGATAGATAGATAGATAGATAGATAGATAGATAACCAGAGGCACATTATAAAGGTATTTTTAAAATAAACTATTAAGCAGACAAGGTCAAAATAATGACAATGAGTAGAGGCTACAGGATCTAGAATTGGAAGGGAGCTCAAGAGATAATCTAGTCCAACCTGCTTATTTTGAGGTGAGAAAACTAAGGTTCAGTGGCTTGGCCAGTATGTTCCCCAGGAGTAAACAGTCGAGCTGGGAATCAAACCTCTGTCTTGTGACATCAAGCTAGCACTCTTTCCATTGGGTCATCCTATCTACACTAGGGAGAGAGAATCATTGATGTACTTTATGGGAAGGATTGCCAAAGGAAGGTTGGATGGAGCTGTGACTCCTCTAAAATTGGCATTACTTCAATTTTTAGAAGATTTATTTAATCCTCTCTATAATCCTCAAGACACATCAAACTGTAAACTATTACATAGCAGTCCTGTAAGTTTGAAAATTTCAGAACCATAAACAGCTACTAATTGCTGTCACCCAATACTTTTTGTTGACCCTTTCAGATTCAATGTTTCTCTAACTAGGTATAGCTACAACCTGGGTGTTCCAAGAGTACATGGATAACAGGTATGTTCCAGTTTTATCTCTTTTGCCTCAGGGAAACTGGTAATTATACCAACCAGACCCTATGTGCCCATACATAGAGTCATGGACCAAAAAAGCCTGAATTAATCAACTTTCCAAGGCTGAGCAGAGATTTTAATCAAAAGACAAGTATAAAAATAAAAACAATCCCAAGAAAGTCTTAGGCTAAAAGGTCCTAGTCTTAAGCAACAAGCCACCAGAAAAGGACATGCAGAGCACAGTATCAAAGAAAGGGTTTAATGAATACTGCCAATTACAGACAAGATGCTTTACTAGATTTAGTCCATGATGCCTCCCTCTTGAACAGAAAATCAGGCAATTATCCATGCCACTCCTTTTCATTTGACATGCTTCAACATGTGGCAGCAGATATCAGGATCCTAGTCACGGTGGACACCGGGTTACCAAGTCCAGCTTAATTTAAAGTGAAGCAGTACTTTCCCCTTCAAATCTAAGAGCTTTTTACAGCATTGAGTATATGAATAACAAAGAGAAAACATGGTCCTTGAGTTCCAGAAAAGAAGCGGATAGAGCAATGAGTGTAGACAACCTTCTACCCATTCAAACTCTTGTCTCTAGAATAGGAGAGAGATGAGAATCACAAATTCTCTTTTCTCTCCATCCCTCAAGCCATTCTATTTTTGCCAAAGGAGTGAAGGAAATTGCCTTCCTGAGTTTTATTGAGTTAGAGATCCATGGATCTTCTACAGTCATAGAATCTAATGTAGAATGATATATGTATTATAGAACAAAAACTTAGAAGTCATCTAATCCCACCCAACTCATCTGACAAATGAGAAATTTTAATCTTATGGGTAGTAAGTGGCATAGAGAACTAAGATCTGAACCTAGGTTCTCTGATTCCAAACCCAATATTCTTTCTGCTTTGTCTAGTTATCCTACTCTGACTTCTTTCCTGACCTCCAGTGAAACTGGATGGCCCAGAGACATCTCAAAATCAACATGGTCGAAACTGAAATTATGATCCTTCCCCTCAAACCCTCCCCACATCTGTACTTCTCTCTTACTGTTTCCTATTACCACCATCCTCCCAGTCACCCACGCTTACAACCTAAGTGTCATGCATGACTATATTCTCTCTCTCTCTCTCTCTCTCTCTCTCTCTCTCTCTCTCTCTCTCTCTCTCTCTCTCTCTCTC
>NW_027185877.1:6660129-6664058 GCF_028583685.1 Petaurus breviceps papuanus
CTCTCTCTCTCTCTCTCTCTCTCTCTCTCTCTCTCTCTCTCTCTCTCCTTCCCCATCAGTTCACAAGTCTCTTCCTGACATATCTTGCATCCATCCATCCATTTCTTTGTCTTCCATTTTGGTCCACACTGTTCATACCAGGACTGCTGTAAAAAATCTCTAGTTGGTTTCCCTAATTGATCTCTTCCCATTTTTGTCCATACTCCACTTGGAAATCAAATTGATATTCCTAAAATACAAGCCAGTCTGACCGTGTTACCATCACCCATTCAATAAACTCCAGTGTCTCTATACTCAGGATCAAATATAAAATCATTTGTTTGCCTTTTAAAGTCCTTTATAACATGACCCTTTCCAATCCTACCAGTCTTTTTATACTTTACTCAAGTGCCTTTTGGTATTGTATGATGCTGTAGCACTGGCATCTTTGCTGTTCCTCAGATAGGACACTCTGTCTCCTGAGCCACTGCTTTTTTTGGCTATCTCCCATGCCTGGAATTCTCTTCTTCCTCACCTTTACCAAGTGATTTCCCTGACTTCCTCCTTACAGACTCAATTCACATCCTACCTTCTTCAAGATGGCCTTCCCAATCTTTCCTTCTTGCTAATGCCTTCCCTCTGATAGTACCTTCTATTTACACTGTATACATCTTGTATGTTCCTAGTTGTTTCTATATTATCTCCCCCATTTGAATTTTAGTTCCATGAGGACAAGAACCTTGCTTTTTCCTTTCTTTGTATCACCAGCATTCAGCAAAGTAACTAGCACAAAGTAAGACATTAATAAACCCCTGTCAAAGACTATCACATTGCCTCAACAAGATTCTCCTCTATCTCATTCCTTCATATAGCTGACCTTAGAAATCCTTGGCTTGGTTACATGCAAGTAATACTAATTATAGTCATTTATATGAATTGCTTACCATTTGTGCCTAATTACCATGCAGCATAATAACAATTATGCATATCATTAAATATATGGAAGATTAACTTAGTAAGTTTTATTTGATTAGGATACTACACCCTGTTCATTTATGCACATTTTTCATCATTTATGTTCATATAGTGGGGGCATAGGCTCAAACTTTTTAAAAATTGGGGAGCCATTGCTGAAATGCTAGGCCCTACACTGTGCTAACCCAAGCTGTGTGACTTGAGTAGGTCACATGCCTTCTTTACACCTCAATTTCGTCATCTGTAAAATATATACACAGAATGAAATTACTCTAGCAGAAGGTCCTTATAGTACCAGGAATTCTATCCTGAGTAGGAACTGAATCACAATAGTTCCCAGGAAAGGGGGGAAGGGGAGGGGGGGTGGATCCAAGATGGCGGCATAGAAGCAGGAAAACTATGTATGTCCCCTCCATAACCACATCAAATACCTATAAAAAATGACTTTAAACAAACTTTAGGGCTACAGGACCCACAAAGTGACAGAAAGAAACAAACCTCCCACTGAGGACAGCCCAGAAGGCTGACAGGAAGGGTCCATCTCAGTGCACTGGGAGCCAAGCCAAGCCCTCTCTGCTGATTTAGCCTCAGGGTGGCCACCACCAGCGCCAGCTGGAGGGACTTCAGAAGAATGGATCATCAGCAGCTGTTTTGGCTTCCAGAATTATCAACCCATAAATGCCAAAGACAAAGTGAGAGGTTAGTGGACTTTGTGGGAACAGGAGGTCTGGGAGTGTGGTCCGATCTCTGCCCTGGGAGGGAGAAGTGGCTGAGGCACAGCAGCCACCACCATGTGGCTGCTTCAAAGTTCTTGGCCTGCAGATTGTAGTGGGACCAACCCACCAGTCTGAGGGGTAATCCTACTTGCTTTAACCTCCTTGTATCTGGATTGCTGTCTAGGGTGGAGGTCCTGGGGTGCATGACCAGTGTGCCAGAGCCAGTGGAGGCTTCTGAGAGGGTAGCCAACTAATAGCTCTGGCAGCTAAGAAAACCCCAGTGATTTGGGACAAAGCTCTCCTCTCTGGAAGCAGAGTTCTACTCTGGCACAAAGCTCAAAAGTCAAGTAATTGAGCGGCAACATGAGCAAGCAAAGGAAGCAAAGCAAGCACAGCAATTAGACTTTGGATTTTTTTTCTGGGGACAAAAAGGATTAAAGCATGGAACAGGAGGAAGACAACAAAGTCAGAACTCCTGCACCAAACGCTTCCAAGAAAAACATGAATTGGTTACAGGCCATAGAGGAGCTTAAGAAGGATTTTGAAAACCAAATAAGAGAAGTGGAGGAAAAATTGGGAAGAGAAATGAGACTGATGCAAGAAAATCATGAAAAGAGAGTCAACAACCTGACTGAAGAAAATAACACCTTAAAAAATAGACTAACTCAGATGGCAAAAGACGCTCAAAAAGCCAAAGAGGAGAATGCCTTAAAAAGCTGAAATTGCCAGATGGAAAAAGAATCTCAAAACCTCATTGAGGAGAATCATTCCTTCAGGATTAGGTTGGAGCAAATTGAACCTAGTGACTTTATGAGAAATCAAGATACTATTAAACAGATCCAAAAGAATGAAAAAAATGGAAGGCAATGTGAAATATCTCATTGGAAAAACCATTGACCTAGAAAATAGATTCAAGAGAGATAATTTAAAAATTATTGGACTACCTGAAATCCATGATCAAAAAAAGAATGTGGAAATCATCCTTCAAGAAATTCTCAAGGAAAATTGCCCTGGTGTTTTAAAACCAGAGGGCAAAATAGAGGTTGAAAGAATCCACTGATCACCTCTTAAAAAAGATCCCAAAAACAAAACTCTTAGGAATATTATAGCCAGGTTCTGGAGTTCCCAGATCAAGGAGAAAATATTACAAGCAGCCAGAAAGAAACAATTCAAATATTGTGGAAACACAATCAGAATAACACAGGATCTGGCAGCTTCTACATTGAGGGATTGAAGGGCTTGGAATCTGATATTCCCAAGATCAAAGGAGCTAGGATTAAAACCAAGAATCACCTACCCAGCAAAACTGAGTATCATATTTCAGGGGGAAATATGGTAATTCAATGAAATAGAGGACTTTCAAGCATTCTTGATGAAAAAACCAGAGTTGAATAGAAAATTTGACATTCAGACCAAAGAAGCAAGAGAAGCATAAGAAGGTAAACAGGGAAACGAAATCATAAGGAACTTATCAAAGTTGAACTATTACATTCCTACATAGAAAAAATGATAATTGTAACTTATGAAACTTTTCTCAGTATGAGAATAGTTGAAGGGAATATAAATGTGTGTATATATATGTATATATGTACACACATATATGTATGTATGTACACATGTCTATATAGGAGGGTGTAATACATATGTGAGTGTGTGTATATATGTGTACAAGTATACATAGACAGAGGGCACGGGACTAATTGAATAGGAAGGGATACTTAAAAGGTGAACTTGAGAGGTGAGAGAGGAATATAATGAGAGGAAATGGGGAGAGACAGAATGGGGCAAATTATCTCATATAGAAGAGGCAAAGGAAAACTGTTACAATGGATAGGAAGAACAGGAAGGCAAAAGCTAATGGGTCAACCTTACTCTCATTGAGTTTGGCTTAGGGAGGGAATGACATACACACTAAATAGGGTATCTCACACTGCAGGAGAGTAGGGGGGAAGGGGATGAGAGGGGGGATGATAGAAGGGAGGGCAGGTTGTGGGGGGTGGAATTCGAAGCACACACTTTTGTAAAAGGACAGGATCAAAGTAGAGAATAGAACAAATGGGGTTCAGGATAGGATGGAAGGAAATATAGTCAGTCTTTCACAATATGGAAATGTTTTGTATAGCTACCCATGTACAACCTATATTGAATTGCTTATCTTCACAGTAAGGGTGGGTGACAAGGGAGGAAGGAAAAGAAAGACAAGAAAGACAGAAAGAAAGAAAGAAAGAAAGAAAGAAAGAAAGAAAGAAAGAAAGAAAG
>NW_027185877.1:6669058-6686934 GCF_028583685.1 Petaurus breviceps papuanus
AGAGACAGAGACAGAGACAGAGAGACAGAGAGAGAGAGAGAGACAGAGAGAGAGAGACAGAGAGAGAGAGAGAGAGAGAGAGAGAGAGAGAGAGAGAGAGAGAGAGAGAGAGAGAGAAAGAGAGAGAGAGAGAGAGAGAGAGAGCTTTTTTTAAGGAGAAACCTATGAGTCATTCTAGAAAAGTTCTTTTTGTGTAGAACTCAAATGCCTTCTTTGCATATTCTCATTAATTATTAGACAGCAATGATGACAGCATTCTAGGAAAGGACAGAATGGGTAAATATAAATTAGCTTAGGGAATAAGATGTTCAGAAACACAATGCATCATGCATATAAATTAAAACTTAAAAAAAAGACCAACCTCCTCTGGAGAACAGAGACAACTCTTGCCACTGCAGATTTTTGTTTGGAATTTCAGACTTTTCTTTGGTTCTTAGCCAATCCCATCTCTGTGGTATACCAGTAGCATCAGCCACCTGCCTCTTATGAGGATGGCGGATTTAGATTAATGACTACCCTCTGCTCATAGTTTTCATCCCAGATTCCAGTCAAGAGTTCCTTTATAAGTCCTCACCTCATCACCTCCTTAGGCAGAGACAGCAGAGAAAACAAAACATTCACCTCCTCCTCTTGAGTAGAAATGATGATGATCCTGCTGTTTCAAACCACTGTCTAGGTGTTCAGAATAGAGTTCTTGTCTCCCATTAAGTGAAGGTCCTTGTGTAAAATCTCCTTGTATATGAAATACAAGAAGCCAGAGGACCAATTCATTATTAAGTCTCTTTCCTCTGCTGCACATGTATCAACAAAATTTAATATATTTGTGTAGATCTCCCGGAATATTAAGCCTTTCAGATAGTCATTACATATAATTTAATGGAATCTCTAGCTTCCAATCCACTGGGCATATTGTATTAAATTGTTCAAAGTGCTTTCTAAGACACAGAATCTCCTCCATTGAGCTAGATGGAATAAGAATCTTACCCAAGACAATAATGAAAAAGGCTGAAAAAATCACTCAAATAAGCAATGAGTGCCTGTGGAAGAGACAAGTTTACCTCTGCTTATTGGTAGGCTCTGCTAAGTAAGTCCTGTGCATGTATGCATGAGACAAAATGTAAAAAGAATAATGAATCCAAATCAAAGAAGCTAAGCTTTAATAACACTTCTTATGCTTATTAGCTGTGTGACCTTGGGCAAGTTACATAATCACCCTGGGCCTCAGTTTTCTCAGCTGTAAAATGAGAAAATTGTCCTGCATGACCTCTAAGGTCCCTCCCCTCTCTGAAGTCTTCTTACTTCTAGAGGCTGAAGGTGTGTAACAACTGTCCCAAAGCCCATTTGTATGGGACTTTCCCCTTACTGGTTCAGTTAGTGAGAAGAGAACTTCAATATCATCAGGCCTCTTCAGGATTCTTCAAGCTTCAGATTTTCTTTGGGTGCTTTTTGCTTCCAGTTTCAAGATAGAAGAGGCCAATCCCACTTCAAATTACTGAAGGAAAAAACAAGGAAGACATGGTAGAAGCAGACAGTGTCCATTATGTTCCTATCCCCAAATTGCTTGGATAACATCTAGGACTCTCTCTTATCACTTGAGCTGAGTTACCTGCAAAAGGGGAGTTTTTTGCCCTTGTGTCCCTTTTTCCTCCAATAATTACAATGACCAGAAGTTAGACTGAACTCAATTATATCCCCTAAATTAACAATATTTAAGGGACCACATAAATATAATTATAGTCTGATACCCTCTCTATGTGAGGAAAGTAGAAATGTGGCCTCTGACCCAACAGCCTCCTTCCCCTCCTTGTGGAAATTAAGGTTCACCTTAGAGAAGAATGGTAGGGAAAGAGGTTAGAAATGACTTTTCTGCCTCTCTTAAAGTCATACAATGATGCTCCCATCCTATAGGCAAGAGAGCCCTCACCACAACACGTGGACCTTTTTCTCTACACTTTTACTTCTATGCAGAGAGATTTTGGTCCCTTCCAGGTAGCAGATCTGCAACCAGCTTGCTGCTTTCATTTGTTCTCTCTCATGTCATGTGGAGATCAGAAAAAAAGTAACTAATTGTGTTGTCGATCTTAACTTAAACTGAAAAACACAGCAAAAGACAAATAGCATCATCTCAAAGACATCTTCCATCTGAGAAACTGAAGGTTTGTGTGCAATTTATCTGCCTGAGAGTACTAGAAACACTTGAGTTCAGAAAGACAAAAGGAGAGAAAAATGACATCGTACACAGAGATGCTCCTTTCCAGAAAAGATGATGGAAGAGAGTGCCATTAGAACTCCAAAAGAAAGCAAATTAATATTGGGTTGGGGGAAGAAGGAGATGGGGAAATGGTAACCATTTCTCAGACAAAAAGATACTCAAATAAAAACAGATTTGCTGCTGCTGTAACATGATTCCCTAGTATTTTAGTAGGTCATTTTGTTTTTAAGATGACTCATTCTTCCTCTCCAACAATAAAACCATCACCTCATATCTCTCAAAGTCCAGGAACCCTATTGTGGAACTAACAATAATGTGTGAAAGGACATACATCATTTCTCTACCTTTAATCCTATTTTAGGATCAGCAAACATCACTCTTGTATAGTCAGGGCTTAATGATATTGATAACTATTAAAGAAACTATAGGCTTTCTTTTAACCAAGCAATATGCAAATATTATGTATGAGGACCAAACAACTGATAACATAGGAAGACTTTAGGAACACAACTAAAATGCAAATTGAAATGACTCATGGCCTAATTTGCTGACATTTGATTTTCCATTGTTAACTTAATACTTCAATGATCTGGAATTTTATCATTGTGGTGGATAGGCCCTCTATTAACAAAGACTGCAACATGTCTTTAACCTAGTAGGTAGTCTTCCAGTTATTGTAAGCAAAACTCTAATTACCCTATGGTCAATGTATCACCCTGTAGGCAATCTTGTGATGAGCCTCTTCAAACTTAACTAACCTATTTCTCTGACAATAGATATGAAGTAATAATAACAATAACTATAAGAAAAGTAATAATATTTGTTTGATCCAATACTTAACCTCATTTCTACATGCTGAAAATTCATACATTAATAGTCCTTCAACCTTCAATGTAAATCACAGAAATCAAAGTAAGGCACCAACTAATGGAGAAGAAAGATCCACAACACCCACCTATGATGTAACTCTCTGATAATAATGGAGTCTGTTCTGTTCTGTAAAGTCCATTGAGGGCATGGAAATAAGGACTACATACAGGGACAAAACTAGATAAGTAGTAAATATATGCAGTCATTTACTACTCCACCCCTCAACCCCATTATACCTTGAAGGGTAGACATAGGAATGAAAGAATGAGGAATACAAAACCTCAGAATTTCCATTCTTCCCTCTTCCCTCCTGTAATAAGAATGTAAATTTTGAAGATCTTCCCTGCCCCTAGGCTAATGTGCACCTGAAGCCTGGGGTGGGGGAGGCTTGTTTTTCAGTAGATACTTCTTGATTGGCCAGTGAGTCAATAAGGTTGTTACATTCTCTGAGCCAGGAGAAGGCTATATAAGCCCTGATGTGTAGCTTTGTTTTTGGGACTCACTTTGAGAAGTGTTCTGTGATTTGATCTGAATTCTGGGAAGCTGTTGTTGAGAGTCCCCCGGCTTTGAAAAACCCAGAATGTGGAAACCCAGATGTTGACTGGGTATGGATGTAATGGTTGGATAGTTTGGAAATCTGTCTACTTGATGTTTCTGTCTTGATAATTATGCCTGTATACTTTGAGGTTCAGGGTGCTGACCTTTTCTCCTGAACAAGGTAAACGATATATGTCTGACTGATTAAAGTAAGCTTGTTAACCCATTTTGAGTTGCTTTCCTTTGACAAAGCAGATCCAAGAACCTGTGGTAGCTGCAAACCCTGAGGACGCGTGGGGTGCTTGCCGCTACACCTCCCCAAAAGTCAATGAAAGAAAAAGAACTGCTTGCAATATCCTTATGTATGTAAAATTGCCAGCATCCATAGTACTTTCTGCTTCTCAGACATCAGGAATCATATGATCATATATTTGGCGCTTAGAAGGACCTTAGAGGTCAGCAAATGCAAATCCCTCATTTAACAACAAACTGTTACCTATCCAGGTTCATACAGTTAGTAAATGTCTGAGATGGGATTTGAACATGTTTTCCTGATCCTAAATCTACTGCTCTATCCACTACTCCATGTTTTTTATCTCTCTATCACTGATTATAAATATTTATCTCCCTGAAAACAGTAGTGGCAAATAAGTATTTAGCTCCCCATTTTCTGTGTGCTTGTAATCAGCGTCAGATAATATGAATAACCATACCAGTTGCCTGAGAAGTAATGACAAAAGACTGAAAGGCAATTAGAAAGATATTGTAGAAATCATTGGGTCATTAGACATTTTCAAGGTGTTGATACAAGAGGAAAATGAAGGAGAAAAAAAAGAATCTAGACTCAAAATTCACCCCAAGACAACATACTTTTTCCAACACAGTAGAAAACATAATGAAGTTCCTACCTTCTGGGAAAACTTTTGGGTGCAAACAGGATCTCCTAGAGCTGAAACACAATAAAAAAAATCAGAAATTGTGGTGAATTTGCATTTTCAGGTGTAATAATTTATTACAGGATCTGAAGAGATCTAGTTCCTTGAAAAGGGGATTTACCTTTGTCATTTGTTGAGATCTGAGAAATAGAGGTGAAATGACACATAGGATGGGATACTAGGCAGAGTAGCAGGAGATGGTATCTGCCTCCTTCTGTGTTGAGCTACAGAGAGCTATAAAAAGAATGAAAAGGAAGTTCTGGGCAAGAAGGGGCAGAGGAGCATCGTGAACAATAATGATTGATGACAGCTACTCACATATAAGAACTGTAGGCTGACCTGTGGACAGAGCAACAAAATAAAAGGGTGTGGGATGCAGGGAAGATTGCAATAACATTAGTGACTCCATTTTGCTTTTATCCACCACTTTGTGAAATTAGGTCCATGGAGTTTGGAGAAGTCACAAAATTACTGTCCCCTCCCAAGAGTCATGCAACTTAAAGAATGCCACAAAAAACCCTCTTTTCCTTCTCTTCAGTGTCTCCTGATGGTACTGATGAACAGAGGAGCCTTCATGCCAACATGGAGGAGCAATATTGTGTATCCCCTGCTAAAGCTTTCCCTAGGAGAATACTGTAAATTATTTTGACTATATAGGCCTCTGACATTTTACCAGTGGATATTGTTATATTTTGTATTGCATCTGATATTTGATTTCCTTAACTTATAAATAATCCTATATATTCATGTTTTATATCTTATATAAGGAGAGTTAGTAACCACTTTCCAGGTTGGAGTTGGTGCATCAAGTAGTATATCTCAGATTATCTGGCTGAGGGATAACAAGCTATGGTAGAAACAATATCTACTAGGGTCCCCCTCCCCCACCCAAATTATGTAGGCTAGGCCAATCACTTCCCTTAAAAGCAGGAAAGTTAACGCTGAGACTTGATTAGTCCAAGGGACTCAGCTCAAGCCATATCACCAACTGACTTAGCTTTCTGGTCACGCAAGGGCAAAAAAGAGGCCAGCCCATTTGGAATCTCTGACTTTCAGACTTGGAGGACATCCCATAGTCCTGCTAGCCACCACATCCTGCTCCACAGACCAAATGAATTTATGAGTAAATGAATGAATGAAAAAGCATTTATTAAATGCTCACTGTGTGCCAGGCATTATATGCTAAAGATAGGGTATACAAGCAAAAAAAAAAAAAAACAGTCCCTATAAACTAATTCATGGAGACAAAAAAAAAGAAAGCTCTGTTTGGCAGCAGGCATAAAATCCCAGAAGTCCTTGGGGTACAGCCCTGAGGTAGATAATAAAACCTAGAAAAGTTTATGTTACATGGTAGGTCCATGACAAATTTGGCATACTGAAGTTATTTGACAGAGAAGATGGTAGAGCCTAGACATCCTTAGGAAGCAGTGGCAGGGCAAATGGTAGAGGCCAGTGGTCCTCCATCTCCTCAGAAGGAATGGATTTATTTGTTCTGATCTCATCTAAACCATGTGAACAGTCAAGCAGCCCAGAGAGGTCTAGAAGAATAGGGTGCCCCTAGCAATGGAGGCTCTGGGCCATGGAGTAAGGAATACAGAGCCATGGGTGGCAGCATATATCTGAGACAAATGCTATATAGGGTGTCCCAAAAATCCTAGTACAGTTTCTCAAGACATTAAAGTTTAACTTCCTTTTGTTTTCTATAGGATAGTCTGTGAATGTTACACGTGATTCTAATTTCAAATTTGAACCATCAGCCCAGCCTAAGCTGTGTCTGCCCTATTATACAAGCCAAAGAAGTTAAGTCTCCAAAACTGCACCCATGGCCTTCATGACAAGGGAAAGCCTCTAATACAATGTTTTCACACCCCAAACATGAGTTCATCAGCTTTGGAACTGAAAGGGACTTTGAGGGTTATTTACTGTAGCTCCTAAATCCATTTCCTTTTTTGAGATGACTCTTGTAATTTCACTAGTTTGGGGAAATGATTAAGAAACTCCTTTCACCAGTACAGATCAACATCTCCCTGTAACTTCAAGTCTTAGATACTGCTTGTTTCACCAGAAGGCTGAATGACTTGAGTAGCATCACATAGCAAGTATATATCAGAGACAGCAACTGAACCTAGGGTTTCCTGAGTTGGAGTCTCAGGGAGGCCAAGCAATTGCAACTGCAATATGCTTTCCACCATACCACACAGTATTCCCTTTCCTATATCATTCTGATATTGCACCAGACTCATTCAGTGTTTCTTCCCCATGCTGCCTCAGGCATGCTTTCTGAAAGAGTTGGTATCCCCCAGAGAATCCCTTCAGTGGTATATACTTTCAGCATTTTCTCTCCACTATGGTTAACCCAAGATCTTGCACTCTGGCCATACCTGGTAAAAATCCAAAAAAAAAAAATTTGCATTTTTATTTTGTTGCAATTATGAGAAAGTTAAAGCTATTTTAATATAAAATATTTTTAAATGATTTGACCATTTGATACTAATTTTCTTATCATCCAAAGACACTGTTAATGGAATTTTCTGGGGTACACTATGACAAAGGATCTCTGTTGTTTTATAGAGGTCAAACTGCATTCCCATCTCTTGGTACCAGAGGAGGAGAATATTAAGTGGAAATTAGCCTGCTGTAGTCATGTCTCTTTTTATTGCATGAAGGAGACAGCTCACTAAAGAACAAATTAGAACCTTGGAAAGATCAAGCACTTTATACTGTTCCAGTGTTCTGGTGATAGAAGGGGAGAAATAAAGAAAGTAGAAAATTAATTCTTTAGCTAGGGAAGGTCTGTAACTACTTGGAGATTTTATGTTTTGTGTGTGTCATTTGCCAACCAAAAAATCTCCTTAGCCCATGTCTTAAATGTGAAACCATAAAATAGCCATGCAATTCAATTGAATAAACATTTATGAAGTGCCTTAATGTATGAGACATTGTACCAAATGCTGGGGATATGAAAGAAAAAATTAAATATCTCCTGTCCTCAAGAAGCTTACATCCCACTGATGATGTAACATATACACACAGATAGATGTAAGTAAGAAGACTTACTGAGTTAAACAATCATCCAAACACTCCCATCCCACTTAAGGGAACTAACAAGATTCTATGCCTTGATACCTCAACCAGGTCAGAACATCTCTTTTGAATAAATCTATCAAAAGCTTTAAACCAGATGCATTCACTTGAGAAGTACTTGAAAGAGACAAGATGAAATGGAGCAATGTTGCAAAAGTATATTTGAATTGGTTGAGTGGACTTGGTCATGTCTAATGAACTTTGCATATAATAGCAAGTCAATTTGGAAATCAATCATTTCAGCATCTGGTAACATAATAGATATAGTAGTCCAACCAAGTCCCAGAGGAAAAAAGATCACCTTTGGAGAAAAGGAACCTCTATTTCTTCTCTCTTGCCACTGTTGTCCAGAATTTCTCTCCTCACTCACTCCCTTTGACCTCATAAGCTTCAAAGGGTACAGGGGATTTTTTTTTATTTCCCATCAGTATTCTAGAAGGGACAAGTAATATTAGCATTCATTAAACCAAGGATGAACCAGAAACATTGAGGAAAATCAGTTTCAAGCCTCTATGAGGAAACTAGCAGAAAGGCTACAAGATACACAGGGAGAACATCATGCATACACCATGAAAATGGATAACTCACAGTCCCAAGTTGCTCCAAATCCTTTCTTCCCCTTCAAAGGGGACTCGGTGAGAAGTCCAAAATACCTCAGACATCCCAAAGCTCACAAAGTCTTCCTCCAACCAAGGCCAGTGGAAGGAGGAAGGATAGTTTAGGGGCAACATAGATTCCTTTCTCCCTTCTCCCTAAGTGATTTTCCTCAGAGTCTCCACTAAGCCATTTTCTTCTCTATTTGACTTCACAGCTGGAATGCCTGGGTTCCAAGCTGACTTGCTGTTTTGTTTTGGTTTGCTTTGCTTTTGCAAAGCCCACAGGGTATGACCAAGTATCCCTTCCCTCCAATTCAAATATGTTCCTTGTGCAACGTCTCTCCATTTCATCCAGTCACTTCTGAGGACTTTTGATCACACCTATTCTAAAACCTCTGAATGATGAATAGATCCACCAATTCAGTGATGTTCTCTCTTGGTTAAGATATCAGGCATAACATCTTTTAGTGGGGTAGTACTACCCCACTTTAAGTGGGGTGGTATAACAGATTGACTTATGCTCACTATTATTTAAATGAATACAAAATATATACAAATTAAATTAAAAAACATTTTTAAAGGAGAAGAGATTATAATAGTTGAGAAGGGGGTGATTCAGATAATTGAGGATTCTAAAAGGTGGAGGTAAAGGAGGAGAGTGTTCCAGACACAAGGAGGAGGAGCAGCCAGGGCAATGTCACATTGAGAAGAGATGAGATAAAGTGAACAGAGAGCAGTTTCCAGACCAATTTGATTGGAATGGAGAGTGTGTGAAAGAAAGTAATAAGAAATAGGACTAGAATATATCCAAGAAATAAGGTCAGACATCCTCATTTCCCTCTGAGCTCCCTTTCCCCAAAAGAATCTCATTAAAAGGCAAATTTTATTTTTCCTTAGGGCTGGTTTTCTTATAATCCTAAAGTCTACAGCACTCTTTGAACCTCAGGTATAGTACTGAACTTGTACATAAGGAAAATATTAATTTATTCATAACATATGTCTTGCAATAATGTCCCTTGATACATCAAACAGTTTCCTGTGTTTTACTTACCCACATCTTGATTGTCTGTTTCATAACTTAGAGATAAGACAGCATGGTGTAATTGGGAAAGTGCTAGAATTAGATTCAGAAGAAGCCAGAGTTCATATTCTGCTTCAGATACTTGCTAGATTAGTAACCTTAGATACTGTAGGTACATTTCTGAGCTTCAATTTGCTCAGCTATAAAATGGATATGATATCTTACTTCATAAGGTTGTTTTGAAGACCAAGAACATAATGTTTGTAGAGTACTTCACAAATCTTCAAGCACTAAAATGATCATTACTGTTGATAAAAATAATGATATTAATGATACGATAAAATCTTACAGTGAAAAGGAATCATAAAGGCTATCTGATCCAACCTTTATCTAAAGTATAAATCTCACCCAACCCTAATATCTCTGACAAGTAAGCCTACAACTTCTATTCAAATACTTCCAGTGATGGAGAACTTATTACCTTTAGAGTTAGTTCATTCCATGTTTGGACAGCTCTTTTAAGCATCTCCTTGATAATGAGTCAAAATTACCTTACATATAACATCCACTTATTGATCCTGGTTGCCTTCTAGGACTAAGTAGAATAAGTCGAGTAGTTTATAATAACATTTTCATAGTGTTTAATGATGAAGAAATGTTTTTCACTTAACATTATCTCCCATTATCTTTTAGACCAGATGTATCAAATATAGAGTTCACTGGGTGATGTGTGACCAGAAATAGATTAAAATGTAATCAGAAAATATTTAACAATAAAAAAAGTAATAAACACAGGTAACATTATATCTTAAAAACATCAATATGCAGCCCATAGGAATCCTTATGATCTTTAGTGGTCTCAGGTTTCTCTTTGAGTTTGATACCACTGCTCTACACAAAAGTGTGATATAAGGAAAGAGCACTAGATTTGACGTCTGACCTAGAATCAAATCTCAACTGCTTACTCATTGATTGGCCTAAAATAAATCACTTAACACTCTGGACATCAGTTCTTTCATTAGTTAAATGAGAGGGTTAAGCTAAATGACCTCTAAGCTACCTTTCTAGCTATAAATATATATATATATATATACACAGGTGTTTTATCCTCTCCCCTTCACAGATGAGGAAACTGAGGATCATAGAATTTATTTGAGCTGCCCCAAGGTCACACAATTAGTTGAGTAGCAGCTCTCAGACTAGAACCCAGAACTGGACTGTTCAATGTTAAGTGTAGTAAATGACCTGAGTATATGCTCACCTAATCCCTCAGCACTGAATCTATTTTGCCTAAATTCCCCATAAAGCCTATTTCTGATGCTTAACAGAAAGAACAATTGACTAAGAATCTGAGTTATAGTTCCAGTTTTTCCATTAACCAGTTGTAAGCTTAGCCTAGTCACTTAAGACACCTCAAGCCTTCATAATCCTTATCTATAAAATGAGATGATTGGATTGCATCAGTGTAATGCCAAGCAAAGGCAACTTACCAAGGTTCAAAATACCAGCATAGGTGCTCTCCATTTTATTCAGTGAAAAATTAAGAACAGAGAAAATCAAAATATAACATCATTCAAAATACAGCATTTACCAAGTGTAATTCAATAATCTCCAAGTACTACCCCACCCTTGGACATTACATCCATTTAATCAATCACAAAGTCCCTCTTCTAAATACTACTCCACCCCTAGGCTGTACATTCATTTAGTTCATCACAAAGCCCCTGTTCTCAAATGGAGATTAGTTTCCAATCATAAGTAAAGTACATTCATTTGTTCAAACACAGAGCACAAAAAGGTCAAAAGTTCCCCACCCTTGGATCACAATTGAATCTACCCCAGAGTTACAACAAGCTTAAGCACAGCATTTAATACCCAAAGAGAGGTCTTTTCTTCATCTTGACCTGAGGCAAGTTCTCAGCAATCTTTGTTCCTGAGGAGACAAAGCTTAGCAAGGCCACAAGATACATTGCCAGTGTCTTCATTAATTCATTCTCTGTCTGCAGAACAGTCCTAGGACCCCTGAAAACATTAGCAAAACCCCCTTCCAGGATTTCTGTAAACATACAACAAGAAAATCCTTCTTCAGGGCTTCTGAACCAACATCAAAATTCCAGACCCTCTGCAACAACAGCACTGTCCTTCACCAGTGGACAGAATTCACTCTCTGTCTGCAGAACAGTCCCAGGAGCTCTGAACCAACAGCAAGGTTCCATAACCTCTGCAACAACAGGACTGTCTTTCACCAGTGGACAAATCTGGCAAAACAACATCAAAACAGACAGACAAAGTACCAGCATAACAGCCATGTCTCTTCAGTCCTTGGCAGCTCTGGGTGGCAGCTCTCAAAAGTCCTGGGCAATTCAAACTGGCCCTCAGCAATCCTCTCCATCTCTCTCTGCCTCCAACATGCTGCTTCCAAAAAGTTCTTCTGCCTTTCTCTTTCCTTGTGTCTCTCTAAATTTAAGTCACCAGCTCCTCCTAGTTCAGCCCTCTCTTTTCACATCAACAAGTCCATCCCACAAGTGGGATTCACAAGCTCTGGGTTTTAACACAATCAAACCAAAAACCAAGCCAATACAGGGGGATCTTTAAATTCCATTACTGTTACAATCAGGAGCCAGCAAACTATAGCCAAATCCAAATCTGTTTCACTGTTTTTGTATAGCTTGAAAACTGAGAATGATTTTTATACCCCTAAATAAAGTTTTGTTCATTTAATAAACAAGACTTCATTTTAAGATGTAAAAAAATATTCTTAGTTCACAGGCTGTACAAAAACCTGACTACAGACCAGATTTGGCCATCAGGACAGAGTTTGCTGACCCTGGACTGGATCATCTACTTTCCTAATCTCATACTCTATGATTCTTCTTCTCTTTATGCCTAAGTATTATCAGTATTCTCCTAATCATGAAACAGGACTCATACCAGGGTCTTTTCATTCTGACATTATTCTTTTTTCCTTTGGGAAAAAAATGTACCCTAGTCATGTAGTTCTCTTGACTTCAGTACTTGGTCTTTGCTATTTTGTATTAAGTCCCTAATCTATCACATTCCCTAGTTTATGATGCTACTTTTATGGGGAAGATAGTCCTCCAATCTTCCAACACTGTTAAGAACTCCTCTGTACTTTTCCCTGGCTGCCTTTCCAAGGTAAATATATAGTTTGGTAACAAATTCCTTGCCTAAAAGAATTTTAAAAGCTTAAGCATCTCAAGAGCAGAACAAGGTTAGCCAATACTTTCACCATTTGTCATGTGGAACAAACTGCCATTCAACCAAAAGTTGAGACTATTTTTCAATCATTTCTGAGTCTTTATGACCCCATTTGGGGTTTTCTTGCCAAAGATGCTGAAGTGGCTTGTCATTTCCTACTCCAGCTCATTTTACAGATGATGAAATTGAGGCAAACAGGGTTAAGTGACTTATGCAGGGTCACACAGCTAGTAAGTATCTGAGACCATATTTGAAGACATGAAGATGAGTTCTACTGGCTCCAGGCCTGTTGCTCTATCCACTGTTCTGCTAGCCGCCCTACTTACTTTAGAGACTAGCTAGTCATTTCATAAAAATTTCTGTACTTGTAATTCTCCCAATAGAACATCACCAGGGCCTTCTTTCCCTACCCCAAAGTCTAATAGTTTTCTCTATTTTCATTTCCCGTGGTCAAAATTGCTGATCAATAAACAAACATTTATTTTTTTATCTATTTATTTTCTTTTGGTTTATAACATTCCACAATCCCTTGAGTTCCCAATTTTCTCCCCCTCCCTCTTCTCCCCCCTTCACCCCCATGGAAGCATGAAATCTGATATAGGTTCTGCAAACATCTTCACATGAAACATTAGCCAAGTTGTCAAGAAGAATTATAACCAATGGAGTGAACAATGAGAAAGAAGGAACAGAACAAAACACAAAAGAGAGAGCAGGTCGTTGGCTTCCATCTGCATCCAGATTCTGTAGTTCTTTTCTCTGGATGTGGATAGCCCTTTCCATCATGAGTCTTTTGGAGTTGTCTTACAGCCTTGCATTGCTGAGAGGAGCCCAGTCTATCAAAGTTAGTCATCACACATACGATGTGTCTGTTCTCCTCACTCAGCATCAGTTCATATAAGCCTCCTGTACTCTTGTACTTCCCTATTCAATCAACTTCCTGAAGTACAAGTCTGATCCTATGATAAAAATAAAGCAATGTTGTAAGCAATAAACAAATAACTGATACGTTTTTAAAGTGGAAATCCATAATAATGTGACTTATAACAGCACTTCATAAAGCAAAAATTATTAAATGACGGGGAAACAACAAAATAAATCAATTGGTATTTTAAATTCCCATATGTAGTTTGTGACTGCAATAGAAGATGAAGGAACAAATATAGAGGATAAGAAAATGAGAGACTAAACCAACATAAAGCAAACAAAATTAAAAGAAGAATTCAAGATATCAAAACTGAACAAAAATACACAAAACAAAAATAAAATTGTGATATGAAGCATTTCTTTTTTAAAAATTCAAAACAGAAAAAGGGTGAAAATAAAAATATTTCAAAATTTGAGTAAGAATAACAGTAAAAAAAGAAAAATAATACCTATGCAAAAGTTATAGAAAACTTTTTCAAGATATTCCAAAAATCTGGAGTAATATTGTGTTAATATTGTGTGTGCATGCACATGCACACACACATCCTTAAAAGAAAAAGAAAACATATACACATAGAGAGAACAATAATTTGGCAAAGTGAAGTGTGCATAGTTACTACTGCACAAGTGTTTCTAAATGGAGTTAAGCATAAAGAAAAATGTACAGGCATCCTGAAGGAGTCTGAACTTATAGAGGTAAAGAGCTAGGCAAGCTGAGCTGCCCGTCATCAATTCTGCCAGAAGACCCACTAAGCCTGCTCAAGGAACTCATTTCCCCTCCCATCTAATAGATATAGCTTTTTTTACAACTCATTTTTATTTAGGGGTATGGTTTTCCTTTCCTAAGAAACTCTTCTCCTGGGCGGAGCCAAGATGGTGGAGTAGAAGCACGACCTTCCTGCGGCTCCGGCTTCCACCCTCCCCAATCCATGTAAAAAGGGGACTCTAAACAAACTTTGGAGCTGCAGAACCCACAAAATGACACAGAGAAGCTAACCTCCAGCTGAGGACAGCCCAGCAGGCCAGCAGGAATCGGCCAGCACAGCGCTCTGGGAGCCGAGACCAGCCCCACGCCGAGGCTTTAGCCCCAGGGCAGGCCTGACCAGCCACCTGCCAGAGGGACGCCAGATCAGCAGCAGCTGTGGCCATTTCCAGATTTATCAATACATAGATGCGAAGGACAAGGTGAGAGGCCAGTGCAGTCTGGACTTTGGGACCCAGTAAGTGGGAGTGCATGGCTTCTACCCCCAGGGCGAGAAACCGCAGAGCGTGGCAGCTTCAGCTTCAGGCCTGCAGAGTGTAGGGGTACCAAGCACCAGTCTGAGGGGTAATCGCTCTTGCTTTAACCTGCTTGGATCTGGATTGCAGTCTAGGGTGGAGGTCCTGGGGTGTGTGTCCCGCTTGCCAGAGCATGGAGACCTCACAGAGGGCACCCATCTAATACCTCCGGCAACTGAAAAAACCCCAGCGTTTGGGATGAAAACTCCCCTGTCTGGTGGCAGAGTCCTACTGTGGCAAAAAGCCCAAAAGTCAAATAATTGAGTGGCAAAATGAGCAGGCAAAGGAAGCAAAGCAGACAGAAGATTCCAACATTACACTCCTATTTTGGGGACAAGAAGGAGCAAGGCATGGAACAGGAGGAAAACAGTGAAGTCAGAACTCCTGCACCAAAAGCTTCAAAGGAAAATACAGGCTTGTTACAGGCCATAGAGGACCTTAAGAAGCAGATAAGAAAAGCGGAGGAAAAATTGGGAAGAGAAATGAGAACAATGCAAGAAAATTATGAAATGAGAGTCAACAGCCTGACTGAAGAAAATAATACCTTAAAAAACAGACTGACTCAAATGGCAAAGGAGGTTCAAAAAGGCAATGAGGAGAAGAATGCCTTAAAAAGTCGAATTTGCCAGATGGAAAAAGAATCTCAAAAGCTCAATGAGGAGAATCATTGCTTAGAATTAGATTGGAGCAAATGGAAGATAATGACTTTATGACAAAGCAAGATGCTGTTAAACAGATCCAAACAAATGAAAGAATAGAAGGCAATGTGAAATATCTCCTGGGAAAAACCACTGACCTGGAAAATAGATCCAGGAGAGATAACTTAAAAATTATTGGACTACCTGAAAGCCATGACCACAGTAAGAACCTAGAAAGCATCCTCCAGGAAGTTCTCAAAGAAAACTGCCCTGATGTTTTAGTACCAGAGGGCAAAATAGAGGTTGAAAGAATCCACCGATCACCTCCTGAAAAAGATCCCAAAAAGAAAACTCCTAGGAATATTATAGCCAGGTTCCAGAATTCCCAGATAAAGGAGAGAATATTACAAGCAGCCAGGAAGAAACAATTTGAATATTGTGGAAACACAATCAGAATAACTCAGGATCTGGCAGCTTCTACACTGAGGGATTGAAGGGCTTGGAATGTGACATTCTGGAGGTCAAGGGAGCTGGGACTAAAACCAAGAGTCACCTACCCAGCAAAACTGAGTATCATGTCTCAGGGGAAAATTTGGTCATTCAGTGGAATAGAGGACGTTCAAGCATTCTTGCTGAAAAAACCAGAGTTGAATAGAAAATTTGACATTCAGATACAAGACACAAGAGAAGCATGAGGTAAACAGGGAAAAGAAATCATAAGGAACTTATCAAAGTTGAACTATTAACATTCCTACATGGAAAAAAATAATCGTGTTTTATGAAATTTTTCTCAGTAGTTGAAGGGATTAGAAATATATATATATGTATATATGAGGGTATATGGGCATATGAATACATATGTGAATGTGTGTATATATGTTACAGGTATACATAGATAGAGGGCACAGGACCAATTTAACAGGAAGGGATGATACTTAAATGGAGAAATTAAGAAGTGCGAGGAATATAATGAGAGGAGTTGGGGAGAGACAGATTGGGGCAAACTATCTCATACAAAAGAGGCAAGGGAAAATGGTTACAATCGAGGGGAAGAATAGGAAGGCAAAAGGGAATGGGTGAACCTTATTCCCATTGAATCTGGCTTGAGGAGGGAGCGAAATACACACTAAATAGGGGATCTCATCCTCCAGGAGAATAGGGGGGGGAAGGGGATGAGAGGGGGGATGATGGAAGGGAGGGCAGGCTGGGGGGGAGGGAAGTTGGAAGCACCCACTTTTGAAAAGGGACAGGATCAAAGTAGAGAATAGAACAAACGGGAGGTGGGATAGGAGGGATGGAAATATAGTCAGTCTTTTACAATATATCTACTATGTTATTATTTTGCATTAGTAGCACATGTACAACCTATACTGAACTGCTTGTCTTCCCAGTGGAGGTGGGTGGCAGGGGGGTAAGGAAATGAATCTGGAATTGAAAGTTTAAAATCAAATATTCAAATATATATGTGTGTGTGTATGTATATATATACATATATATATACTATTATTAATACCATCTTACATGTAATTAAGAAATAAGATATACAGGCACTGAGGCATAGAGATCCAATGGAAAAGTCGAAACGGGTATGGGAGAAAATATGGGAGAGAGCAGTTTGGAGGTGGGGATATCCTGTGGGACTGCTGTTTTGGGGGGATGGGTGGGGGAAAAACAGGGAGAAAATTTGTAACTCAAAATCTGTTGGAAATGAATGATGTAAATCAGAAGTTAATAAAGCATTTAAAAATTTAAAAAAAAGAAACTCTTCTCCTTTATGTACATGACTTGTATTTCATAGTCCTAGATGAGGCCAAAATGGTCACACTCAAGATCATAGAAATTCAAAGTTTAAAATGTCCACTCTTTATTCCTTCCACTTTCCTACTGTCCTCAATTGCTCCTAGTCCTAGATTCACATGTCAAGTCTGTACTGTTTAAGGAAAACACATTCTCTTATTTTTCTCTAACTATAAGTGTTCAAGTAGCTATCTACTTTTATATCTCTGCTCTTCTGTCCCTTATTCCTACTAGCTTGACTCTCTTATTCTCCAGCTCCAGCTCCTTCCATCGTCTACCCAGAGAGTAGACAAGAGAAGGGTGAATAGCAGAGTTAAAATCAGTTTATCCAGCCATCAGGCTCTACCCCAAACTCTCTACACTCTAAAAGCATATTACAAAGAAAAAGAATACAAGTGAAAGCATGAAAACATGTGTGGGGGGGGGAGAAATTTACATGACAATTTTGTTGTATATATGA
This sequence comes from Petaurus breviceps papuanus, assembly GCF_028583685.1. Taxonomy (NCBI): domain Eukaryota; kingdom Metazoa; phylum Chordata; class Mammalia; order Diprotodontia; family Petauridae; genus Petaurus; species Petaurus breviceps. Next base: position 6,686,630 of record NW_027185877.1, read on the forward strand.
AAGGAATAGCAATTTGCATATGGTAGATTTGCAGTTTCATGTGCAATCATCTTTTTTATTATACTGTGTTATGGAAATGTTTGTTTTATTCCATAAATTAAAAATAAAATAAATTTAAATTAAAAAAGAAAATATGATAGTGTTAGTCCTGTGAGAGTTTCAAAGGATTTGGGCTCACTTCTAGCTGGGTAGATTTAGGGAAGGTGTCATGGAGGTGCCGTTGGAACTGGACTTTGAAACATGATAATGATGATGACAATGATGATGATGATGATGATGATGATGATGATGATGATGATGATGAT
>NW_027185877.1:6686944-6735304 GCF_028583685.1 Petaurus breviceps papuanus
ATGATGATGATGATGATGATGATGATGATGATGATGATGATGATGATGATGACAATGTAGGATGATTGGTAATGGCAGCTCACATTAGTCTAGAGCTTTACAGTTTACAAAACATATTCTTGACAACTACCGTGTAGATATGTGAGGGCAGAATATGACTTTGCCATTATATGGCATATGAAATTTGTTCTTCCCACACTATTCTATAATCCTAAAAAAAAGAAACCTCATAATCTGTTTTACAGCCTAGTTATGGTATTTCACTATAGAGACTCTAGTGACAATTCTGCTGGTGAACTGAGCCCTGTGCCTTTAAGTTTTCTAGACTTTACTGTCATTTATTTCTCCCTGACCTCTTGAAGTCCAAAGTTCCCAAATTCTAACACATATAAACTGAATCTTCCCACCTTTCCCTCCACATGAAAGCCACATTGACATCCTTAAATGACTTTCCTGGTGCCCTATTTATTTCAAGTTATGAAACATCTCTGTCCTCGTTTTTAAAAATGAAGAAATGGCAGTGCTAATTGGGATGTGAGCAAGACCAGCACAGTGTAAATGTTGATTTATGCCTTCATCTCCAAATTTTTCACTTAATGGCCATTATATAACTAATTGCATATTTTTAATTAGTCATCGGGGCACCAACTTGAAGAGTGCCAATATGGAAGCTAGGTAAGACCTAGTTAAACAGAAAAGGCTTTACTCAGAAAATAATTCCTTTTCCCCTTTGATTATGATATGCTGTATAGAAAAATAACTTTTCACATAGGATGATTTCTTTTAATATTTTGCAATAAATGTAGCCTGAAACCATACCATAGGGCTCCATAGGGCAACCATGGAGGATGGTAGATATTAAGGTACAATCACATATTACCTATGCAACACATACACACACACACACACACAAATGCATTACAATGCTTGAAGGGTACCAACAACCAAAGCACTGTACCTTGCATAGGTATTATGATTATATGCAAATGTGAACCATCCTACAATGGAACTCTATGGCTTCTTCAACTGTGGGTTGCAACTCCATATGGGGTCACAGTCCACATTTTAAGAAGTGCTAAAGAAACCACAAGTGGAAAAAAAAAATTAAGTTTTATAAGCCCTGCTTTGGTATAGTTTCAGGCTACATTTACATATAAAGTACAAAGATAGTGAGACAAACATGTAGAATATGTATTTGGCAAAGATAACTCACAATTCCCAGTTATGTGTGGACTGTGAGTCTTTTCTTTCACTGTAGAATCCTTACATGACTCCCCTTAGGTGCAGGATTTCTAATGAGAAAGTTACTCAGTTGCATTCATGTCTGCTCTTCTCCATGGCTGGCTCTCTTTGCTTCTGCCAAGGATCCCATTCCATAAAACTGCTCCCTTCCTTGAAGGGCTATCTCACTGTATATCTGTCTATTTGGATGTCTCTGCACTCTGCTGGATACCTATCTCCTACTGGTCAAGTAACTCCTCTTAAGTGCACTATGACTGAAAAGAGAGGAAAGAGAAAAAAGTTCCCTCCTCCTCCATTCTAAGATCTTTCATTCCACTAGGGAAAGGGGAGGACACTTTATAAAGGATCACTGGAATACTTTATGATTATATTCTAAGCTTTCTAGATTGACGGACTGGTTAAAGATCAACTCTTCTACCTTGAGTTATACCTCAAGCACCTTGAATTGTGTATGATGCTTGAGAAATGCTTAAAGCAAGCAAGCAATTAATCAATAAACATTTATTAAGTGCCAGTCACTGTACTAAAAGGCTGATACAAAAAGAAGCAAAAGATAGTCATTGACCTCAAGGAGCTTACAATCTAAAGTATTTAATAAACACTTATTGACTAAGTAATTGGCATCTTTCCTGCTGTAGACTGTAAGTAATATTAAGGTTTTAGTTCATGAAAGATATCATATTCCTTAGTTAGAAATTTTTAGGTGTAATAATTTCACCAGTCTATCAGGTTGACTTTAGGTTTTATATACTATTAACTAGCATTTGATTCCTGGATCTACATAACTAACTTCATATCTCTCAGCTCTAGTCCTATATCACCAATTGCCTTTTAGACATCTCCAGTGGATGCCTGGTAGACATTTCAAATTCGACATATCCAAAACAGAACTAACTATCTTTCCCCAAAAACCCTCCCTTCTTCTCAACTTGCCTGTTATTGTACAGGGTGCCACTAACTTTCCAGTCACCCAGACAGGTAACCTCAATGTCATTCTCATTCACCCCACATATTTCTTTTACAATGTTATGATTTCTGCCATCATATATGTCCCCTTCTTTCCATTCACAGTCTCTTATCATTGCTTTCCTGGACTATTTCAACAGGCTTCTTAGCTGGTCTCCCTATATTAAGTTTCCCCCTATTCCAAACCAACCTTCACTCATCTGACAAAGTGATTTTTCTGAAGTGTATGACTCATCTGACAAAGTGATTTTTCTGAAGTGTGTGACTGACCATGTCACCTCCTAACTCAATGAACTCCAGTGGTTCCCTATTTTCTCCAGAATCAATTCTAAACTCTTTTATTTAGCATTTAAAGCTCTTTACTAACTGGGCCCTTCCTACCTTTCCCATCTCCTGATGCCTTATTTCTTCCAGTATAGTTCCTTCAACACTACATTTCATATCCTGCCACCATGGCTTTGTATAAGTTGTCCCCCATTCCTGGAGTGCTCTGACCCCCCATTTCTTGCCTCTTTAGTTCCTCTAACTTCCTTCAAGATTTAGCTTATGTTCTATCCCATCTATGTTCTCTCCTATGTTCTCCCCAAGAGTGCCCTCCATTTGCCTTGTGTGTATCTTGTACATACTTAGTTATTTACATATTGTCTCCCCCCATTAAAATGGAAGTTCTCAGAGGGATGGTCTACTTTGTCTTACTTTGTATCTCTAGCACTTAGCACAAATTGTAAGTGCTTAATAAATGCTCCTTAACTTGGTTTTGACCAATCTAGAAAGCTAATATATTTTGGGAAAGCTCCTAACTTACTCCCAAGATCAAAAGAGAGATAAAGGCTAGACCTGTGATTTTATAAATATCAAGAACTCAGATAAGGAAGCTCCTTCTACCAATGCAGGTTGGCACCCTCTGTGTAATGTGTAATCTTAGAGAGCTGCCTAAGGACACGGAGGTTGTGACTTGCCCAAGGTCACATAGTCAATATGAATCAGAGTCAGGACTTGAATGAGGTCAGTACTTCCTGGCTATGAGACCAGTTCTCTGCCACACCAAGGCTGCCTCTAAGCAAGTAATATTCTATTATATATGATAAATAACAACATAAATTATCTATAATAAATATATGTATAATATATTATATAAAATTATAATGTATAATAAAAAATATTTATATATAAAATATATGTATATATTATATGAAATATATTTATATTATAATGTATTATATGTGTGTGTATATATATATATATATATATATATATATATATATATATATATAACCAGCATAATGTAATGCTCTAAAGTTTGTATTGTTTGCAAGTTGGCTTGCTTGACATGCTACCACCTGGAATTTTTAATCCCAGTCCCTGTCTGATCATCTTTACTCAGATGACTTCCCAGTGTAACATTAGCTCTGGTATTCATGTCTCCAAAGAGGCACTCCTGAGTGTGTCACAACAAGGGCATTTTGATGGAATAGAATATAAGAATCTTCAAGGGTCTTGTAAGGGTGTCTTACCAGGCCTTTGTTCTACCTAAAAACAGCCTATCTGTCCTCTCTAGAAGAGCTTGTAAAGAGAAAGCATCTACAACCAAAATCCAGCTTCTGAGAGAATCATGAATGGGGTATAAGGAGGCTCTTTTCTAACACACTCCTGGCAAAATAAAATTTTTAAAAATATATTGTCATATACCTGAAATTACAAGGAAAGATTATTAGGAAACTAATTTCCCCCCAATATTGTACTTCCTATTTTCAGAACTTTTTTCTCCTCGTCTATAAATAAAAATATTTATGTTTTTAAAATTCTTTTTTTCTTTTATGTTTTATTCAGAATTTAAACATCCCAAAAGGAACCTTTCCATTTTCACAAGAGAATACAAAAAGAATATTCTATATACCAAATTCCATTCAATTTACAGTGACCAGCACAAGGCAAGTGCTCACATGGTAGTCAAAAGAAGCAGTACAAGGAAACTCTCAAGGTCTTTCTGAAGAACTTTATCATCAATTGTGAAACATAAGAAAAAATAGTACCCAGCATGGCACGCCTGAATTGAAGAAGGTGCTCTACTCCATGAGCAAAATGGAATCTCAGTAACACAAAGAAAAAATGAGATTGCAAATGCAGAGACATCTCCATCCCAAATGTTCTAATGGATTTTTTTGTGCCCAACCTGTAGTAGAGCCTTCCAAACTCACTGTACCCTGATCCCAACATCATGATGTCATTGGTCCTCTTTGAAAATAGACAAACAACCATTCCATATACCATGAGTCTCCATTTCATATATTTGCTTTACTTAAAAGTATATAATATAGTCCACATCTTACTCTCAAGACTGTCTTACTTACCTGGGCTTCTTTCTGAACATCCTTATGCTCACTTCTGTTCATTATTTTAAAATGTCATTTATGGGTTTCTAACTATTTTGCATGTGGTCTTTGTCATTAATGCAATGTTCAAATCATCTACTTCCTCCACCCTGGATATAGAGAACAATGGTTTGTGCTGTTGCCAAGTGTTCTTTCCAATAAGGAGGAATGTAAAAAAAAAAAATCAATCTTCAGTTTCCTTAACTAGAGATGAAGCAGAACTTTATTTTCCCTTGGCAGTCTGTCATCCCAGCTGTCCCTGTAGGAAGGCTTATTCAGACAACATCTAGGATGGGAAGAAAAGTAGGGTCAATCTTCCCTTCTTAAACCTTACCAACCCTCTCCAATCCAATGGGGTGTACAGTGAGTTCATGGACAAACCCTAATTTCCCAAGTCGATTCTCTTAGAAGAACTTAGCCTCGCCTATTTATTTTTTGACAGCATCTGGATTTAAAATAAAACCAATTTTCATAAGAATTTCAGATACTTCCAGTGACAAAATACATATCCTTCCCTAGGCTGCCCTCTTGATTCACCAGACTTTTTCTACCATAGCTATAGAAAGCTATTGCCATGGAATCTCATTCCATACCTGGACTTCACACACTAGCCTCCTACCCCTTCAGGCTCTCCCTTTGATTGATAGGTTCTTTGCAGAACCTCCATTTTAAGGATTTAAGCCCACCATATTTTTTATTCCTCTCCAGACTGTCCTCCTGACTCTCTACTTTCTTTACCATGTCCCTAATAGGTACTTTCATCTCTCCTTCCCTTGCCCTTTTCAGATTCTTTTATGTTGCCTTCCCAACCCACCCTCATTAGAATGTGAGCTCCTTGAGGGCAGGAACTGTCTTTCTTTCTGTTTGTATTAATATTCTTGATGTTTAGCACAGTGCCCGACACATAGTAAGCTCTTAATAAATGCTTGTTCATGTATTGATTTGCTATATCCTATAGAACAACTAACAATGTCACATTATTAACCTTCTTTCAGTTCTGCCTTCTTTTGTGTCCTATGTATCAATTGAAACCAAAATAGGAAGAGAAAAGTAGGCATATCTTCAAAGGTAGAAAAGATTCTGGAATACTTTGACTGTTCTGGTAAATTGGTCATGGTGCTAGAAGGACAATGTGTAGTGGAGATGCAACAATAGGAAAGGTCTAGACTTCCTAAATGCCATGGGTCTGACATGCTTGTGCTAATAGAAAAGAATTCACTTTACTATATTACCTTGAGCTTTGCTCACAAGGGTTTCTTGAAAGAAGATCTAAAAAAAGATAAAGAAATTTCCAGGAGTTGACTAGGAATGCTAAAAAGAATGGACAAGGCATTCAAGTTACCAGCTAACCATCCAAGGTCTCCTGAGGCACTAGAATGTGAGACTTAAAACAACCTAGTAGTGCCATGTGGACTGTGGGTGCTACATTATAAAGAGCTGAGAGGGTTATAAACTGACTTATGGTATCAATGCAAATTAAGACCCCAGGGGAAAAATGAATATGTGTGTGTTTATATATTTATGTGTATGCATGTGTATATATATTTGTATGCATGTATGTATATATGTGCATATACTATGTATGTGTATTATATATGTATATTTTATTTGTTTCTTTTATATGTTTATTTAGATATATTTACATTTATATTGAAGATGGCTAGGTGGTACAGTGAATAGAATGCCAAGCTTGAAGTGCAGAAGACTTCAAATCTAGCCTCCAGTATGTCCTAGCTGGGTGACCTTAGGCAAGTCACTTAACCCTTTTTACCCCAGTTTCTTCATCTGTAAAATGAGCAGGAGAAGGAAATAGTAAACCACTTATTCTTGCCAAGAAAACCCCAAAAGGGATCATGAAAAGTTGGATACAACTGAAAAAGATTCAACAAGAAGAAGAGATATTTACATGCATTCCCAACTCCACTCAGGCTAATGAGACTTCCCCTTTTGGTGCCAAGTTGTTTATTCAGGAATGAGAGGAGGAATTAGCCCTACTCTAATACTGCTTGGGCCAAAATGCGCATGTTCGCTTTTTGAATTTTTTAATTTACTTATTAATGTGAATCTGGGAGTTCATTACCGTAAGCAACTTCCAGAAAGCCAACATCTTTCACATTTGCCGACCAGCTACTATCCTACAACTTGTTAGAGCACTTGTTTTTAAACTTTTTTGTCTCAGGATTCTTTTATATTCTTAAAATTAATGAAGAGTCCAAAGACTTTTTATTTACACAAGTTTTATCAATTGATATTTACCATATTATAAATTAAAATATCTTAATATTATTATGAACATGGTTTTGACCCCAAAGACCTCATGAAAGGCTCTGCAGACCCCCAGGTATCCCTGGATCACATTTTGAGAACTACTGTATCAGAGTATTGCCTGAAGCACTGAGAGGAGGAATGACTTGCCCAGTCACAAAGCTTGTATGTGCAAAAGGTGGGACCTGAAACTGAGTCTTCCTGACTTCTCAGCTGGCTCTCCAGCCACTAAACTCAACTAAACGCTGTTCATTTTAGCCTCTACAAGCAAGTTTTATATCCAAATACTTATTAGAATCTTATTGTCTATGGGCTTAAGGAGTATCAAATACCTCTTAGGAAGAAGTAACCATAATGCAAGGTCATAGGGACTCAAAGACTTCTGGTACCAGTTATTAGTGTTCATTAGTGTTATTAGTGGAAAGTTCCTCAGAGTTAAACTTGATCACCCTATCCTCAACTGACTCATAGATCATGTATTTATGAAAATTGCAGTACAACTTTACTAATTTGACTGACTGGGAGAATGCTAGTCACAAAGAATAAAGAGCTTGAATTATTTTATTTAAAGAAATACATGTTTATTTCTCAGATGTAGGTCAATTATTTCAGTTGTAAAGTAAGGGACACCATTTGGAGCCTATACTCATAAGCAGAAAAGAACAATTTACCATTAGCATGTCATTATTTATAAATTAGGGTTTCTAAAATGTTTGAAACTATTCATTACAGAATCATTCATTTAGAGCTAGAGGGGACCTTTAAGATCATCTAGTTTTCCAAGCTTGCCTGAAATTTTGTTCACTGTATTAATCTTCATAATATACCCCTTTTTCATAGACAGGGAGTGAAAAGGAAAACTTAAGCTACTATTCAATCCTCCTTTCTTCTCTCCTTCCTTCCCCTTCCCTCCCCTTTCCTTTCATTCCTTTCCCTCTCCTTTCCTTTATTTTCTTCTTCTTCTTCCTCTTCTTCTATCTGCTTCTATCTGTATCTCTGTCTCATTTTCTCTCAGTATCTACCTTTCTGCCTTCTCTGTGTGTGTCTCTGTCTCTGTCTCTGTCTCTCTGACTCTCTCTCTGTCTGTCTCTCTGTCTGTCTCTCTGTCTCTGTCTCTCTCTGTCTCTCTCTCTCTCTCTCTCTGTCTCTCTCTCACTCACTCACTCACTTTCCCTCTCCCTCTCCCTTTCCCTCTCCGTCTTCCTCTCTCCCTTTGTCCTGGGACCAATTCATTCTTCATCTTCAGGGCTTCATTAGTAGATATCCTGATATATCAGTATCTTTGCTGTGATTATGCAGATGCTACACGGTGTTGATGCCTTCCTGATGTCCTGAGGGGTTTGGTTTTATAAAGATTCTCCTAGGATATATGTGTTCATGCAGTGAATGTTTAATATTAACTGGCCTCCTGCTATGCTGGTCAGAAAGTGGTGATTTGTTGCCATTCCAATTCCTTACTAACAATCAGTCATGACTTCTCAGTTCTCAGCAGACTGAAAGCAGTTGTTAGAGGTTAGATGCAGCAGAAACTGATCATACACAGAAAAGTGGCTGGCACATGAGACAAATTTCTTTGGTCCTTTACTCCACTGTTATGCAGTCATGCCGAATAATGTTGATTTCATTCACTCCCAAGAAGCTTAAGCAACTTTAGTTCATGCTTTTTTTTTTTGCTATTTATAATGATCATTGGAATCATCTCTGACTATCTTCATACAGAGCACGGCGGTGAGGGGAGAGATCTCAAATATTTCAAAGCACTGTCCAAGCTAGAAGGGGTCTCATTACAGTTTTTTTTTTTTTCAATTACCACACCATTCTTATTTGTCCTGGCTTCACATCAGGGGATTCCATGATAGCTCTTGCTTTTTATTTAGGGAATTTGCTCCCGTCTTCAACTGGGCTTCGTGTTTCTAGTGATCAATTCGAATATCTTTTGTAATCACATCATTTAGGGGAGGGAAGGCTCCCAGCATCTACAGTAATTGAGGGGGAAAATATTTTTAGGTTTTCTAAGGCACATAATAAACTATAAATAAAAACTCAGCAGGGTTTAAGTTTTGTATTTAGAAAAGCAAAATCAGACACTGCTTTGAAATGTCTCTCAGCTCCCTTTCCACACCCTTACCAACTTGCTTAGGTAGAATGGGGATTAGGATAATGATAAAATACATTATTTAAATGATCAGGTCCTCTGTAGCAGCCTTTATCAGTCTAATTAGGACCAGTAGGACATAGAGGGCCTGAGGCAAATCTGTAGGTTCTTAAGTATTCCTACACTGATCTTTATTAGGCTGACAGGAGATTGGATTGGTCTGTATTTATTGCCAGTATTCCCTAGGGTCGAGGGGCAGGTCTTTAATAGCCACAGTGTGGCAAAGTTGATAGCATGTAATGGATGAATAAGGTAACCTTTTAGAGAAGTTAGCACTGTTCCTTTCATAAGTCACAGGCTGAGCAAATTGCTATGAGAACAAGAAAGGATTACATCACCACAGGAGATAAGGAAAAGGTTTCCTGATCCAGGAGGGTATAGATCTTTTTAGGAAAGGTCATCATCTTCTACCATTTTTACCTGTACAAATTGTAATGTAACTGCTAAGCCACCTTTCCTCTCTGAATCTCTGCTTCCTGATCTGCAAAATAAGGGATTGGGATTGAGATGTATTTAAGATCACAACCAGCCTGAACAATCTATGGTTCTTTGAAATATGAAATATGACTATAAAGCCATGTGAGTATTTTTAACCAGCATATAAGTACTTACACATCCAAATGAGTATTGTTCCCTTCAAAGTAGTAAACTTGGGAGAGTATGCACTTATACCAATAACACTGCCATTGCTTGCACCTGTTGAGAGAGTTCCTATTCTGAAACCACCTTAAGAGTATGTAGTATATTTTGAGGACAACAATCCTTCACCCTTTATGGAGGTGATCTCAATATTTAGAAACCAAAAGTTATTTGAAGAAAAAATCCAGTGACTAAAGTGGATTATCAAGATGGGTAACAATATTTGGAGCAAACAATGTCACTGATTTTTTTGGGTTGTCTCAAGAAATCCCAAGATAGTACTCTAATATTATTTGGAGCAATGTCGGCATCTTTAAGAAAAGTGTCCACTTGGAAGGGGACAACACTCCTTTATTATAAAGCTCTGATATCTATTTTTTTAAATAGCAGTCCCATTACTTTAGTTACACAATAAAGGTAGGATTCATGGCTCCTCTGTTGTTTCAGAGATATCAGTGAGGGTTTTTGTTTTCTTTCTATCTCTCAGCTTCAACAGGCAGGTCAGTTTTATTCTTACCTTGCCAGGGTTCAGACCTCCACCCCATTTCCTGATCTTTAAGCAAACCATTACCTCCACTTCCTCTCTCTCCACTGGTTACCTGAACTCAGTTCTTGGGTCCCTCAATTCAAATAATCAAATCAATTCAGCAAGCATTTTTGGGGTGCTTTTTACTTTTAGTTTACTTGGGGGGTTTGTTTACTTTTAGTTTACAAGATTCAATTCCACAATTCCTTGTTTCAAATTTTTTCTCCTTCCCCCCGCCCCATGACGGCATACAATCAATGATAAGATCTGCAAATACTTTCACATTAAACATTAGTGAGGTTATAAAGACGGATTGTATCAGATGGAATGAGAAATAAAACCAAACAAGAAAAAGAAAAAGATCAGGTAGTTTGCTTCAATCTGGATTCAAACTCAGTTCTTTCTAGTTCTTTCTCTGGATGTAGACATCTCTCTCCATCATGAGTCTTTTGGGATTGACTTATATCTAAGAAGAGTCTAGTCTATCAAAGCTGGTCATCACACATACATTGTATCTGTAATTGTGTACAAATTTCTCCTGGTTCTACTCTTCTCACTCAGCATCAGTTTGTATAAGCCTCTCCAGGTAAATATGAAGTCCACTTGCTCCTTGTTTCTTATAGCACAATAGTATTCCATTACATGCATATACCACAACTTGTTCAGCCATTCCCCAATTGATGGGCACCCCCTTAATTTCCAATTCTTTGCCACCACAAAAAAGCTGCTATAAATATTTTTGTACAGATGGGTCTTCCTCCCACTTCTGTGATCTCTTTGGGATATAGCCCTAGAAGAGGTATTTCAGCAAGCATTTATTAAGGCTTACTTGTGCTAAGCAGTGGAAATATAAATGTAAACAGAAAGAGAGACATTTCTGGCCCTCCAAGAACTTATATTCCAGTGGGGGAAGACAGCATAAAAAGAGGAACTTAAAAGCAAGGGGTGAGAGTGTGAGGGAGAGAATCATTGAAGGTATTTTGCACAGGGAGAGGGATGGGGATGATTGCACAGAAAGTCTAGGAGAATCAGGGAAGGAATAAAGGAATTATAGATTTAATTTTGCCTTTTCTTCCCTGGACTAAGACCTCCATATCACTTATTGCTTGCTCAGCATCCTGCTGTATCAATCAGACCTTCATCTCTTCATCCTTAGGAGTATCCTGACCCTCTTTACAATTCAACTTTATGTTGTCTTCCCATTAGGGTGTAAACTCTTTGAGGGTAGGAAGGGTCTTCTTTGCTTGTATTTGTATTTTCCAGTGCTTAATATAGTGCCTATCTAATGAGAAAGGCTCCCCAGACAGAAAGACTATCAAAATCTAAAATAAATTGTGAACTTAATTTCTTGAAGAAATAATAATAGTTAATACTTATACAATGCTTTAATATCTATATATTATATATAGATTATATATATATTATATATATATAGAGAGATATCTATATCTCTCTATAGATACACATATACATATATATGTATTGATGCTGTTAGTCATGGAGGATTATGGAAAATTATGTCAAATTTTGGTTACCTGGAGAAGTTCATCAGCATTGTACATCGATTTCATGAAGGCATGTTTGAATGCCTTTTGAAAAGGCAACATGCCAAAATCAAAGTGGAGGGAGTGTTGGTGCATGACTTTCTGTTTGCAGATGATTGTGCACTCAATGAAGCCTCTGAAGCTGAGACGCAACAAAATATGGATCAATTCTCTACTGCTTGTGTTAATTTTGGCCTTACAAATAATATCAAGAAAACACATGTGCTCCATCAGCCACCACCACACCATCCATACATGGAGACATCAGCTACAGCAAATGGAGAAGTTTTGAATGCTGTGTATAAGTTCATTTACCTTGGTAGTGTACTTTCCAGGGATGTACACATTGATAATGAGGTCGACACAGGCATTGTCAGAGCAAGTTCAGTGTTTGGGAGGCTCCAAAGGAAAATGTGGGAGAAAAGAGGTATCAGACTGACTACCAAACTAAGGTCTACAAAGCCATTGTGCTGACCTCATTGTTGTAAGCCTCTGAAACCTGAACAGTCTACCAGTGCCATGCCAAGAAACTGAATCACTTCCATTTGAAATGTCTTAGGAAGATTCTGAAGATCACCTGGCAGGATAACATACCAGACACTTTAGTTTGAGTCCTTACTCAAACTAAACTGCCAAGCATTCAAACTATACTTCTGAGAGCACCATTCCAATGGTCCAGCCACATTGTTCAATGCAAAACCTATGCTTGCCAAAAACTATTTTATGGAGAATTCACACAGGGCAAGAATTCACGTGGTAATCAGAAGAAGCAATACAAAGACATTCTCAAGGTCTCTCTGAAGAACTTTGGAAGTGATTGTGTGACAGGGGAGACACCAGCACAGGATTGCTCAGCATGGCATGCCCCCATCAGATAAGGTGCTATAAGCAAAGAAGAATTGAAACAACTCGAAGGAAACACAGGATACACAAATTTAACAGATCCACCCCAAATGTTCAAACTGAGTATTTGTGCCCAACCTGTGGTACAGCATTCCAAGCTCACATTGCTCTGATCAGCCACAATCGGACACATTGAAACTTGACTTTAGCATAGTGATGTCATTTTTAGCCCTCTTTGAAAACAAAGAACAACCAACCAACCATTGAATGTATATGTAAATATATATATATATATGTATAGAAATATTGAGATAGAAAGGATGGAAGGAAGGAAGGAAAGAAGGAAGGAAGGAAAGAAGGAAGGAAGGAAGGAAGGAAGGAAGGAAGGAAGGAAGGAAGGAAGGAAGGAAGGAAGGAAGGAAGGAAGGAAGGAAGGAAGGAAGGAAGGAAGGAAGGAAAGGAGGGAGGGAGGGAGGGAGGAAGGAAGGAAGGAAGGAAGGAAGGAAGGAAGGAAGGAAGGAAGGAAGGAAGGAAGGAAGGAAGGAAGGAAGGAAGGAAGGAAGGAAGGAAGGAAAAAAAGAAAGAAAGAAGTTATTTAGATAAGAACGCCAAGGTCATTCTGTGATAAAGAACTGGGTCTGAGGAGAGGGGAGGAGGGAAGTAAACTTCACTAAGCATTGTGGAATTTGTAGGCTTTGGTCTCATTTTTCTAGGCAAGAACTCCTCCTCAAGATAAACAACAGATAGTCAGACTTGAAGAGCCCAGGGATAGGAAGAGGAGGGAAAGGGAGAAAGAAGAAAGGAGAATTTGTTCACCCTGTCCCAGTTGATACTCTGCAGAGTTGGAGGCAGGCTAAGAGAGGTTGAAAAGATACAACATGAAGGTCAATGGCTGAGAGGCAAATTTTTTCCCAGGTGAGATTCTTTTTAAATAATTTATGAAGTACCTACTATGTGCCAGGCGCTGTGCTAAGTGTTTTGCAAATATCTAATTTTAGCCTCAAAAAAAAAAAAACCTGAAAGGTAGGTGCTATTATTATTCTCATTTTATAGTTGAGGAAAGAGAAGCAGGCAGTGTTTAAGTGACTTACCCAGGGTCCCAAATGTCTGAGAAGTTTTCCTAACTCCAGGCCCTAGTACTCTATCAACTACACCACCTAGATAACTCTACTTCACTTCAGCTCAACAGTGTAGGAAGTTCTGTTCAGAGCAAATGCATTTTAGAGAACATGAAAGAACAAGATAACCAACAACCTCTTCCCCTCCCCCAACTTCCTTGTTAATTGGTAAGCACTACATGCTACTAGCTAAGCTGTTTCCTTTAAAATGACATATGTCCTTTATTAAAATATGGTCAACTAGGACATATGTTTTTCCCTTGGATCTCTTTGCTCATAGTCTGATTATGCAGCAGGATAGCCCTAGTAGTTTAAGCCTAGCAGAAACAAGTTAACAAGGAAGTCTTTTGCTTAGTTCCTTAGATTGGGCACACCAATCCCTAAAGTCAAGGTAAAATACTTTTAAGTCACTGGCTTTGGTGCTGTTTCTATTAAACCTTCTCCCAGTCAGCCTCCAGTTTCCCTAGACAACTTCAACTAAGGAAGGGGAGATAAATTCTCCTCTCCTTTCTTTTACCTTCACTCCACTTCCACTCCATTGTTAGAGAATGTCTCTCTTACTGAGGGGGAATATGTTATAAACTGTATTTATCTAGTATTCTGCTACTTATCAGTTCACATAGATAGAAATCTAAACTTGTCATTCCCTAAGATTAATGAACCTGACTTTCATTGTGAAGTTTCAGTGTTACATATACATTTTCTCATTTGGTCCTCAAAACTATCATGTGTGGTGGTTGCTATTATTAACCCAATTTTACAGATGAGAAAACTGAGACTGAGGGAGGTTAAGTAACTTGTCCAGGCCCACACAATAAATATCTGAGGCATATTTGAACCCAGGTCTTGATCCAGGACTCAATCCAACGTAATATTTTGCCTCCCTTCATCTGGTTTGACATGTTAGTTTATGTCTGTCTTGAGAATATTTTTGGAAATTAAATGATCTCTCTATGCAAATCACTCCCAAATCTATACATCCAGTCTTAGTTTCTCACCTGAGTGCTTGTCCTGTATCACCAACTGACTTCTGTATATCATCATCCACATATCCCTTCAACTTTTCAAACATAACATGTCTAAATTAGGACTCAATATCTTCTTTCTTATAATTAACTCCTTTTCCCAAACTTTCTTACTTCTGTTGAAGTACCATCATGCTTCCAGTACCCAGGTTCATAACCTTTGAATCAGTCATCCAGTCAGTCAATAAGCATTCATTAAGTACTTACTATGTGCCAGACTAATCAGATGATATCAGGTGATAAATTATTCTCATAGTGAAGACATCAACATTAAGGAGGACTTGGAAAGCCAAGTGTTATAGGTGATGAAGGAGAGAATTCCAGGTAAGATGATGAAAATAAGGCATGGAATCTGGAGATGGGGTGTCTTATGTGAGGAACAACAAGGAGACCAGAGTATCTTGATCATGAAGTACGTGAAATGTGCAAAAAAACTGAACACATAGGAAGAGACTAGAGTATATAGGGAGAAAGGAGGTTGGAAGAGAGGGAGGGAGGGAGGGAGGGAGGGAGGAAGGAAGGAAGGAAGGAAGGAAGGAAGGAAGGAAGGAAGGAAGGAGGGAAGGAAGCAATACAATGATCCAACACAGCTCTGAAAGACTTATGATTAAAAAATGCTATACATGTCCAGAGGAAGAACTGATGAAGTCTGAACACAAATAGAACCATATTATTTTCCACTTTTTATATGGGGAGGTTGGTCTATTTTCTTTCACAACATGACTAATATGGAAATGTTTTGCATTACTGCATATGTAAAACCTATATAAAATTGTTTATCTCCTCAATGAGTGGGGAGGAAAGAAAGAGGGAGAGAATTTGGAACTCAAATTTTAAAAAGTAAATGTTAAAATTGTTTTACATGTTATTGGAAAAAAAATAAAGTATTTTAAAACCAAAAATAATCTTTTGTAAAAAGCCAAAGCTCATGGGACTACATGCTTTCATATAAAATTTTATTTCTCTATATCAAGATTTTCAAACTCATGATCAAGTCAGTTTTAAAGGTCATTTAAAATGCAGAAACAAAACATGGAAATGATACGTTCAGTATATTGTTCCTTGGTATAGGAGGTGAGTAGGGTGAAAGTAACCATGGTTAATAGTAGTATCATCTCCTAGAAAAAAATAAAATTTTGTCTCCTGAATGCATAGTAGGGAAGGAAAAAATTATTCAAGGATAGACTAACACAAATATCAAACCTAAGCATTTGCTATTAATAGCTATTCAAGCAGCACTTCTTTACCTATTCACATCCCCTGCCTTTCCTTCTACAAGCAAGTATCTCCTTTGAATTAGAAGTGATGTGAACATAGTCTGAGAAATCACTCCTCTGGACACCTTCTGCTAAAAAAAAGAGCACATTCTTTTGCTCCTGCTGTAAATGTGAATGCATATTCCAATGACATCAGCATAAAGGCTCAAGGCTTAAAACTGAAATGAAGAAGAGGTCTGATGTTAAAACTTCTTCCCAAGATGAAACATAATTTTTGTTCCAGAAGCTCAATAGCCTGGGAGGGTGCATGCCTGATTGTAGGAGCAAAGGTAAGGCATTTAACATTTTCAGTGCTATGGCCTAAAGAGGCAGCATTTATCTTGAAGTAAGATTTTAATATTCCTCAGATTTTCTATTTTGATGCTCAGAACCAATAGACATTGATTAATTTTTTTCTGCTTTTGTCTCTAGAAAAGGCATATCATCTGTACAGAGCTGGTTGGAAATTTTATACAACTCCAAAAAGTTGTTAGAATCATTAAGGAGACTCTAGTAGTTACTCTTGGCCACAAGGATGACAAATTATGTAGTACCATTTGAGAAGATGATAATATATTACATTTATGTGTATTATCCATTCCTCTACTCTATAATTACATTCATTCCCCCAAATAACAGATGACAACTTTTCCCCTCAGGGTTGTAAAAGTAACTCAAAGGAAAGGAGTGGGACTCATTTCTAGTACAATAGTTCACAAGCCCCCACCAATATGCTCTCTATTAATAATTAGCTAGATGGATTTAATTAGCTTTCTAGAAAATGTATTTACTAAATACAGTTAGTATAGCTGGCACAAAAGAATTAATGTTAGAAAATATTTCTGCCCTCCCCTATCTACCCACACAAAAAGCAACAACCTAGGAACACACACTTCACCAATTCACATAGAATGAATGGGCAGAGTGGATTTCAAACTTAAAGTGGTAGCAAGGCACATGAACAAAAAATACATATAGTAAATTAGGTACCTCCCCACTCCTGGCCTGGAAAATTCTCTTCTTCCTTCATGGAGTCCTTAGGACTTTAAGTTTTCCTTAGGTATTGATTTTTGGAGGGTTCTGAGGATCCATGACTTTCTAGAATCCATAAGCCAGCACTTCCCTCTTCCATGAGAAGTCACACTCCATAAAGTTGCCACCATCTTTGGATGTGCAACAGCTTCCCTATTGTTAGCCACTACCACTCTGATGGCCAGTGTCTGGCCATCTCAACTCTGAATACCAATGGTGGGACTTCTGTTATCTCAAAATCTCACAAGGTCACCTGGATACTTCTATATTAGAAGATTCATTAATCTAAGACCAGGAAAGAGTAAAAAAGACATAGGTAGCATTTGCTCATGGGAGACAGTACTGTTACGCTCTTTCTCAACTGAAGTTTTGTGACTAGCTTCAAATAGTCCTGCCTCTCTACAGCCACAAAGGAAAATGGAGCAATTAAGGATATATTGGCCCTTTTGTATATTTACTCAACTGTTGCTTTAACAATTCTTGAATAATCAGTTCTTTTACCCCATAACTAGTTAGAAAACTTTGTAGCATCACACAGTACAAAGCCCCTCAATCACATAGAGCCAGGAGTAGACTTACTCCAAGCTTCCACAGAGTCACTTGGACTGGACCCAGATAAAAAAAATCTATACATACTCCAAGGACAGGTCCCCTAATTCAATCCAGTGAATAGGTGTAAGGGTTATGGGATTTAAAGATCTTCCATGCCCCGTTGGACTTGCTGACGTAGCAGGAAGGGGCGGAGCAAGAGGAAGCGGAAGCCAAGCTAGCGTTCCTGAGGTGGCTGGCGGTGGTGGCAACAGCGGCGGCAGCAGCAGAGGCAGTGGCAGAGCGAAGCCCTTTTTGAGTTAGGACTGCTAAGGACTTTCTGCTAAGGACTCCTGCTGAGGACTGCCAGGGGCCGGAGCTGCTGGGAGCGCGCTTCCAGGACGCTGGGTGGTTGCTGTGCGTGGGGAAAGGAGGACCTTTGCCTGAGGTAGCCTGTTCTGTTTTAAAGGCTTGAAAATGTGGGTGCTTTCTATTTTATCTACCTGTGCCAATATCATAACTACTCTGATGGCTTACTTTCTGGTTTTGGGACTCAGTCTTTTGGTATCTTAATAAATTTTCTAGTTTATTTCCCCATATGGCAAGCATGACGTATTTTGTAATGGATAATTATATCAGCATATTTGTAATCTCCATAGGCATTGTGAATATGGCATTGCTGATACAATAGGACACTGGACTTAAGAGTGAGAAAGACCTGACATCAAATCTTGCCATGGATACTTCCTAGCTATATGGCTGTGAGCAATTTGCTTAATTTCTTTCATAATATTATTACATGATGAGTACATCATGAGTACATGAACTAAGTTTAAGGTAGAAAGTTCTGAGTGTTTCTATGAGTGAGAACAAAAAGTGAAAATAAATTGGTGTTATATTCTTCATTGTTTTGTAGTATCTCTGCTTCCTTTCCCTCTGTCAATACTGATGAAAGAGTTAACCCATATCAGATCTCATGTGGCCTTCTTTGTTCAACTTCTAGAGTATACTCTGAATATCCAGCACCCATAATTGAGGTGGTTTCACTCAATATAGTATCCTTTTAAAGTGGCAAGTAAAGATTGTGAAAGTTATTGCATATTTCTCACAGGACATTCAAAAGATAATCCTTAGTATTTAGAAAAGAATTTATTAAAGCCTCCAAATTATATGGCACTTTTTCAATGTTTTAGTCTTTTGTTGAATAAAATAATGCTAAAAGTTGGCATTTATGGTGTGTTTAAGCCTTGCTCTCTCTCAAAAGAAAAAGAGAGAGGGAGGGAGGGAGGGAGGGAGGGAGGGAAGGAAGGAAGGAAGGAAGGAAGGAAGGAAGGAAGGAAGGAAGGAAAAATAAAATTTCAGTGCTATTTACATTTGATTTCATAGGTATGGTTATTCCCTCCGCCTGTGTTGACCACAACCCTTACATGCCTTTTCCTCCTGTTCATGTTTTCCCAAAAATTTTTCATAAAACACCTACATAATCCTCTAAAGGTCTTCTTTTTCTTTTAACATCTCAGGGGTATAATCGATGGTTTCTTATGTCATGAGGTACATGGTGGTGCAGTGGGTCAAGTGGTGGGTCTGGAGTCATGAAGATCTGCATTCAAATGTGTCCTTGGATACTTACTAGCTGTGTAGTTGCTTAACCTTTGTTGGCCTATTTCCTCAATTGTAGAATGGGGATAATAATAGCACCTGTATCCCAGGGTTGTTGTGAGGATCAAATAAGATAACATTTGACTGATAGTCTTCTCTCCCCTCTGACTGGAGGGCTGTAGGATGGAGTACCAAATTCCTTCCAATGCCTTCCTTTATAGAGGGCAGAAACTGAACTTTTGGGGTTCATTCCACTCTACATCTACTGTTCTGACTGGTTTCAACTCCAGGGAATAAGATGCTCTTCCCAGGTTAAACTCATTACTAGCTCCTTCAGCCTCCACTTGCCTGTGATTGGAAGAATGGAGGGCAGAGTACTAAACTCTTCCCAAAGTCTTCTTTTATAGAAGACAAAAACTGGACTTTTGAGACTACAAAGTCTTTTTCAACATAATTTTAAAATGTCATTCTTTTCCCTCACTCCTTGCACCAACCCCCTGTCTATACTTCTCTCCCTCCCGCCCTCCCCATGCCTGTACATGTATAAGGTCTGGAGTAAAATCTTCGTGTAAATACTCTCCCATGGTTACTAATTTCATAGCATATGTGCAGGTCAGAGACATGTCACTTTATGCTATTTGAAAAAATAGCATAACCTAAAGAAAACCTCAGTCAGTAAACAATATTTCCATTCTTTCATACAGAGGTACTAGCACTTCCTTCCTGTATTTTTTTTTCCTTAACCTAACAGGTGTTTAGGTTTGGTAGAGGGAGGAATGTATCAGACCTGTGGTTTAACTGTCAGGAATTCCCACTGAGGAAACTCCCTCTGCCAATGCAGGTGTTGGTACCTGCTCTGCAACTTTTAGTCTTAGAGAGTTATCTTAGGCACTGAGAAGTTAAATCATAAGATAATAGTTTTAGAAGTGTACGTGAGCTTAAAGGTCATTTTACAGGTGACGAAACTGAAGTCCAGAAAGGTGAGGTGACTTACACAGCATCATGAAGCTAGTAAGAATCTAGGGAAAGATTTAAATGCAAGTTTTTCTGACTAAATCCAATGATCTATCAACAGCTCCACTCAGCTGCTAACATATTTATGATCATGCAAACAGTATGCACCAGAGGTGGGATTTGACGAACAGCTAAAAGCTACCATTTATATAGTGATAGAAGGTTTGCAAAGAGCTTTGATATTTATCATCTCATTTTATCCTCCCAACAATCCTACAAGCTGGGCACTATTGTTATTCCCATTTTTACAGATGAGGAAACTGAGACTGAGAGGTTAAGTGACTTGCCCAGGGTCACACATTTAGTATCTGAGACAGGATTTGAACTCATGTCTATTTCCCAGGTATACTCTGTCCACCACACTTAGCTGCTTCTCATGTGGTTTGGTTTTCAAGGCTTCCTGGTAAGGGGGCATTTGTCTTCTTCCTATGAGGCATAAGCTTTAAAAGGAGAATTTTATTCCTCCCATTAGAAGGGGGAGGAGAGGGGAAAGAGCCTTATAGAATGCCTAGTATCCTTGCATATCATACAGAAGTTGTGTTCTTAAAGGAGCCCTTTCCTTGGCATCTCTAGAGTCTGTGTGCACGTGAGACACTCAGATCCATGAAGCCTCCATAAATGATTCATCACTGAAACATGCCAATACACACAGAAAAAAAAGGCAGCTCCACTCTGCTCATGAACCACATTGGAGCTACAATTCCAATGCTACATCCTGCCTTATATCTCAATCCTTTTCTCCCCAGTGGAAATGACATGCGTCTCTCTTGCACACATGCTACAGGATTGGTATCCATGGGAGAGAATTTGCCTGAGGATTTTACTCCAGGCCTCATACATGTACAGGCATGGGGAGGGCAGGAGGGAAAGAAGTATAGACAGGGGGCTGGTGCAAGGAGTGAGGGCAAAGAATGACATTTTAAAATTATGTTCAAAACAGACACACCCTTTTCTATGTTAGGCAGAAAGTCTCATATGCTCTATCTTTCTATCTAATCAGCTATGAAGGCAATCAGGCTGCCTAGAAATGTACCTGAAAACGCTGTATTATCTTAGTGAGAAAAATCTCTTCTAGGAGCAAACCTCTTCAGAGCCAGAACCATCTTTAACTAAGGATGCTGGTTGTATTACCTTTTAAATGAAAGCATGGTGCTCCATGTAAATTTTGGAACTTACATCATTGTTTTATCTAGACTGTAACTTAGCAACCTCTCATTTAGGTTCCTCACTTTTTCTCATAAAGAAACAGGTAAATCTATTCTAAGAAAGTTGGGAGACTACAAGGGAAGTCTGTTTAGCACCCTCAAAGCAAAGTGGACTTCTGTAGCCACTGTTGGGATCTTCCCCTTTATCCTGGCCTTCAGCTTCCTCTAGACTATGATATTGGTCCTAGGATATATATGTCACAAGTCCAGCTAAAGATAGCAGCCCTTCTTTGAGGCAGGGCTGACAACCAGCAGAGACCACAGATCAAGGGTTCTTAATCATGTGTGAGTGTATGTTTATGCATGTGTGAGAGAGAGAGAGATACACAAGAGTGAGACAGAGAGAGAGAGAGAGAGAGAGAGAGAGAGAGAGAGAGAGAGAGAGAGATGGGCTCCTTTGGCACTCTGGTAAAACCCAAGAACTCAGAATAATGTTTTTAAATGCATAAAATAAAATATATAAAATTAGGAAGTCAATTATACTGAAATATAGTTATCAAAATGTTAAGAAAACAAATATATAGATACAAGGTTAAAAACTCCTGTCAACAGACTTGGGGGATTTTTCATATTTTCGTAAACAGAACTGGAATGGACCTCAGAAGTCACTGAGTCTAAGAACCTGTTTATTTAAAAGATGAAGAAACTGAGGCCAGAGAAATTAAGTCAATTAGCCAATCAGACAACAAGCATAGATTCTGATTATGTGCCAGACAGTTGGGATAAGACAAAAGAGAAACACAAAAATAAACCAGCCTTTTTTTCTCAAAGAGTATATCTTCATATAATGGAGAAGAAACATGTATGTATGCATACATATACACATGTATGTATGTATATGTGTGTGAAATGTAGATCATACATAGCATACAGATATTCCTTGATTGCTTCTAGCCACATGGTGACCTATCTACTGAAAAGATTTAAGCAGTCCTTTGGTCTTCCCTCTGCCCCTCCTGAAATGCTGCAAAAGAAGAGACATCTTTTACCTCGGACCCTGCTAGCAGCATCATGTAACTCTAAGACTTGTAGTGGTTCATGGGGAAGGGCATAAAAGCAAGAAATTTGAGGAATTCCCTATGTCAATGAAAACATGAGTCTAATCTCATCACCATATTATGTGTGCATATACATATACTTATGCCTTCTCTAGGACAAAAATGAAGGACATTTTAGTTACTCTCACTTAACTCAACTTTTTTTGATAATTGTGGGACCAATTTACAACTTCATAAACAATGCATTCATATGTCTATACTTATAAATGATGTATAATTATATAATTTGCACACATATACACACGTCTTCAGTAGAATATTAGCATCTTGACTGGCAATGTTTCATTTTTGTGCACTGTGTCCAACAGAATAACTGGTACATAGTAGGTGCTTTAAAATGCTTGTTAATTGACCAATTGAATGATTGCTTGAAAAATATGTCATTAAAGCTGTGAACCTATGCAGAGAAAGCTGTACCTCCTGCTACACAAGAACTCTTGAGTTCTTTGTCTTGTGAATTATTGACAAAGACTGCACTGAACAGCAGAGAGCTCTTTGTTTGTTTTTCTCTCCTACCTGAAAGACAGTACTAATACAGAGCAAGAAAGTAATATTGAGGACTCACAAACAAGAAGAATCAGAGTGTATCAGTGAGTGACTCCAGAAGCCACGTGCCAAGCATTTTAGGAACTGAGGAGGAAGAGACCTCCCAACAGAGCTTGGTGCTGCTAGCAGACAGATGAAGACAAGCCTATCAAACAAAGACAGGACTAGATTTGGGATTGCAAATGAGTCTGGGGGTTTACAATGGGAAAGTTCAAGACTAATGTCATTCATATAAGGACTTTCATTGTGTTTTCTTCCTTTCAACCAAACTTTAGTTTTTATTATGAAGATCAGCATGGTCCCAAATGGGAAGTCTGACTTATAATACTGGATGCAGACACTTTATCAGTTTTCTTAGAAAGGAGTAAATTATGGGATCATAGAAATCTAGAAGTGGAAGGCATGTTGTAAGTGAACAATAAATGTTTGGTGACCGACAAGGAACCTCAAAGGATATCTAGTCATCCCCTCCTATTTCTCAGTGGAGAAAACTATAGCCCAGAGGTATTGTTACCTACCCACCAGAGGTTGGATTCAAACCCAGATCCTCTGAGTAGAGAGCCAATGTGCTTTCCCTACTATGCTCTAAAAGGCCTTTCAAGCTTAAAGTTTCCCTGACATAAAGGTCGAACTTATAGAAATAAATCTCCAAATATCCTCTGTACAGAGTCATATTTTTTTCAAGCTGAATTGGTTCATTTCAGAATCACCAATTGGTGGAAGGAAGGGAAAGATCTGGGCTCATATTATATCACTCAACTTGAGATATTACAATTTTCAGTAAATATAGCACAAAATACCCTGGTCTTAATAATGGAAAGGAAGTGCACAAAGATTTTTCCAATGAGATGCAAATTTGCATTAGCTACCGTGTTTCCCCGATAATAAGACCTATCCTGAAAATAAGCCCTCCCCTTACTGTGTAAGATTCCTCTAAAATAAGCCCTCCCCTGAAAATAAGCCCTATTGAGATTGCTACTGTAGTGAAGGTGATCCCCTACGCTACACGCTACATTACAGTACCCTCTGTATGCACCGTCCCCCCCGCCCCGTGAAACGCACACCGTGCTCCGAGCTGCATCCAATCAGAGCTGCAGCAGTGAGCGCGTCATCCTGTTCTTCCCCAGTGATTTGCTTGCTGGCGCCATTGAGAGCAGTGCCGCGGAGGAGAGCTGAGGCAGGACCAACATAAAAACCCAGTATGTAAGCGGGAGTGAGGGGGCATGATGGAGGATAAAAAGGGCATGATGGAGGAAAAAAGAAGAACTCAGGGGGCATGATGGAGTGAAAAGAAGGACTGATGGTCATAATTTTATTATTCTGTCTGTTTTGACCCCCAGACATGAGTACAAAAAGGAAGAGCTATACTGTTGAGTATAAGAAAGCAATTGTAGAGGAGTCACATGGCAAGAATCTTGCAGTTTTCTGTAAAGAAAAGCTTTTGGATCTTCGAATGGTCAGAAAATGGAGAGCAGATTATAATAACCTCAATCAACAGGTGGATGAGGGAAAAGGGAAAAAGCGCAGGTCTGGATCAGGTCGGCAGCCCTTATATCCTGACTTGGAGATCCTCATTGGTGAACGGATTGCTGACAGGAGAGCAAAGGCCTTGGTTGTGCGCAGGGCTGATATTCAAGCATTTGCCCTTTCAATGGCACCAGAGTTTGAAATGGTCTCAGAAGGATTCAAAGCATCACAACACTGGTTGGACGGTTTCCTTCAACGGTATGAACTGTCCCTAAGAAGATCAACAACACTGTTTAAGCTGGAAGATGCTGAAGTTATTAAACGTGCACTTGCATTCAAGTCCTTTATTGATAGGATCGACATTTCCAAGCACCAAACCTGCAATATGATTGCTATGGATGAAACTGCAGTGTTTATGGGACAAGGATCTCAAACAACAATTCATCACAGGGGTGCAACGTCAATCTACATTCCCACCACTGGCTATGAAAGTGCACGGGTCACCTGTGTTTTGGCAATTCGTTTGGATGGAAAGAAAGCCACACCTCTAATCATCAGTAAGGGCAAGAAAGATAAGATTGAACGCGTATCTGGCATTTACGTTCTTGAAACCGAAAAAGCCTGGTGTACACAAGCCGTTATACCATAAGAAAGTGGGTTGATTTAATGCTGCCACTTGTTATGCGAGGTAACCAAAGAGGTCTGATAGTCTGGGATTCAGCCAGCACTCACTGCGCTAAAGGAATGAAGAACTTCCTTGCAGAGAGAAGAATAGATCAAGTAATGATTCCTGCAGGAATGACTGCCTATCTCCAGACCTTTGATATTGCAATAAACAAGCCATTCAAGGACCATTTGCGCATGGAAGTCAATGACTACATTGAAAATAGAATGGAAAGAAATCATCGTGGAAACTTTGTGAAGCCCTGTCTGCAAGAAGTCGTGACTTGGGTGAAGAAGTCATGGGATAAAATTACTGACAGCTGTGTCGCCAAGGCACTACGAGCAGGTTACCTGGACAAGACATATTCATTTAAAGAGAGCTATATTGCTGGACATGACAGATTGGGTCCACTAATTCTGAAGGAAATGGAGGCACAAGACATCCAGGACGGAATTCAGGGTATGGACACTTATGACTATGTTGTTGAAGAAGATGACATGATCATTATTGAATAAAGGTACATTTTTTTGTTCACATTTACCTGTTTATTAAAATTGCTGTCAATGTTCATTAAAATAAGCCCTCCCCTGAAAATAAGCCCTCTGGTGTTTTTCTGTCCAAAAAAAATAATAAGACAGAGTCTTATTATCGGGGAAACACGGTAGACTCCCCTGAATGGGAGACAAAGAGGCCAAAGAAATCCCTTTCACCAGGGCAACAAAAGTTGAGACAAGGAAGGGGATTTCATAAATTTACTTTTCACCAGTGACAACAAAATCAATTCTGCAAAAGTATCCAAAGAATCACACATTTAGAGCTGAAAGAGACCATAGGTGTTACCTGGTCCAAATGTTTCACTTTTCAGATGAAAAGTCTAAAGCCTAGAAGTTAAGTGATTCAAAAGATCACAAGGGTGGCTGAACTGAGATTCAAACTCATATCCTCTGACTCCAAATCCAGGTCAAGTTCCATTGTACCATATTGCTGCAAAGAACATTTTAATACACTGTTTCTACTGTTCCCCTGTCCGCTCAAAATGCTTTGGGGAGCATCTTGATTTGGGCAGCTAGTACTGGGGTGTGGAATCAGGAAATCCAACCTTAGACATTTACTGGCTGTGTGATCCTGGACAAATCATTTAACCCTGTTTGCCTCAGTTTCTTCATCTTTAAAATGACCTAGAGAAAGGGCAAACCACTAGAAATATTTTTGTCAAGAAAACCCCAGCAAGGTTACAAAGAGTCAGACAGGACTAAACAACAACAAATACAGAAGAAAACAAACCAAGAATATTAAATTGCAATGTGCCTCCAGGAAAGTTTTATCTTACACCAGGAAGGCATTTAACTTGTGGACATTCAAAGTAACAATGGCTAGGGGAAAGGAGAAGAGGAGAGATTGCCACCTGAAAGACAAGAACACTATTAGATCTCTGAAGAGGGAGGATACCTGAAGTGGAGAAGTGAGAAGTGAAAAGGCAAGGGCTTGGGTAAGATGATTTTGAGACTGCAATGGGAAGAGAAAGAGGTAAGTGGTCATACAAAAAAGCACCTTCCATACCTGATGCCCAGGCTTCTCTGCTTTTTCTTTCCAGTGTCTAAATTCTTAATCTTAGGGCTATGAAATTTAAATATGTGTGTGTATCTGTGTCTCTGTGTATTTATGTATGTATATATGTATATATAGATATGTACACATATTCTGATTAAATATAATTATAATTAATATAATATAATTAATTAAATTTAAAAGTTATAAATTATATAGATAATAGTATTTCAGTAGAATTTATTTCCTTTGTACTTTTTTTTCTGGAGAGCTGGTTGTTATTCATTTACCAGATCACCCTTATACTCAGGGGAGTCTGCCTGGTTTCCTACAGGCAGATTGGTGCCAATTAGGTAAAACACTGGGAGTTTCAAACGAGAAATTCCAGAGTGGAGTGAAGAAGGACCCACATGTGCAAAAACATTTATAGTAGTTGTTTTTGTGGTGACAAAGAATTGGAAATCGAGGGGATGGCCATCGATTGGGGAATGGCTAAACAAGTAGTGGTATATGAATGTAATGGAATGTTATTATGCTATAAGAAATGATAAACCATCAGACTTCAGAAAAACCTGGAAAGACTTGAACTGATTCTGAGTGAAGTGAAGAGAACCAGGGGAACATTGTACACAGAAACAGCCACATTGTACAATGACTTACTTTGATAGACTTAGTTCTTCTCATCAATGCAAGCGTCTAAGACAGCTCCAAAAGACTCATGATAATAAATGCTGTCCATATCCAGAGAAAGAACTTTGGAGTCTAAATGCAGATGGAAGCACACTATTTGCTCTCTCTTCTTTTATTTTTGTTTCTCCTATCTTGTGGTTTCCTCCATTGGCTTTAATTCTTCTTTACAACATGACTAATGTAAAAATATGTTTAATATGAATGTATATGTAGAGTCTATATCAGATTGCATACCATCATACAGAGGGGGGAAGATAAGAAGAGGGAGAAAATTTAGAACTCAAAATCTTATGGAAGTGAATGGTGAAAACTAAAAATAAATTAATTTTTTATATAAAAAAGAACTTACAATTCTTGACTACTAGATACTAAAATCCCTCTTTTCTATATAGTAGTAAGCTAAGAAGACTGATTACTAAGCTGGGAGGGTGGGCTGGCAATCCAAGCAGCAAAGAGATGGTTGCTTTGGGGTAGGGGACTGAAAGAAGGCTTGAAACCAATCCCTCCAAATCCAACAAAATATCATGACATAATGTTAAAATTGGAAGAAAATATTGGGTGATTTAATGACATTGGCCTCCTCACTGCTTCTCAAGCAAAACATTCCATCTCTTGACTACAGGTGTTTTCGCTGACCTGGAAAACTCACTCCTGTCAAGAAATTTGGAGATACCCATTTTCCAGAGCTAAGGCCCAGAAAGCAAGGTGTGGCCTGAACTTGGCATAACAACAATCCTTTGGCTCACCCTCTGGCAAAATCACATAATTATTGTTTTGCTTTGACCAACACCAGGTGTTCCCTGAGCTCAGACAAGTTCTGGTCATAGAGCCATGCTATGCATCATACTTGTGACGTTGTTGCTGTTACCCCTCGTTGTCAGGGCTACAACTCACTGGGCAACCATTGTTATATGTATTGAGATCTCCCTACATTGCCTCAGGTTACCCCACTAGGGGCAGGGCCCCAGCACATGTGCCTAGTCTGTATCCTTGCTTGCAAATCATTCCCCTCACTTTGAAATTAAACTTCTGTTTAATACCTGTATCTGGCCTGTTCTCTATTTTGCTCCAACTATCCAAGGTTAGAGCCCTGTTTGGTCTGCCTCCTGGTTTCCTGCAGGTACTAACTAAAATTCTACTGTCCGCAGGAAACCTTTCTTGATCCCCCTTAATTCCAGTGCCTTCCATCTGGTAGCTATCTTTAATTTATTCTGTACATATCTTGTTTGTACACAGTTATTTGCATGTTGTCATACTCATTAGATTTTGAGCACCCCGAAAGCAGGGGCTGTCTTTTTCCTTTCTTTGTTAACCCCTAGTGCTTGGTGGGTCCCTAGGTGGCACAGCAGTGGATGGTGCGCTGGGCCTGGAGTCAGTAGGACCTGTATTCAAATGAAGCCTCAGACACTTACTAGACATGTGCCCTTGGACAAGTCACTTAACCCTGTTTGCCTCAGTTCCCCCATATGTAAAATGAGCTGGAGAAGAAAATGGCAAATTACTCCAGTATCTTTGCCAAGGAATTCATGACTCAGACATGACTGGACAATAAAAGCGCCTGACACAGTAGGAACTTGCTAAATATTTATTACTAACTTAATTCGATTTTTTTCATCTTCTAGGGGAGGAAAACTAAGTTCCCAAAGAAGGAAAGAGACTTGCTTAGAGAGGAAAGGTCATTTAACTCTTACTGCAACTGAAGCTGATGGAAGGTACAGTCAAATAAGTCACATAGACTCTGAGACTGTGTCCAGAACATGCTTTTCCACAGAATCAAAGAACTGGAGATAGAAGAGACCTTGTTGTTGTTGTTCAGTCATGTCTGACTCTTCAAGACCCTGTAGACCATACTGCCCATGGGGTTCTTTTGGCAAAAATACTGAAGTGTTTTGCTATTTCCTTCTGCAGTAGATTAAAGCAAAGAAGTTAAGTGACTTGCCCAGGGGCCACACAACTAGTAAATGTCTGAGATCAGATTTGAAGTCAGGTCTTCCTGATTTCAGGTCCACCACTCTATCAACTGAGCCGCCTATCTACCACCTAGGCAAATAGAAGTCAATGATTTGTCCAAGGTCACACAGCTAGTAAGTACGTGCCCAAGGTCACACAGCTAGTAAGTATCTGATGGTTTTCTCTCACTCCAAACTAGAAGGGACTTTGAACATCATGTGTCTAACATTTTTCTTTTCCAAAAGTAGAAAGGGAAGCCCAGAGTTAACATCAGAGTGAAGAACATAACCCAAGTCTCCTGATGCTCCCACATTGCTGAAACTTGAACTGAAATACACCTAAGGGTGACATCAGCCTGAACACTTGACCTTGGTCCCATGATGATGGGTCAGAGGACCTGAGTTCTCTAATTCTGCCACATATGCAAAACAAGTCATGTAACATCTTGGGACCTTCATTTCTTCATGTATAAAAGAAAGGAAGGGGTTAGACCTAATAACCCAGAGGTGGAGAACCTGCAGCCTTGAGGCCACATGTTGCCCTCTACGTCCTCATGTGTGGCTCTTTGATTGAATACAAACTTCACAGAACAAATCCTCATAAGAAAAGGATTTGTTCTGTAAAACTTGCATTCAGTCAAAAGGCTGTACCCAAGTACCTAGAAGGTCACATGTGGCCTCAAAGTTACAGGTTCCCAAGCCTGTGATAACCTTCCAACTACATCTACTGGCTGACATGCCTGTGAATTGACTGTCCTCTATGGTACTGACCAATTCACCAGTATCAAGCCTTTCCTTTCCTGGGCTGGAGTACAAGTCAGTCTCTACACTCTTTCTCCCTTAGGGAACATTGCCTAATGGATCTTCAGCATCCCAGCTTCCACAGTGGAAGCCCCCTCCTGGTTTGTTCTCACTAACCACCCCGTCATGGCACCGCTCCCCCACCAAGAGCTATCTCATCCTGTCTCCCAAATTAAATACTAGGGGACAAGTTTCTTGCCTCAGGAAAAACCCTTTTCACCCTAGGCTAATTCTGCTTCTGGTACCAGATCTGTTACAGTTTCTCATGCATTTTCTAACAGTTGCATATCTTAGTTAATCCCAGTCTGAACAATGAAGTATTTTATAATGAAAATAATTATGTGCAGAATGAGTGTGTTGTTTCAATGGATAGTCCTTATTGTCAAAGTTAGTACTGTGTTTTCAACAACAACAACAAAAAAAAAAAACAGGGCGGCTAGGTGGCACAGTGAGTAAAGCGCCACCCCAGAGTCAGGAAGACACAAGTTAGGTTCCGTCCTCAGACAATTAACACCCACACAAAAAAAACTAGCTGTGTAATCTTGGGCAAGTTACTTAACCCCAACTGCCCTCCAAAAAAAAGGCAAAAAAAAAACATTACAGACTCCATAAAACAATTCCAGCCACTGGATTTATCTTCAAAAAAGACAAGGAAAGAAGGCACTAGCATATCATAATTAATAAGCCTGGAAAATGTTTCATACTCAACTGAGTTCCCTTTACCATCACAGGCATATGCTGGGATTTTGGGGCAAGCCAAATAATCTCCCTGTCACTCATTCTCAATCTAGTATAGTGTTTATAAGTGTCACAATGGGCTAGGTACTCCCTTTCCAATCTTCCCCAGGAATTTCTGTTTTAAAGTGAGCTTGCACATGTTCACGCATATGTCAGTGCACAAATGTCTCCCAAAGCCCCCAGGATGGAGCTTTGGAGGGCTTGCTTTTTCAACAGTGAAACAGTAGGCAATGGTTCTCATAGAAATGCAAGGTAGCCCATGATTCTGATGCTGCAGTGACTTCTGCAGTTGCAAAGTACGGTGATGTTTTCCTGGTTTGTGGTTTTTGTCATTCTTGTTCTTGTTACTGTAGGGTAAATGCTTAATCTGCCTAGCTAGTAAGCAAGAGGAAGTGCCCTCAGATTCCATCAAGGTTTCCCTGAATTTCTTGGTAGAGTTGGGGTTCTTAATCTGAAACCTGGAAACTTTTTTTAAAGTATTTTGATAATATTTCAATATATCTGTTTTCCTTTGTAGCCAGGTGTATTTTATTTTATGCATTTTAAATCATTATTCTTTTAACAGTTCCATGGGCTTTGCCAGACTCCAAAAGGGTACCATCTCACACGCGCACACACGCACGCACACACACACACACACACACACACACACACACACACACACACACCAGTAAGAACCCTGTTCCAAAGGCAGGGAGAATGGAAGTCCTGTCTCAGTCACTTACTGTGTATGTGACTTTGGAGAAATTATTCAATTTCTCTGAGCATACATTTCCTCATCCACAAAACGGGGTTGACAATATTGGTTCTACACTTTCCTCACAATGTTGTTATGAGGAAGGTGCTTTGCAAACCTTAAAGGATCCCATAAAATGAGTTTTTATTATTTACAAATTTATTTGTGTAAGGTGATGATTTCTGCTCTTGAGGGCTTACTTTCACTATTGGCCAACTCATTTTCACAATGAGCAGCTTAACTATGACTCAGAACCATAACTAGGATGAGGTGCCTGGGGCTTTGCCCCTAGAGCACCAAATGAAAAATGCACTGACAGCACTTATACTTCAATAGTGTATAAATAACTGAGGGTGGCAGAAATAATTAGCTAAAACAGGAAAGTACCAGATGGCATACTGGGATATTTTCCTCCCCTACTATCCATTCCTCCCCCTAGCCTCCCCAGCAGCAGTTTCATGTTAATGTCTTGGCAACTCTGTCTGAAATCCTATGGTGTATTGTCCATGTTCCAAACCCCACTGTGGACATTCTTTGTGCTTCTTGCCCCTTGTATAAAAATTCCCAGTTACAAGTCAGGTTCAAAATTAGTTTCTGTTTATTTCATATCTATTTTGTGTGTACATAAACATTATATTCACATACTCCCTGACAGAATGTAAGCTCCTGGATGGTAAGAATTGTTTCTTTTTTGTCCTTTTATTCAAGAGTCAAAGATATTGCCTGACACACAGTAGATACTTAATAAATATTTGTTGATTGATTGATGCTACAGCTTTGTGTATTAAAGGTTACCCTTGAGAGACAACCTCAAGTTTTACCCATATGGTAGCCAATATGCCTTGGAAAGTGGTTTGAATTTTCCTTGAGTACTTTTGACCTACTGATATTAGGATAGAAATAGGAACTGGACCTGTGATTTCATTGATGTAGGGAGCACCTAAATGAAGAATCTCCCTCTACAAGATGGTACCTTCTCTGTAACTTACAGGCTTAGATAGTTCCCTAGAGCACTGAGAGAGTCCTACAACCAGTATATAGTTCCAAGCAGGACTCAAATCTAAGGTCTCTCTGGCTTCAGTGTCAGCTTTCTGTCCACTATATCATGGCTACCTCAATATTCCTATTAAATAACAAGTGAATTTTCATGATAGCTTTAACACAGCTTCCCTCATGACTCAGTTTAAATACCACCTTTGCAAGATGCTTTTCTCAAAGTACCTCCCCAAGCCCCTTGAGGATTATCATCTTCCCTCGAAGATTCCCTTCCATTTACCTTGGGTTTATCTTGTTGTATGTTATCTCCCTCATTAGACTATAATGTTCTTGAAGGCAGTGACTGTTTTATTTTTTTTATCCCCGGTTCTAAGCACAATGCCTGAATAGATGCATGTTGACTAATTGACTGAATTCTGACAACTTAGTACTCTCTTGACTATTTATTCATTAAATATTCACTAAATATTCAACTATTTATTGGACTGGAAGTCCCATAGACTTCTTAAACTTAGCACGTCTGAAATGGAGCTTACTAGCTTTCCTCCTATTCTTTCCTTTCCTCCAAACTTCACTGTTACTATTGAGGGTTCCACCATGCTTAGTATCATCCAAGCCTGGAGTGTTGTGTGTCACACTTGGCTATTCACTCTCTTTCAACTCCCATAACCCATCTATTGCCAAACACTATTGTACAATATCTCTGCAAACTCAGGATGAATAACCAGTGCAACCCAACATCCAAAAGGTTAATTGCTATTAATGTAGGCATAGGGTCCAGAAGGAGGAAGACAATCACCTGGCTTTACCCTAATCTGTCCAGACTATATCTGGACTATGCTGTTCACTCCTGAGCTCCACAAATATAATAAGCACAAGGAGAAAGTAGCAGACAACTAGGATAAGAAAGAGGCCGTGCCATATAGGGATTGGTCGAAGAAAATGAGAATGCTTTGTCTAGAGAAAAGAAGATTAAGGAGTAGTTATGATAACTCTTTTTAGGACTTTGAAGGGTTGTCATCTGGAAAGGGGATGAGATAAGTTCTACTTGGCATCAGAGGATAGAACTATAATCATAGGTAAAAGGTTTATAATGATTGGCTTAAGCCTGAGCTATTTCTAACAAAAATGAGATATCCAAAAAATAAAATGGATTACTTTAGGAGATAATGGATTCCCTTCCATTAGAAGTCTTCAGGAAGAAGAATAATGACCATACATTGGGAATATTGTAGAAGGGATTCTTGAGCTCCAACTTTCTGATTCTTTGGAAATAAGTATCACATAGAGCAATAGAGAGACTTATAGTGTATATGAAGCCAAGTAACCATTCTCACAATTTCAGAAGATGATAAAAGACTCCAGAACCTTGGGTGGACCTTCTATGCTGAATTTATAGAAGGATACTGACAAGAGTCCATGAGATGGGCAGACATAGATAGATTATGACATACATAATCAGAGGGAAGATCCAAATTTATAAGATCATAGATTCATTGGAGTTCACTAAAAGACCTGTGCTCAGGCTGAAACAATGTATATTATTCACACCATTTGAAAAATTAAGTCACTTTTCTATAACTGCATACATATTAGTGCAGAATATTGTGATTTAATTAAAGTTTGCATTTATATAGCACTTTAAGATTTGCTAAATTCTTTGAAGACGTGATCACATTTAATCCCCATAATGACCATGCAAGGAAAGTGTTCTTTATCCATTTTATAGATTAGGAACAGAAATACTGGGGAGTAGAGAGTGCGACTGACAACTTTGTACAGTTCTGCCTCACTTAAATCCAATTCACATGCAAGTCAAAACATCAGTTTCATAAGGACACCAGTCTTCTTCCAGAGCAAAGGATGAACAACAACAGATAAGAAAACACTGCCTCCAAGAGGCTAATGATTTGCCCGAGGTGACCCAGCTAATAAGTGTCTGATCAGGGATTCAAACCAGCATAGCTCCAAACTTCAAGGAGTTGTTATGGACCATGGCACTCTAGCAGCAGCTGGGTGCTATAGTGGATAGAACACTGTTCCTGGAAGCAGGAAGATCTGAATTCAAGTCCTGTCTCACACACTTTCTAGCTGTGTAATCATGGGCAAGTCATTAATCTCTGTTTTCCTCAACTGCAAATGGGGGCAATCATAAAAATGATAGCCAATATTAAAGTGTATGGTTGTGTTTACTAGGAACATTAAAAAAAAAATATCAGCTAGTTTGAGGTTTCAGTTTCTGTTATAGAGAACTTCACTAATGGTTCCCTTCAGCTCAGGTCACAACCTCTGAGATATAGGTAGGAAGGCACTGAGCTTAGATGTAATCATTTCAGGTCCCTGAAATCCACAAATATGATATATGGATTGAGAGTTAGCAATACACATGCACTTTATCTACAAAATTCTCACTTCTCTGAAGCTTGTTAATGTCATCTCAAGCCATAATCTTGTCAAATCTCATAAAGTCATCCCAATCAAAGCTGAGGAGGACAGATCATAGAAATATGTCAAGGAAAGTCAAGGAAAACATGAATGCTGCAATAGCAACCATAGACTCCTTCTTTTGCTACTCAACTTTGATACTTAGCAAGTTTCCAAAACCTTCACTAGCAGAGAGAGGATTAAAGATATGGCTTTTGGCCTTCACAATCATTGAGCATTTCCAAGATTGGTGACATTTCTAGCTACAATAGTTTGATGAAATTACAGGCTACACTATTGTGACTATTAGATTGTTCTTGTTCAGTCATGTCTTTTAATGACCCTGTGGACCATGGGGTTTTCTTGGAAAAAATCATGGAGTGGTTTGCCATTTTCTTCTCCAGGGGATTAAGGCAAATTGAGGTTAAGTGACTTGCCAAAGGTCATGCAGCTAGTAAGTGTCTAAGGCCAGATTTGAAGTCAGGTCTAACCAACTCCAGGTCTAGCATGCTATCAGCTAAGCCACCTCAATGCCTCCAAGACCAGTGGATACTCCTATATGATTCCAACCTGCAGCACCAGTCATACCTTTAGAACATGGCAACCCATGTAGTACACAGGAAATATAGTATGCTGGTTAGGATAAGGAAAGAGAATAAGGATTTCTATAGCACCTACTATGTGCCAGACACTATTATGTCTCATTTGATCTTCACAGCAACCGTGCAAGGTAGAGGCTATTACTATCCTTATTTTACAGTTGAGGAAACTGAGACAAACAGAGATTAAGTTACTTACTCAAAGTCATATAGTTACTCTAAATTGAAACACCACAGTGGTCATCCAGTCTAGCCTCTTCACATAAAGAAGCTGAGGCCCAGAAAAGTTAAGTGACTTGCCCAAGGTCACGCAAATCATAAACAATAGAACCAGAATTTGAACCAAGGGCCTGTGATTCCACATCTGATATTTGTTCCACCACATTGTGACTCATGGACAACTTTACATTCAATTGACAAGGATTTATTAAGTACCTATTTTGTGACAGGGATTGTGTAGGTGCTGGGGAGACCGAGAATAAAATTAAAATGTTCCCTGGCCTCAAAGGAGGCCAGCAAAGCCAAAGGAGACAGCATGTATAAATGTATATTTGTTGCTATTTAGACATTCACTTATGTCCAGCTCTTCATGGCCCCATGGACCATAGCACACCAATACTGCTCATGAGGTTTTCTTGGCAAAGATACTAGAGTAGTTTGCCATTTCCTTCTCTGGTGGATTAAGGCAGACAGAGGTTAAGTGACTTGACCAGAGTCACAAAGCTAGTAAATACAGGAGGTCAAATATGAACTCAGGTCTTCCTGAAAGTAAGCCCAACACTTTATCCATTAAGACATCTAGCTGCTTCTGTACCTGTATTCATTCTCTCTCTCCCTCTCTCTCTCTCTCTCTCTCTCTCTCTCTCTCTCTCTCTCTCTCTCTCTCTCTCTCTATATATATATATATATATATATATATATACACACGTATATATCTGTGTGTCTGTATACATATGTACACGTCTCTGTGTATATACATCTATGTACATGTATAAACATATACACATGATGTGCAATACACATATACATATATATGCATATAGTAAAACATGCATTGTTATATAAATATATATGTGTATGTATATAAACATATGCTTATACATAGAGGTATATCTACTGTCTCTCTCTTATAGACCCTCTGCAGTCTTGTTTCCCATCTCATCACTAAATTGAAACTGCTCCTTCTGAAGTTGCCAGTTTTACCTCATTACTAACTGAAAAATTGAATAGCACCTTCTCAATCATCATTTTTACCTCTCCACAGCATTTGAGCATACTGATTACTTTCTCCCCTTAGATACTCCCTTTTCTCTGGATTCTCATGACTCTGCTCACAGAGGATGCATTGGAGTAGGGAGAGACTCAAGGCTGGGAGACCATTTAAGAGGAGATTACAATAGTCTAGGTGGGAGGTCCTAAACTGAGATGGAGCCTGTGTAAGTAGAAAGAAGGGGACAGATACAAAAGATGTAGTGGATGTAGAGACACAATATTTGGCAACTAATTGGAGCTGTGAGGACAAGAAAGCCTGCTGATTAGATAAGGTGTTTGGTGGGGTTGTACCTTAAGTAACTACCTCCTACTGAATCCAATGAAGTCTCAGTGACAACTCTAAGTATAGGTAGCTGTCACTTTACTGATCTTCCCAAACCTCCTTTGAAGCCAGCCATACCTTCAAATCCCTATTTGTCTGCATGATCCTCTCTGCTTTTCTTCTTCCTATCCACCAACTTAATTCACTCACACATTTAAATGACATTCATTAAGGATAATTCAATTGAATTAAAATTAATTTAATCATTAGAATGCATTTATTTTCCTTACATAGCCCCTCCTGATAATGTTCCTTCTTCCACCCCCGTTCCAGCTCCTCCTACAGGGGAAGTGATTGGAGAAAGTGGATCTGTAACATTTACATTGTCTCAGGTTTTATGGTGTGTGTGGGGGGGGAGGAGGGGGGGGAAGGGAGGCTAAAAGCCAAGAGAGTAAGAAAATTGCCCAAACCATAATCAGGTCTACCATGTCATGAAAAAGTCTCTGCCATTTGTGTCCACCTAAAGAGATAGTACATCAGAAATTCCATGAGTCATTGTCCCTTGTAGTCTCTGACAATACTATAAATATCTGGAAGAGTTATCATAACATCGCAGAAATATGAGCTAGAAAAAGACATTAGAAATCATCTAGTACAACCCCTCTCATTTTAAAGATTAGGAAATTGAGAACCAAAGACGTTAAGAGTCTAAAGTCACAGAGCTGATAAATATCAGAGCCAAGATTTGACCCTCAGTACTCTGATTGCAAATCCTGTGCTTTTAACACTACATTAGGCACCCAACTTTATCTAGCACCATAACCACTTTCAATGTAAACCCTGGGATCTAGCCAAGACAGAATTTTCATTGGTTCTCCCCAACATAATCAATCAATTGCCTTAACTGTACTTAATTCAGAACTCCCAAGATAAGAGATTCCCCAGCCTCAACCTCCTCAGTAACAGAGATTATAGACATGAGGCACCATGCTCAGCTTGATTAAACAGCACCTGATATACCATCTTACTACCTGGCTAGATACCCTCCATGGTCTCCTCTCTAGTTATCCAAGTCCTAACTGTTTTTTAATAGTTCCATCATAATGGAGGAAGAAAACATATAAAGGCAAGGAGGGAATTAAAAGTAAGGATGAGGAAAAATAGAGTGTATTTTTTTAAGGTCTAAATCACATCTCATCTTGAATAAGATAATATTCATAAAGCACTTAGCACAGTGCCTGGTGCCTAGTAGATATTTAATAAATGTTTGTTCCCTTCCTTCTCCTTTGAAATGTTTCCAAATGACTCCACCAGTGCTGATCTCTCCCCACTCTGAGCTCATAGAGTTAATCACTGGGACTACTGATTTTGAGTGAATGTTTATTATTAATAATAGCTAGCATTTATATAGAGCATTAATTTTTACAGAATGTTTTATATATATATATATATATAATTTCATTTTATCCTTGTACCAACCTGTGAGTTAGGTGCTATTATTATCCCTCTTTTAGGATGCAGAAACTGAGGCTGTGTTCGGTGAAGGAACTTGAGCAGGGTCACAGAGCTAGTATCTGAGTTTGGATTTGAACTTAGACTTTCCTGACTCCAGATCCAGTACTCTATCTACTATGTCATCTTGTCACTTAATTAGAAACAAAATGGATAGTGATCCAACATTAATTCATCAGGATAGAGTCTCCTGTGATAGATAATTGGTTCCAATTTGAGATTTTACTGGGCAAAGAATCTCCAGGAGGCAGGAATCTATGAGTCCTCACTCTGGAATCTGCTAATTATTTATCAATTAAATTCAACAAGGACTAACTAACCATGTACCCAAAACTACATAAGAGCAGCATAATACACATAGAATAGAACTTAGAGTCAGGAAGACCTGTATTCAAATCCTGTCAATGACTATTACTACCTGTGTGACCATAGGCAAGTCATTTTACCTATCTGAACCTAAAGTTCCTCATCTGTGAATGGGAATAGTAATATTTCCCTCAAAGGGTTGTCATAAGACTGAAGTATATTCACTTAGATGAAGCACTTTGTAAACCTTAAAGTACCATACAAATGTAGGTTATTGTCTTTAGTGATTACAGAAGGTAGAGGGTATAATGAACTGTCAGTGCAGTTTAGTACATTCTCTGCCAATTGACAGTAATATAATAATAACCAGAAATTATGTAGTGCATACTATATGCCATAAAATGTCCTAAGCTCTTTGCAAATATTCCTTCATTTGATTAATTATAGTCTTAGGAAGTTACCTAGAGCCCTGGGAAGTTAAATGACTTGCCCATGGTCACACAGTAAATGTGTCAGAGGGAGGACTTGAACCAAGGCCTTCCTAACTTTAAGACCAACTCTCCCTACTATGTGCCATTGGTTTTCAATATGGAGGATTCAAATGACAAAAGTGATACAGTCCCTGCACCAAATCTAAATAGAAAGACAATTAGATTCTCCTACTAATGAGTCTGGGTCTGATGGAACCCTCGCCCTTCTGTTTCTTCAACATGTCATCTGGAATCCCAGAGAAGAAGGAAAGCAAAACTCTATCTGAGAACAGTACAAAGAGAACAGAAAGTCCCTAAATCATATACAACAAGAGCATATGGCTCAATGCTGTGTTTGTATCTGCTTTGTCTCTAGAATGTTTAACACTGCAGTTGTTCCTGCAAGCAGGAACCCAATTTCCAATGACTTTAAAGATATCTTGAAATTTTTAGGATCTTTTCTTCTCTAAACTTTTCTAAACTTCATTTACTGTTAAGAACAGTCTATGGGGCATATATTTCACTTCGTTATATGGGTAATCAGGAAAGTGCTCAAAAAACCCCA
This sequence comes from Petaurus breviceps papuanus, assembly GCF_028583685.1. Classification (NCBI taxonomy): domain Eukaryota; kingdom Metazoa; phylum Chordata; class Mammalia; order Diprotodontia; family Petauridae; genus Petaurus; species Petaurus breviceps. Next base: position 6,726,877 of record NW_027185877.1, read on the forward strand.
TCCTGGTTGCAGTAGGGCAAGAGTCCTGTGATTTTCTATGATAATGCTTCATTTTTCATGTTGCAACCAGTCAACAGACTTGGTTTAACTTCTAAATCAAAGAGGCCTCTGACAAAATACAAGTGAAAGAGAGAGAAGCAAATCAAAGAGACTGCCTTATTCTGCCATGATACTTTGCACAGGGAAGTAGTGACTAAACAAGTCAGTCTGTAAATTGCAATACCATTCACAAACTTCAGAGGAACAATTTGTTCTAATTCCCTCTGTAAGCACTTGAACCTAGAGGCTCACAGAATTGCAGATGCTGAGCTACATGGGATCTAAGATGTCATCTAGTCCAAATTCCTCATCTTACATTGGAGGAAACCGAAGCCAAGACAGGTTAAGTGATGCCTAAGGTCACAAAAGTAGATAGATAGATAGATAGATAGATAGATAGATAGATAGATAGATAGATAGATAGATAGATAGATAGATAGATAGATAGATAGATAGATGATAGATAGATAGATAGATAGATAGATAGATAGATAGATAGATAGATAGATAGATAGATAGATAGATGCACAGGCAGACCATTTATTAAACCTTTTCTATGTGCCAGGTGCCATGATAAACTAACAAGACAGTCCTTGCCTTCAAGGATCTAATGGAGGAAGACAACATATAAAGGGAAGGTGGAAATAGAAGTAAGGATGGGAAAAAGTGGAGTGTAAGCCTGATTCCAAGAAAGATGAAGTAAAACCTCCTATATCAGAGGCTGGCATCCCAAGAACAGAATCCAAAGTTTCCAGGGAAAGGATAGGAGGAGTATGCTCAGAGTGTAGGTAGCATCATGTTGAAATAGCCAGGAAGTGGTGTGGAAGCCTGGTTCTAGGCAAAAGAAAGTAAGATCAAAGGGGATAAGGTATGCAAACATGCCTTGGAAACCACAAAGCACCATACCGATGTAAGACATTGCAATGGTTATTTCTTGCATCATTTTCAGGCTAATTTGTTTTCTCCATTGCCCCCAGGTGCCTATATCATCCATTTCTGAGTTTAAAAAGAGGCTCGCTCATCATCTTGATAAATGATAATGGTATTTCAATTGACCTGATCTTTGAAATTGTATCTATTTTCTTTTTGGATTATCCAGTAGTCTTAAGGATGATGTTTTCTTCATGCCTTCCAGCACTCAGCAGGCAGCAGCACAAGTTAACTTCTTGAGTTTTTTTTTCTTTTTTGTCTAATTGAATTGGCTAAAGTCAAAATATTTTAACCTTTTATTTTCTCATACCAAGAGATTTCTGACTCATATTTCCTATAACATTTCTTACCATGACAAGTTTCTTTTTTTAAGTATGTCCTTTTTTTAAGGGTCCTTCTCTTCAGGTATGAAGCAAGGCTCCAGCTTAAAGACCCACATACTTCTGACTGCTGCTATTTTTACCATCTTGTCTAGGTAGTCATGGAAATTTATCCTCAATGCCTTTCATTATCCAGAATGCATTCATGCAAGAAACAGTGATTTTGAAGCACTGTGGTGGGTTTGAAGGAAAATAAAAAATTTAGAATAGACTCAGTTCCTGCCCTCATGAAACCTACAGTCAAGTAAAAAGATAAGACAAAAATAAGACTGATGTGAAAAATGGCTGAGGAAGTAACAGTACAAAATGCTACATGAGGTCTGAGAGGAGAGACAGCACAGATATGGACTCTGGGTAATCTACTATTCTGTAGTACAGGACCAGTCTTAGAGTCAGGACAGGCTGAGTTCAAATCCTAACTTTGACATACATTAGCTATGTGACTATGGGAAAGTCACAATTTATCAGGGCCTCCAGTAATTCTTTCAGAGGTTCTTAACTTAGGATCCATGAACTTGATATTTTTTTTAACATTTCTATAACTGTATTTTAGTATAGTTGCTTTCTTTCATAATCTTATGTCTGTTGTTGTATTAATTTTTAAACAATCTGAGAAGTGGTCCATAGGTTTCACCAGACTCCCAATGGGGTCCATGACACACAAAAAAAGTTAAGAATATCTGTTCTCAGATTAAAAGTTGTGGAATATTTGATGATTATCATGAATTTCCCATAGGAAAATTCCTTTCTCTTATGATATGGTCTATGCCAAAAGAAAATGTCCTTAGTCAAAGCAAGTTGCCCACAAGAAAACTTAGTTTCACAGTCATTCCTGAAAAGCAAGAATTGCCCTCATCATTATCTTCCTGTGTTGGACTCAGTTTTACACTCTTAGATATTTTTCTTTCCACTGGTCACCATCATGCTCATTTACAAACTGTGAATTCATTGTATAAGGATTACTTGGAAATAAGTGGTCGTCCATTCTCTTCATACCCTGTTGTACTAAGGGTATCCGATGTGTAGTAAGAGGGTTCAAAGAGTAGCTTTTCTCTTTGCTGTCTATATGGACATGGGTAAATCACTTAACCTCTCTAGGAGTTCATTTTGTTTCTGTTTTTGTTTGACTATTTGTATGATTTTGGGCAAGACACATGATTATCCTTCCAATTCCTGTTTCCTTGTCTCTAAAACGAGGGAAATAGACTAATGTCCTCTAAAGCTCATTGTAGCCCAAAATCCATGATCAAATCACGTCCTTTCTAGACATCAATTTATTCTCGTGTAAAATTAAGGTATTTTGATTAAATAATCTTGATGTCTTTCTCAGCCCTAAATCTATACTAGGATTCTACCTTGAAAGATGTATTAGGCATCCCTGATTCCAAATATCCAACATATACCAAATACCGGAGACTGTACTGTGCTTGATTTTCCATCAAGAAGCATTCACTGGTAGTGCCAATGTAATTTCTCTAATGTCTTGGATAGTTCCTAGTTGTGTGACCTTGGGCAAGTGATTTCATCTCTTAAAACCCTCAGTATCCTCAACTGTAAAATGGGGTGATAGCATTTACTTCACAGTGCTGCTTTGAGGATCAAATGGAATGTCTGAATACTGCCTAAAAGTGCCTAGCACATAGTAGACATTTGTAATTGCTTTTCCCTTTCACTTCTAAGTCTTGAGGATGCCAAAGGTAGATGGTGCAGGACAGTACTACAGTTCTGTTGGTTTTAATTTTCATATGCAATTGAATTCTATTACTTCAGCATTTTACTTGTTAGTCATTTTAAAGGTACACACACCATCCTAATTCAGTCTCTCATCCAAGTGGACCTTATTAGAAAGTATCCTACTCCTAGAGTAGCAAGATTTAGTTACAACCTTAGCCCAAAGCTATTAACAACAATTTGATGTGACCTATTGGGAATTCCCAAGTGCACGTGGAAGCCAGTATCTGTCTTCCTCTATGTTATTATCATTAACTCATGGTACTGAGACAATTTCATGAATAAGTAACTGCCAACTCTATTTTCCTACTGATCATTGCCCTTTAGGCCATAAAATGACTTAGTGGGCAACTTCTTAAAAGATTTTTGTACCATCTGAAGTTTTCTGAATAGGAAAGTCTTCTTAAAGGAATAAACATGGATTCTCTCTCATGGTCAAGTCTTAGATCTAGTCCTTCAAAAATCACATAAAGAAGCATTAGGGTAAACTCTTATGGAGATACTATTTATGTTATTCACCTATAGAGAGTTACTTCTAAAGGACTTAGAAGTAGTCAGTACCCTTATTATAAGTGAACATACTTTGTATATACTTATATCTGTGTATGGGGTCTCTTCTTTTTACTTCTGTTTTGTATCATGAATTTAGCACAGGACCTGAAACAGAGCAGGTCCTAAATAAATGCTTCTTGAATTATTGATTTGTTGATTCAATACAACCCACCTTCCTTCTATCATTCAAGCAAAAGAAAATTTCAGCCCAGCCCATGTCTCAATTTTGGGACAAATTATAAAGCAGTGAGTACCTAATTCACAAAATTTTTCTGTGCTTAAAATATTATATATGAAAATATTTCCAATCTAGCAGCTACCTTTTCTCTCCTCCTTCCTGTCAATGCCGTTAACTAGAGTAACAGTTTAGACAGAGGTATCAACAAATGTCCAGTCTCTGTTTTGAAAACTACAATCAGCCTGCAGACAGTTCAACAGCTATCTGTCTTGTAGCTGGAAGGTTGCAGTCATATCTGTCTATGAACATGATCACCTAGAGTGAAATCTTTTCCTTCTATTATGATTATGACTTTTGTCATATGTAACTGGTCAAATCATAACATCCTAGATTTAAAGCCAGAAAGACCTCAGAGGTATTTTAATAATTTTTTTTACTGTTGGGTATAGGACCAAGAAAGTCTGGAGAACAAATCTAGTCCAATTCTCTCATTTTACAGATAAGGGAACTGAGGCCCAGAGAGATTAAAAAAAACTAGTTCAAAAAAACTAGCCGTGTGACCTTGGGCAAGTCACTTAACCCCAACTGCCCTTCCCTCTCCCCTCCAGAAAGCAAAAAATTTAAAAAAAAAAACTAGTTCTAGATCCTAAAGGTAATAAGTGGCAGAAAAAGGTTTGAAATCCAGGTCCTCTGACTCCAGACCCAACAGTTTACATGCAAGGAAATTGAGGTAAGTTAAGTGACTTGCTCAAATTTAAGCATGTAGGAGACATTAGTCAAAGTATTTAATATGAGGTTCTCTGACTCTACAGGCAGTGGTTTCAAACTCAGATAGAAACAGAGGCCTAACACATAAGGATCCCTTAAGGATCCCACTAAATTATACATAAGAGGGAAGTTGGTTGGTGCAACAGATAGAATTCCAGGTCTTGAGTCAAGAAAACTTGTCTTTGTGAGTCCAAATCAGCACTCTAGCTTTGTGGCCCTGGGCAAGTCATTTCACCCTAGTTGCCTCACTTTCCTCATCTATAAAATGAGCTGAAGGAAGAAATGGCAAACTACTCTAAGAAAACACCAAATGGGGTCACTAAGAATTGGATAGGGCTCAAATGACTCAACAACAAAGTATCCCTGAAAGTCACATATTGACTTAGAAAATCACATATTAACATTATCAATGTTCTATAATATTTTTATTTATTTTGCTATTTCCCAATTATATTTTAATCTGGATCAGACCACACTCCAGAGTGTTGCTGCTGTGATCATGTGTTTGACAACCTTGCTTTTACATACTGTCTCCCTATCAATGACTTTGGAAGCAACATTAGGAACTACAAAATTAGCAGAAGTTGATTGCTGTATTTGCCATATTATTTCAAATCTCCCTGAATTTGTTTTCCACAAGGAAAATTGTCTAAGTGCTAGAATGAGGTAACTGATATCTACAGAATAGTCAACTCTCAATAACACAACAACATTGAGGAGGCGTGCTAAAATTAAGAGGGGACTGAGAATGAAATACAGACTGGGGACAAAGGTGGGGATAAAAAAGGCTGAAATAGCTGCCAGGAGAAAACGGAAAGTTCTAAGACACCAGCTGTCTCTGTGGGTTCCGAATTTGGAAGTCTCTGTTGCCTTTTAAATCTTCTTTCAGAAGTACCATGACTTACGATGCATGTGGTCTGGCATATGGACTGTGATTCTGCATTTCTGCATGAGGATTCTGCCTTTTCAGAAAGTTTCAGGGCTATGTTTTGGAAACAGTTGGTGTTTGAGGGCTAAAAACCCTATGGGAGGTGAAGCAAAGAAAAGCCGTCCCCTCTTCTGCTGCATTATTAGTTACCTATCCAAGTTTGGGACCCAAGAAGTATGAGCTACCCACTTCGCCATCACATTACCTTTTGAGTGCCTTTTGGATAAGAATATGGAACACTGATGAAACAGCAATGCCTACTTCTATAGGGTTGTTCTGAGGACTGAATGAAAAATCACTCTAGAAATGCTGGGTGTTAGTGTTATTTACTCAACTCTCTCTCTGGTAGACAACAACTGGCAAGGATGCTGAACTTTAAGGTTGATGGCAATTCAGATCCTAGCTGTGTGCACTAAGTAAAACATTTAACCTTTGTACTTCAGTTTTCTCATTTGTAAAATGAGGAAGTTGCATCCAATGTACTCAAATGTCTTCTCAGCTTTAAATCTATGTTTCTGCAGTTTCTCAAAGTTCCTATGTAATCTTTCCCATGAACAAAAACTGATCTTTCCCATTCTGTTTGTTGAATTGGCTGCATTCTCTGTCTCCCCATATTGGAATATAAGTTCCTTGAGGGCTGGGTGCACCTTGCCTTCAAATTTATAGCCTCAGCACTTAGTATAGTGTTTCATACAAAATCAATGCTTAATAGATGCTTTTTAATCATTTATTCTTTCCCTAAAAGAAAAAAGCCTTATTCTTGTTAAATTTTTATAAGAGAATTCAATTTCTATCATTTCTTTGTGAGTTTTTCTCCTGATCTTCAGGTATCCCCTGGACTTTCCTGTATTTTAACTACTATTGACAATTGACCATCACACTTCTTTCCAATATTAGTAAGTGAAGAATTTGGGACTGAGGGGTATTACAGGAATATGTGAAAGTGCTACATAGAACTCTCAGTGTCAGAATTTCCTGGGAGGGACATAGGAGAGGAGGGCAGAGAAAAATTGTAATTGAGCAGGTAAATCCCTGAGAGTTTCCTGAGGATCAGAATAGTGAAATACCTTGCTAGGGTTACAAAGTTATTAAGTGTCAAAGGCCAGGTTTGAACCCAAGACACCTTGATTCTAATGCTGCGCAGTATTATTAATTATGATTATACATTGAGAAATGATGTTGACATTGAAGTTGAACAAAAAAATGAAAAGATGTGGGGAAGAGGGAGGGAGAGCAAGAACTGACCAGTTGAAATCTAAATATAGAAGACCACTAATATGTAGGCAAGGTTTGCAAAAGCATAATTTTCACAAGGGGTTAAGTTATTAATTTTTATTGCTCTCTCATCCTTTCCCCTTATACTTGCTCATTCCCGTGAAGCACAAAAACTTGACATCCCAGAGTTTTCATCCAATGAGAACAAATCATCTCAACTATACATCATCCATCAGCTCTAGGCCTCTCATGGCAGGCTTGGAAAAGGAGTACTTTCCAGTTTACCTGAAGTTTAAAGCTTTCTAAATCAATTGTTAAAATGTAAATGAAGTCTAGACAAATAGTTTCATGTTTGTCAGTTCATTGAAAAGTCATGCTATATGTTAAACCTTTCTCAAATTTCCTCTTCTTCCTCTCTAGGAAGAACTGACCCTACATAACTGTGTTTAAAATGTATTCTGTTTTGAAAATTCAGAATATGTAGCTACCTAAGGAGGGAAAAAAAATTTCTTTTGAAGAGCCTTTTTCTTGATGGGTTGGGTGACACATGTCTATAATCCTTATGACTGAGGAAGGTTAAGGCTAATGGATCACTTGAGCTCTGGAGTTTTGAGCTACAGTTGGGTTAAAACCAATTGGTATACATACTGCACATGACTTCAATGTGGGGAGTCTGGATAGGAGGACCAGAAGTCTAAGTAAGGAAGTACATACTGGGTCATAAATAGAAGGCAAACCTTCCATAGACCAGCAGTGGGGCTGAACCCCTGTGTGGCCAGGGCACTTACAGTATGGGGAAAAACTGTATCCAAAGGTTCTCCCTAAGGTTTCTTTCCCCTGGGTCCAGAAATTTAAATCCCATTCTCAGATGCTACCTATTTATAAACAGCTATTTTCTTAACAAATCTTTTCTCTTTGGAAGTTCCTAACTTGAATCAATAGCAGCATTGAAAGTGCCATCTATGCCCCCAAAGTCTTTAATGTCTTATTCAGAACGTCACAGTCCCTAATGATGCTTCCCAGGTGTCTTCTGACTATCACTTATCCCCCTATAAATAACCAGCAGTGGTTAGTGATCACCAGGTTTGACGGGTCTGAGGAAGCTTTTCAAATTGGCCACATCCTGGATGCACTAAGAAGTATGTGTAAAAAATGGAAAATTGATAAAACATGGTGCAGCTGGGAAGATATAAATAGATTAGATTAGATTGGATAAGATTAGATTAGATCAATTTTCAATTGAATTAGATTAGATTGATAAAATAAGAAGATAGGAATAAGGATATGGATACATACAGATATAGATATGAATATAGATAAATAGATATGTGGATTTCAATATGGATATTGATGTGGATGTGGAAATAGATAGCTCTTACTATGTTCCAGGCACAATGATAAGCACTTAACATATCTGATCTCATTTGACCCTCACAATAACCCTTTATTTATTTATTTATTCATTCATTCATTCATTCATTCATTCATTTATTTATTTATTTATGGTATTGTTATTATCCCCATCTTACAGTTGAAGTAACTGAAGCAATAGTGGTCAAGTAACTTGCCTAGAGTCACACAGTTAGTAACTGTGTGAGATTATATTTGACCTTAAGTCTTCCTGATTCCAGGCCCACTCACTGAGTCACCTCACTGCCTGAGAAAGAAAAGGAAGGAAGGAAGGAAGGAAGGAAAGAAGGAAGGAAG
>NW_027185877.1:6735404-6751415 GCF_028583685.1 Petaurus breviceps papuanus
GAAGAAAGGAAGGAAGGAAGGAAGGAAGGAAGGAAGGAAGGAAGGAAAATAATTTATTTCTATGTTCTGGGCACTTTGCTAAGTGCACACAAACAAAACATCTCACAAGAAGCTCAATAGGGGAAGTAAACACTTAAAGGGGAGATGGAAAGAAGGGAGGAGGGTATAAAAGCAGCTGCATTATCATAGAACAGACCAGGAAGTGGCATGGAGGCCTGGGTCCTGGAAAGATAAAGTTCCTCTATAAATAACCAGGGAACCCAAAGATGGAGTCCATGTTTCTAGATGTGGAACTTTCTCAGCCTTGTAAATAGCCTATGGCAAAGGTAAGCACCCTCAGATGGGAAGCCTTCTTTGTGAAGGGGAAGAGATTCTCCGAAGAGCATATGAGATCATCCAGCCTGCTCTTCAGACAGGGAAGAAGCTACATCTCCAAGCAGGCCAGCTCTACCTGTAATTACTGAATATGCTTCCTTCTCCAGCAAGTTTTATGATATCTCTTGGAGCTGCTGCTTAAGGAAGGCATTCACTGGATCATACAATTAAAACCCATAATATTTTATTGCATCAGAAGAGAACAGACCTTGTATTCCCTACTGTTCGTGGCAGATCAACATAGTATACACCTCAATAGCTGTCAGCAAGGAATTACTAACCACCACAACTTATCACTTTCTACCCTGATAAAGACTTAAAGAAAGGCCTTTCTCCTAGTGGAAGCTGGATCTTCATCATTAATCCTTAGGGCATTCAAGGTTGTTTTCTACTTAAAGAATACAACTTCATAAGTTTTCCCACTCCCATTGTCATATTTCTACTTTCCAGCTTTCTGACTCAGGGTATAACTCTCTGTTGTGTCTTAGAATTCTTCTTCCTCTTTCCTATCCTTTGAAGTCCATTTTCTATTATTTTGATGGAAAGCCAGAGAGCTCTTTCTCCTCTGTTATGTAAACACTGGCTATTTTATATTGGCAGATACATGACATGCAGTTCACTGAAAATTTCCTCTTGTCTTATGTAGATTTACTAAGATAACTTCTTCAGTTTTGTGTCTTTTTTGTCACTAATTCTCATGGCTAAAGACAATGGCAACCTTTTTCTACACCTGCATTCTGTATAAGGACAATCCATCATTTGTGACATCTGAGTGAGGCTTTATAATGGAGTTCCAACTTTTTCTGAAGTGCTCACTACTGTTGATTAAGGATCAGTTCTGGTACATCCTTGGCCAAAGCTCTGATGCCAACAGAGGGAACCTCAATTGTTGACAGTGAGAAGGTATAATGGTTAAGTCCAACTTCCGTTCCCTTCTTATCTAAGACATTTTTTCCCTCCTCCTTTCACCACTTGTCAGATTTCAAACACCTAGTGCCCATGTCTGACCTCTTCAATATATCAGTGTCTTCTGAGACTTTTAAGGCAACAGAAAAGATCACATTGCAATTAGTAGTAAAAAGCTTGACAAGCTCATTCTCATGCTTGAGCTAGCTTTATTAAGAATGCAGCTTCTTTGACAAATACATTGAATTTTCTTTAGTCTCCTTCAAAAATAATTTCCTTTTCTCTCTGTTCATTAGAACAAAATGTCATCACTGAGAAATTGAAGATACTTTACCATAAACTCTTGAGGATCAAGCAGTTTAAGGAGGAATTATGCATCCTTGCTCATTTCTTTGGGGTCTTTTCTCCCATTATTTGCCACAAAATAACACAAATAACTTTGATTAGTATTAAAAGTAGCTTCCTGGAATATAAATCTTACACTTATCAATGCCTTAAAATACCCTTTTGTATTTGCTAAGCTGTCCTTGCTCATTCGGAACCTAGATCAAATGTTTCTTTTCCTTTTCTCCATTTTCACTACCTAATCTATCGATATATAGACAGACAGACAGACAGACAGACAGACAGACAGACAGACAGACAGACAGACAGACAGATAGATAGATAGATAGATAGATAGATAGATAGATAGATAGATAGATAGATAAATAGATAGATAGATAATCTATCTCTCAGGCAGTGATGTGACTCAGTGAATAGAGGACTGGACCTGGAATCAGGAAGACCTGAGTTCAGATATAATCTCAGATACTAACTGTGTAACCCTAGGCAAGTCACTTAACCACTATTTGCCTCAGTTACCACAACTGTAAAATGGGGATAATAACTAGCTATCATCATCACTGTAACCCCCAGTCCCTCTACCCTGGGATGCTCTCCTAGACTATCAATCTAAGACTTCTCCTCCCTTGGCAAGACTCCCTCAGCAGAGGTCCTCATCTCATACTTTATCAAGAAAGCAGGGCCTTTCTTCTCCCCTACTCTACATCTCAAACCTCTTGAAGTTATTCCCGATCTTCTCCTTTACTCCAGCTTCTGAAGAAGAAATGTCTCTTCTCCTCACCAGGACCAATCCTTCTACTTGTATCTTTAATATCATCTTTTCCCATCTTCTCCAACAGATTTCCCTCACAACCATACCATCTCTTGCTTGTTCAAGTTCTCATCCTTGAGATGAGGAATAATTTCATTTCTTGTATATGTATCCCCAGTACCTGGAACAAGCTTAATAAATACATGTTTATTGATAAAGTGTCAGTCTCTACCTTTCCAACAGCTACTTCCCTGGCAGCTATACATGCTCAATTCCCCCCTTCAACTTATCACATATCTCTTCTCCCCTTCACAAACTCCTAGTAAAAGCTGTGTTCATCATCTTCCTTTCCTCTCTTGGCACTCACTCTCCAAACACTTTTGATCTGGCTTCTGATCATGTCTTTTATCTGAAACTGCTCTTCCTAAAGATAGCAATGATATCTTCATTACCAAATCCATTGGCTTTTTCTCAGTCCTCATGCTTCTTCACCTATAAGCAGCATTTGACATAATTGAACACCTTACCCTCCCTTGCCAAAAAGACTATTTTATGGAGAACTCATAGAGGGCAAGTATTCAGATGGCAGTCAGAATGAGAGATACAAGGACACTCTCAAGGTCTCTCTTAAAAACTTTGGACTTGATTGTGTGACATGGGAGACACTAACACAGGACCCCTTAGTATCATGTGCTCTAGGAGCAAAGCAGAATTGAAATAGATTAGAAGAAACATGAGATGCACAAATTTAGAGAATTTACCCCAAATGTTCACATGGACTATTTGTGCCTGACCTGTGGTAGAACATGAGCTCATACTGGTCTGATTAGCCACAAGTTACAGTGTATAACTTGACTCTAGCATAATGAGGTCATTTTGGTCCTTTCTGAGAACAAAGCACAATGACCAACCCTCTCTTCCTAGATTTATGTTCTACTCTCTGGTTTTGGTACATAGCCATCTCTTACTTCTCTTCCCACAAATTTGACCACTTCTTCTTAGTCTCCCTTAGGGATCATCATCATTGTCCCAACTATTTACTGGAGCTGCAGTCCTAAGTCCCTTTCCCAGAATGCCTTCTTTTCTCTCTCTAAAAGCTCTGTCCCATTGATCCCATCGGCTCTCATTAGTTTAATGAACATCTCTATGCTGATGGTTCCCAATGTATATATAATTCCATCTCTCTCCCAACTTCCAGTCCAGTATCAGCAAATGCATATCAGGCACTTCCAATTAGACATCCTTTAGAAATCTCATATTCAACATGTCCGAAACAGATTTCATAATCTTTCCCCCCCAAAAAAAAATCATTCTTCTTCCTACGTATTTTATTTCTATCAAAAGCATCACTATCCTTCCAGTCATTCAGACTTACAACCTCAAAACACTACTCTTCACTCCACCTCACCTTTCCCACATACCCAATAAATCACTAACTCTTGTCAATTCTACCATCCAGCATTTCTCCAGTCCTTTTCAGTCACACAGACCCAGACTATCACAATAGCATCCTAATTGGTTTTCCTTCCTGAGTCTATTTCCTCTACAAAGCACCTTCTACACAGTTGCCAAGTTAATATCCCTAAATCCCAAGAGTAATAATGTCATTCCCCAATCCAAAAACTAGTCAACCGGTTGATTCCTGTACATAGTTTTTCTCCATGCCTTTGAATGTGCTGTTCCCTATGAGGCAGCTAGGTGGCACAAGGGAGTAAAGCACTGGGTCTGAAGTCAGGAAGACATGATTTCAAATACAGCCTCAGACACTTAATAGATATGTGACCCAGGGCAAGTCACTTAACTTCTGTCTGCCTCAGTTTCCTTAACTGTAAAATGGGCATAACACAAAATCCCTAGATGAATCAGTACATACTGGGTATTTGAATCCCAAAAGTAAAGGTCAGAATTGAAGTAAATGGTGCTCTCCTTCCCAATCCCCAGTTCCTCAACCTACGAATTTTTGTTTTCATTTCCCACTCTAAGTACCTACCACTTTTACCACACATGAAAATTACTAGATAATCATAGAATGTTGTTCTGGGATAGAATTATAGAATACTCAAAAGAGAAGGGACCAATGAGAGCATCTCTGGAGAGTCAGCACTAGTGGAGTAGAAAGAATTTCAGTGTGTTGGTTTGGACTTAGAGGCAGCAGACCAGAGTATGAATATCAGCTCAGATCCTTTCAAGGTTTCTGATCACGGACAAATCACTTCATTTCTCAGAACCTCAGTTTCCTCATATATAACATGGGGTAATGATATACTACCTATCTCATGGGAAAGATGCTTTGCAGACCTTAAAGTACTTGAATAAGGTATAATTACCTTTATAGATGTTGCTTGTCTTTCATTATTGAGGAAAACCAACAATATCATGAAGACTTGTGCATGACTTGGATTTAAGTGAGACAGGGCTGCACAAAGTCGACAGTCTCACTCTCTCTTCCAGTTCAGTGGCAGGACAAAAGTCAAGATGGCTAGCAATGGTCCAGGATGCAGTGGATGACTTTGGCATCTTTGATGTCTGACCAAGCACTAAGTGCTCCCCAATGCCTACTTTAGCCAACTTCGTGACTGTTGGAACAAATTATTTGTATTTACCCATTTGGGGGACATCTTCACATGCTTGGGGGTGGGTATTCCCCTCACTCACTGCTGGATCTGAGGCCTGTCAGTTACCCGCAGCCGGTTTAGCTCATATTCTAAGATGGTTTACCAGGGTGTCCACTAAGCATGCTACAGCTTCTTGGAGCCACATGTAGAGCTGGGTGACAGGTGAACACCAAAGGTAGATGAGCAACCCTGAAAAGGGCTCAGCGAACCCTCACCCCGGGGGTTAGTCCTCCTTGAACACTGCATACACCACTCTTAAAGATCTAGCTAGGTAAGAAAGTGGATAGAGAGGGGCTTGGAACCAGGAAGACCTGAGTTCAAATCCAGCCTCAGATAATTATTAGCTGTGGGATCCTGGGTAAGATACTTAACTCTGTTTGCCTCAGTTTCCTCATTTGCAAATTGGGTATTAAAATAGCACCTATCTCCCAGACGTTGTGAGGCTCAAATAAGTTAGTAATTGTAAAATGCTTAACACAGTGCTAGGCACATAGTGAGCACTATATAAATGCTAGCTATTAGCTATTATTATTTGTAAGAAAAGTGAGGTCCAGAGAAGTGACTTAACTTGTTCAAGGTCACAATTAGTTAATGGCAGAGCAAGTACCAGAACCAAGATTTCCTGGCTAAGGTCCAGTGCTCCTTCTACTTCCCCACACACTGCCTACTAAAAGAAGAGCTTGAATTTAAAGGGTAGGCAGACAGTGGTACCCAGGAAGACTATAAAACCCACATTACCATATGCTAACACAGAGAGCAGGCACTCATAAATGGTAAAGAGGATGCTTGTCCCCCAAATGAGAAAACAAGCTTTAAAAATGTCTCAGGATCACAACAAACACATTTACTTGAATATAAGCACATCTGCTTGGTACTTTGCTCTTGAGAACCCAAGGTGAGATGGAGAACCCAGTCCCACCTGCTCTCCTACACACCTTTCAGCTCTTAAACAATGGCAACCCTCTCTAGTAAAGGAGATGGAATTGAATTGCATTGAACAATTAACTCAACGATTATTAAGTACCTGCTCTGTGTGAGGCACTGGGCTAAGGGAAGACTCTTTGCTATTTCATGCAGAGATAATATTCTCTCATGGAAAGGACAGAAGAATGCAGAGAAATGCAGAAGAAAATAGATGTTCAATTAGATGCCTTTTGTATTTTCCTTCTGTGAGCTTTCATTCTTTTTTAAAGAGACAACCTAGCCCAATGTATCATCATTATAATTATCTAACCCATTATAGAAGTGTTCAGAAGTACATTTATAGGAACTGCATCATAATTTTTTTTTCAAAAGGACATAGTGGAATGCTATTGCATGTGGTATAAAGAACATATATCTGGTATAAAGAACATATGTGTGTGTGTGTGTGTGGCATAAAGAACTATACATCTAGTATAAAGAACACATCTGGAAGGGGGAGAGGAAAATTGTTAGGAGGAAAAATTGGAAGCAATGTAGTCTATCTCCTTCATTTTTTAGTTAAAGTAACTGAGGTCAAGGGGTTGAATGACTTACCCAAGTTCATACAGCTAATAATTGAAAGAGCTAAGATTTAAGACTAGGATCACTCACAGATGCTTTCTAATGAACCATGCTGAGGTAGTATTAGCCTAAATTTTTAAAGTGCTTTCAAATACATTATCTCATTTAATTCCCCATAGTAATAGTATGAGGTAGATTTCTCTCTTTACAAATGAGGAAACCAAGGTAAAATGATATTTTTTAACTGGTTCTTTCCATCTGGAAGTACAGGAGTCACTCACTGACTAGATCCCACTAGTGGTCAGCATGGGAACTTTGACCTGATCTATTTTCTGACCTGGGTTTGTTCACTGATCTTAGACAAACTGGAATGCTGACAAGCCCCCGCCCCAATCCAGTATCCAACCCACCCTCCCCAGAGGCTCACCATATTGATCCCAAACTTAGCATGTAGACCCAATCTAGCCATGTGGCAGCTCAGAATTCCTGCACTTAAAGAGGCCCACCAACCTCCTCCTGTAGGGCAGCTGAGATTAACTCTACCACATGTCTTCTAATTTCAAGGTCAAGTCTAAGTTTTTCAGTTACATTCTAATATCTCCACCAAAAGATTCACAGCTTACACTCACATCAAATCATTTTTAATTTGACATTTTTACCACATTTTATTTTTAGCAGACCTCAAAATATCACTTATACTAATACTAGGAACTAGTAGCACCAAGAGATTAATTGACTACCCCCAAGGTTCATGCACCACTAAACCATACTCTTTGAAAAGTTGGGGATACACAGGAACCAACAGATTTGACAATGAAAGAATATCACAAAGGGAACACAGGGATTTTGAAAGCCTGTCACCATCTTGTTACTGAGGCCAAGGCACCCAGGCTCCCTAAGCAGTCAGAGTGGTAAGAAAAGGAGAAGGAAATTGGTGTACATCAACTGGAGATGGTGGGTTAAAACTATCTTTTTTTAAACCTATTCCAATCTTCTAACATGGTAGTCATTTCAAGTGACAAGTTCCCAGCCCCTCTGAATTTTTCCTAAGGCTAAGGTATTGAAGAGAATGGGGTATTACTGGAGTTACTTCTTAGGACTCATATGACAACAAACATACACGTCAGTCATAAATAAAATACAATTACTGTGAGACTGTGAAGGCAGGAGGAAGAAGGGCAGGGTCTAAATAACTTGATTAACAAGATCAGGAAAAGATAACATTAGTGTGCATACACAGGGATAGTTCAAGCAATTTAGTCATGAGAAACAGAAATGGGCACAGCATATTTTCAAATGTGAGAAACAGATTCTTAGAAGCTACAGGCTAAGTCTAATAAGGGCACTCACACTCTAAAGGGCACTATACATGGATGGAGTATAATCGGCAGCCTTGGGGCATTCTAACTAATGGTACAACGGATGGGGTTACCTAGGTAACAGCACAAAGCAGGTCCTAGCAGGTTTTGTCAAACCAGCTGACAAAAGGTGATTGGAGATGAAACAGCCAAGGAAGGTACAGTTCAAGTTGGTGAATTATTCTGGTTTTAATTGTCCCTTTGTCAATTAAAAAAGAAAATAAGAATATTAATTTCCAAATTCTAAAACAAAGGGGATATGTTTAAGTCCTATTCTGAGAAGTATATACTTTTTCTGGTACATGTAGTCTTAAGATTATTTGTTTTGGTTATCTTATCCCTAATGGTTAAAACATAATCCCTAACGTTATCTTGCTGTCTAGGAAGGGGAAAAGTGTCTACACATAATATGGAAGAAAATTGCCTTTGTCCTGTTTCTGGATCTTCCCCTTCATTCCAGCTTCTATCAAAGAGGACAATGACTTTGCAAAAGCTAATGAATCCAAAAGAGCTGTTATTGGGATCGCCCTAAATAATGATACCAAAGTAATTTTCCTTAAACACAGATCTGATCATGGGACTCCCTTAGAACTGGAAGGGACCTTCACAGTCATATAGTCAAGCCCCTCATTTTACTGATGAGGAAACTGGGGTTCAGAGAGATTAATGGACTTGAAAAACCAGCATTTGAACTCAGTACTGAACTCACAACCAATCCAACACTCTTTACAAGAAGGCAGTCACTAAGAAAATGGTGTGAGAGGAGAATAAGCATAGGGAGCTTAGCCTCCAGCATTGTCCAACCACATATCTTTTGGAGATTGCTTTGGGGCTGAAGTTTGTTTGTAGGAATGCTGAACAAAGGTCTTGTGACTGAGAGAGATGAGAAAAAATCTCCTACTTTCTCTGTGTTAAGTCTAAGCAGGGACTTTTACACTGGGGTCTGCCTGGGAACATTTAAAAAAATTATAACTCATTCAATATTAACAGTTTACTTTGCAATCCTATATGTTATATTATGCATTTATTTTATATTATTTACATTACTTTTATATTATGCATTTAAAAACATTATTCCAACTAGGGTTTTCATCAGTCTGCCAATGGGATCTGTGATGAAAAAAAAAGGTTAAGAAACTTTTTGCTAGAGGGATACCAAGTGAAACAACTGGTCACAGCAAAACTATGTGACAGAGAAAAGGTCTACCAGCGGATATCCAAGCCAGAAAAACAGGCTTTTTTTTTAAAACAATCAGGGTTAAGTAACTTGCACAAGGTTACATGGCCAGGTGTTTCTGGGTAGGTAATAAGTGTCTGAGCCCGGATTCGACCCCCTAGGTCATCCCGACACTGGAGCCAGTGTTCTTACTCGCTGTGCTACCTGGCCGCCCCTTAAAACAAGGCATTTGTTAAGAAATGTGAAGCTACTGGAAGTCAGGAGGATTCTGGATAGATAGGCTACAGGTTGAGGGCAAATACAGGTATCAGTCAGGATGGCTGAACATCTGAAATCCACACACGTAAATGAAGTCAAGGCACTTGCAATGAGAATTCTACTATATGAACCTGATACTAAATCAAAGTCTGAACCATTCAAGGAAGTTTTATATGCTCTCTGCCAAGGGCAATGATTGATCCAGAGTATGAGTGAGTCAGAGTGTGACTGCATAAAGTCACACCCATAAGTGTGACTGCAATCATCAGAGGAAAAAGCAAAACTCCACATTTTCCTACATGCAACCTAGGGAAATAAATCCTAACTCTGATTTTTCATTTTACCTAAGATTCCTCTTCAGTCAGTCAGTTGCTTTTTTCAATTGTGTTCAACTCTTCAGGACCCCCTTCGGAATTTTCTTGGTAAAGATACTAAAGTTGCATGCCATTTCCTTCTCTTCAGCTCATTTCACATGAGAAAACTGAGGTAAACAACATTGAGTGACTTGCCCAGGGTCACACAGCTAGTAAGGTTCTGAGACCAGATTTGAACTCAGTAAGGTAAGTCTTCCTGACTTCAGGACTGGCATTCTATCCACTACACCATTTAGTTTCCTCTAATTAGATCTAAAAGTGACATGAAGTTCTCAAAAACTAAAGTTTAATTCCATTTCAGCATAAAAATAAACATGTACAATGTAATATTGATGTAAGGAAGGTTAGCATGGTTGTAGACTCATAGGCTCATAGGTTTAAGGTTGGCATAAACCTTGGGGGTCATCTTATCCCCACAATTTCCCATATTACAGATGAAGAAACTTTAGTCTCTAAACGGTCAAGTAACAAGTGAAATCAAACAAACAGCAGTAAAATCTCCAAACTCCAACAAGGATAGGAATTCATATATTCATTTTATGGAGGAAGAGCACTCTTGTATAATGGATAAAATTCCTAAATCCTACAAAAAGAGTTCAAAACATTAGGAAGTCACTTTACACCCCACACGATTCCACCCCTCTCACCCCATGTAATTACACACACACACACACACACACACACACACACACACTGAAGACTTTTTGAGGGGATGATTTTTACATGTTGAGTGGGACTTTTAGGTATGGCAGTTTGTAAAATGCAGGGCACAACACTCTTCTCCCTCTGTAATCTCTCTTGGTAACCTCATTCATTCCCATGAGTTTAACTACATCTCTAAAAAGATAATTAATAAATCTCTATACTATTCATAGTCTCTCCCCCTGAGTTTCAGTCCTGCATCACCAATTGCCTATCCTACATTTCAAATTAGCTGTCCTGGAGACATCCTAAACCACCAAGTCCAAAACTGAACTTATCTCCCCCCACCCAAACTCACCTTCTTCCAGACTGATCTTATTTCTGTTAGTCACCACAATCCTTTCAGTCTCCCCAGTCATAATCTTGGCATTATCCTTGATGCTTTATGCTCCCTTACTTCACAAAGCCAGTAATGTTTCTAGCTTCATAACATCTCTTAAATCTACTCCTTTCTCTACTCAAAAAGCTACCATCTTAGGTCAGCCTTTATAGCACTCTGCCTTGGTTATTCCAACAACCTCCTAACTAGTATCCCTGACTCAAATCTCTCTCACCGCTCTAGTCCACCCTACGCAATGATGCCAAAGTAATTTTCTTTAAACACAGATATGATCATGTGACTCCCTTACTCAACCAAATAAAGTGGTTTCCTGTTGCCTCTAGGATCAAATCTAAAGTCCTCTCTTTAGCTTCTAAAAACCTTCACAACCCAGCCCAGATCTATTTTTTCAAGTCCCATTTTATATTATTCCCCTTCCTGCCCCATGTTATCTAACCAAACTGACCTTCTCTCTCTTCTGCACATGTGATATTCCATAGCCCCCCTCCTTGTCTTTGTGCTGCTTATCCCCCATGCCTGGAATTTACTTGCTCCTTCTTCACAGAATCATCCTCTTTCTTGAAAATGCGACTCAAGTGCCATCTTCTGCAGGAAGCCTCTTCTTATCTTATCTTACCCTTACAGATAATGACCTCTCTCCCAAACTAACTTGTATTTAACTACTTTTTATTTATTAGTATTTATTATATTTATATTATATTAATTTTTATATATTATATTAATTATATATTTTATTTCTATATGGTGTCTTCCCCATTAGAATATAAGCTCAGTAGGAGTAGGAATTGTGTCATTCTTTATACTTCTATACTCCAACCTAGCACAATGCTTGACACAGAGTAGGCATTTAACATATACTTGATTTACTAGCCCCAACCTTATGGCTTGTTTCTCCATTTAAATCCTCTGCTGATGTCAGTGTAATATGTCAGTGAAATAAAAGGTCAGTCATGTTATATACAAGCTGGAAATATTTGAAGTATGTATCTGCCCATGTGTTGTATGTCTGTCACCTCATTCATACAAGAACCAACATTACTATGCCAACAAAAGATAATCACCAGATTTCTAAAAGAATACTAAACTCTTCTACCACAACAGCTCTTGATTACTGTCTAAAAAGCTTCCTTAATTTTTTTCAGTTAACAAGTATTTAGGTTCTCTCTTTTTATCTTTTCTTTTTTTCTTCTCTCCCCCACCCTGCCATAGAGATGGCTACCATTAGACACAAGTGTGTGTATACACATATATACATACATACATGCACACACATGCATATACATATTGAGTGTATATACATACGTATGTGTATACATATATATGTAAAATTATTCTATACTTACTACTATTAGTTCTTTCTCTGGATACAAACAGCTTCTTTCATCATATGTCCTTTATAGTTAATTAGGGTATTTATAAATTAAAATGACTTATTCACTCAAAGTTGTTTTTAAAACAATATTGCTGTTACTGTATACAACAGTCTCTTGATTCTGCTAATTTTACTCTTCATTATTTCATACAAGTCTTTCTATGTTTTTCTAAGATCACTGAGCTCATTATTTCTAATAACACATTATAGTTATATACCACAATTATATCCATTCCAATTATATACCACAACTTGTTCAGCTATTCCCCAATTTCTATCTTTCCCACTTCCATCCTCCCCCACTATTTATCCTGAAAGGAAAAGAAGAGAATTCTTGGAACAAGCACTCATAACCAAACAAAATAAATTCCCATATTTTCTAGATCCAAAAATCTGTGCCTTGTTCTATATTTTTAGTGCACATGCTCTCTATTAGGAGGTGGGCAGCATTCTACATCATGGCTCCTCTGGAATCATGGTTGATCATTGTTACTAAGTTGTAAAGAAGCTATGGTCAGCATCATCAGAAGGAATACCTTTTACCAGTTAAATACCAATTCTTGAAGTAGGGAAGCATCAACATCACACCTTATCTTTGTTGTTGTTGTTGTTGTTGTTGTTGTTGTTGTTGTTGTTGGAAGCATCCTACCCGTTTGGGGAATAAATGACCTTATTCTGGAAAAACTTCGCCTTCCCCAATAGCAAATCATACAAGACCAAGAAGAATGAGATGTATGATAAACAAAACACTGTGCACAAGAGGATTTGAGAAATATACATGTGGCCTTTAAACTGTGGAAGCATAATCTATTAATATCCCCTTGGCTTGCATAAGACTTCTATTCAGCCGCAGGGAGCTGTGACATTGAAATAATAAGCTCCTCAAAGAAAGTACCTAGTCTAAGGAAGGCTTTGGCTTTGTTGGTTTGTTCCCTGAATCACAGAGGTTTCCTTGTGCCTTCAGTTTCCTTATATTTCTGTCACTGGTACAAGCACAACACATTCACTACATGGGAATGATAGAAATGAAGTAATATGACTGCTGTCCAACCCATAGTGCTTAACATCTAATCTATGGAAATTTAGAGCCCACAGAAGGTTCATTCATCTCTCATCTTTCCCTACTTTTTTTTGGTCTGGATCTGTGATTTCATTGTTCTGGGGAGCTCCCAGTGTGAAAACTCTGTACACTGATGCAGGCTGTCTACTTGTACATTCTCAAAGAACTGCTTAGGGCACAAAGAATTTAAGTAGCAATAGCTAACAAAGAAGGTGTGGTGAGGATCAAATAAGATAACATATATGAATTTTTATATTAATGTGAAATGTATATGTATTAACACTGTTATTTGTATTTAAAAGACAAGTGAGTAAAACAGAAAAATCTCTGCACTGACAACATTGATGACATTAATACATCTAGGAGAAAAAGAGAAGTGGTGAAATGGTGGGGAGAGAGGGGAAAACGAGAGGAACTTTTTATCACATTTCTCTGATAAGGGCTTGGTATCCAAGTTTCCCCAATAGACAAATGGTTAAAGTTTATGAACACACAGTTCTCAAAATAAGAATTTCAAAGTATTCACAGCCACATGAAAAAATAAACCAAAGTATTAACAATAAGAGAGATGAAATTCAAAACAACCCTGGGGTTTTACCTCATATCCTGTAAATTCACAAAAATTATATTTAAAAAGGTAACAGTCCTTCCCTGCCCCCCAACATAGATGTGAATGAGGACTTTTATAGTCTCCCTATGAGTTTTGAGATTGGTGCCAGTACTTGGAGTAGGGGAGGAGCTTTACCTGTACACTGACTTAAGACCAGTTCAAATAAAAGTGCATATGTCAAAGAAAATAAAAAGGTAATAGTCAATGTTAAAGGGGTTGTGGAAAGCTAGGCACACTAATATATGTTGGTAGAGTTGTGAAGTAGTATAACAATTTAGAAAGAAACTTGGAATTATGCAAATAACATAACAAAAGTGTCCATACCCTTTGAACCAGAGAAAGTTACTGGGTTTATACCCTAAGGAAACCATTGATGGGGGGTGGGGATGTCCCCCATATATTCCAATATATTTATCGCAGCACTTTTTGTGATAGCTTCAAATTGGAAACAAAGTTGGTGCCCATCAATTGGGGAATGGCCAAACAAATTGTGTACCATGAATATAATGGAATATTACTGTAGTATATGAAATGATGGGCTTAATGAATACAGAGAAGAGTGGGAAAGTCTACATGAACTGGTGTAGAGTGCAGTAAGCAGAGCAAAGAAAACAATATGCACAGTAGCAATATAAATGGAAGAATATAAATGGAAGGATCGATAAATGACATACCAAAAAATCAAAAATAAACATAAAAAAATGTATATAGACCAAGTGGGACTTGAATGAAGAGCTATGAGAAGACACCTCCAAACTACCAGTTCATGGAGGCAGGAAGTCCACAGTTGTTACACATTGTACATGTTTTCAGACTTTTTCAACTTATCAATCAGTTGTGCTGACTGATTTTTTCTCTATAAAAATAATACTATTTATCTTAAAGCATGACCCTCAAGGAGAGGTAGGAATACATGGGAAATTGGAGTGATATGAGAAATAGAAAATATCAATAAAAATAAAGCATACATAGACAAAATAATAATAAAAATAAAAGACAAGGGAGTATAATATGTGTTGTAGCCCTGTTACTCTCTTTTTTCCTCACCTGAAATCAGTCTAGCTGTTGACTATCTGCCTATTATACATATGATGGTAACCATGCTGAGAAGTTTTGCAAAGCCTTTTACATATAAATTCTCATTTGCTCCTCTCAACAATCCTGGAGGTAGGTGCTATTTTTATTCCTTCTTTACAGCAAGGAAAAATAAGGCAATTCGAGTTTCAAACACTTGACCAAGGTCACACAGCTATAAGTGTTAGAGTCAGGACTCAAACTCAGGTCTTACTGACTCCAAGTTTTGCCCATAGTCCCACAATCAGTAATTGTTGGGAGCAAAACTGAAACCCAACTCTTTCTGGCTTGGTCCTCTATTCACTATGCCATGTTGCTTCTTTTATGACTATCTACCTTTGGTGATGACATCTGTGGACTATAGGATTCTGCTCTTTTAATATTCATGTTATATTCCTCCACTTACATTTATTATTCATATTGTATTCCTTCCCTGGCCATTTCGTGTCATTTCCCTACCAGCCCCTCTAAAATGTAAACACCTGGAGGGTAATAATTATGGTATCTACATAATGCCTGCCATGTGCTAAGTGTTTTACAAATAATATCTCATTTGACCTCACAACAACCCTAGAATGCAATTCTATTAATACCTCCCTTTTAGAGTTGAGGAACCTGAAACAATAGTATTTAAATCATTTGCCCAATCTCATGCTGCTTTTAAGAGTCTGAGACTGAGGGGCCACCAGGTGGCACAGTGAGTAACAGCACCGGCCCCAGAGTCCAGATGACCTGGGATCGAATCTGGGCTCAGATACTTAGCACCACACCCAGAAATAACTGGCTGTGTAACCTTGAGCAAGTTACTTAACCCCAATTGCTTTAAAAAAAGAAAAGGACACTAATTAATTTGGGGAGCGGCTAGGTGGCGCAGTGAGTAAAGCGTCGGCCCCTGAGTTTGGTTCCAGTCTCAGACACTCAACACCCACACAAAAAAACTAGCCGTGTAACCTTGGACAAGTTACTTAACCCCAATTGCCCTCCAAAAGGCAAAAAAAAAAAAGAGTCTGAGACTGGGGGGCAGCTAGGTGGCACAGTGAGTAGAGCACCAGCCCTGGAGTCAAGAGGACCTGGGTTTGGATCTGGCCTCAGACACTTGACACATATACACAAAAAACTAGCCATGTGACCTTGGGCAAGTCACTTAACCCCAATTGCCCTGCCCCCCCCCCCACTCCAAAAAGCAAAAATCAAAACCAAAAAAGAAAA
>NW_027185877.1:6751515-6783632 GCF_028583685.1 Petaurus breviceps papuanus
TCTCTCTCTCTCTCTCTCTCTCTCTCTCTCTCTCTCTGTCTCCATGAGCATTTGTGCATGATCATCAGTAATAGACACCCTCTCTCAGGAATTTAGGCTGAGAGGTGATTACCAGCATCAATCCCTAATTAGCATTTTTATTCTCTTTGAACCAATGGTATCACAATTCTCATCCTCTTTTCCCCACATGTACTGTCATGTTTCCATGAATGTCATCCTCTCTTAGAATTCAGTATTAAATGGATGCAGTGGCTTTTGTCCCTCTTGCTTATCAATGTTCCAGTCTCACTGGACATCACTTGGGCCACATGGGTTTTGTTAAGATGTACATTTTGTAAAGAGGAAAGAATCTCTGTAAGGGCATACCTGAGGCTCAATTGCAGCTTCCTTTATATTTTCTATTCAGGGTATTTTTTCACTGTTTTTTTGCTCTGTCATTCAGACGCCTCAATAGCTGACTGCTGCATTTTCACTAGATAGCACAGACTCATTTCTGTGGGACTCATGCCAGTTGCCCTGTAGATATGTACTTCTCATTGGCTTATCTTTGCTCATTATTCTATTCTTAATATCATTATGCAGGAAAAAGCTGAAGATTACTAAATAACAAGGTTTTCCAATATGTTGCTGTGTTTAAACATGAGATAAATTAACAAGAGGATAGTGGACTGAAAGCATTTGCATTTCATTTCCATTCTATACAGAGAGCTAATGCTTGACACTGAGGAGTGAAATGATTTGGTTTATTCTCAGGAGTTTGGGTGAGCACGAAACTTAATAAAGCCAAGCCACAAAGCAGTCAGGCTTATCAAACCCAAACAACCTCCCAAAATAACCACCTAAGCAGAGAGCCAGGCAGGCAGATTTCCCCACCCTCCAAGTTGTCAGAGAGCCAAAATAATGAGATTACCACAAATGTAACAAAAATCCACATTGGAAAAGAATGAGATTAAGGCAATGTCCTACTGAGACAAGTTTTCCATTAAAGAAGATCATTTTATGTCACTTTCATAAAAGGCTCCAATATCATAAATCATTTTTGATACAGTCTCATTTGATATTCATAAGTACCCTGTAAAGTCAGTGGTTTAAGTATGATTGCACCCATTTCAAAAATAAGAAAGCTGAGTCTCAAGGAAAAATTTCTTGCTAAAGATACCAAGCGACAGAGGTGGAGCTTGAACACAGAACGATGTTAGTTTTGGAAGAAAGCCTGGTGCTGGTTGATGGAGTCTTCATTTTGCAGAATAAGAGTCATGAAATGCCTGAGCCAGTAGATGAATTTGGGCTCAACATAATAGAGTACTGATTGCTTCTTTCCAATCATCTGATAAAAATGCTTTCACATCATGAACTCTATCCAGAGCTGGCCAGGTTTGATTACATTCAGCACTATAATTTTTTTTAAGTTTAGAAACATTTGCCTTGTGGGAATTTTAACACATTGTAACTTTGGGCAGCTAGGTTGCTCAATGGATAGGATGCCAGCCTCTTCCCAAGTTCCAAATCCAGTCTCAGACACTTACTAGCTGTGTTACCTTGAACGAGTCATTTATCCCTATTTACCTCAATTTCCTCATCTGTAAAATGAGCTGGAGAAGGAAATTGCAAACCACTCCAATATAATATCTTTGCCAAGAAGCCTCCAAGAGGGGTCATGAAGAATCAGACACAACTGACTAGACAACAATAATAGCTTTGGATAATTTTCCCAGGCTTTACTTACTCTTAATAAATGTTATTTTGAGAAGCAGAATGGCATGATGGAGAGAGAACTGGCCTCAGAAAGACAAAGCCTTGCCTTAACATAGTAGCCATGTGACCCTGGACATTGTCTTGATATACTCACTGTCTGTGTGACCCTATACCAGTCATTTTCCTCATCTGAAAATGAACACAAACATATTCACACTACCTTCCTCACAAGGTTGTTGTAAAGATTAAATGAGGTAATATATTTAGATGCTCTTGTAAATCATAAATCTGGGAGCTATTATAGTCTTCTAATGGCTCTAAACACTTCTTTTCAGCAACTTCTAACCCACCACTTCTATAAAGTATACAAAATACAATTAATTCGAACTGCAAACCTTTCATATTTTTATTGCGTTGGAATGATTTGTCCATTTTTAAATGGTGTTGGGTGTATTCTGAAAACAATAGAGGAACCTTGTTGGAACTATAATTCTATTATTATTTCAAGGAAATATTTCATGTAAAAAGCACCATTTTGATGCAAAGTATTATTTGCTCTTCCTATCATAATAGAAGCAGCCTGCATAGCAGATTGAATGTTGACCTTAAAGTAAGGAAGATTGGGGTTTAGATTCCACCCCTAATACTGTGGGACCTTAAATACCTGTGGGACCATAAGCATAGAGCCTAAGGCTCTCTGAGCCTCCAGCATCTAAGATTATGAGCTACAGACAGGTTACCATCTGTATTCACTGAGAAAGTTCTCACACTGACAAAATCACATGGCCTTGATGTATTCACCGTATTGAAGACAAACTGAAGGAATTCTTAGCAGATGGTGAAAGTTGAAACAATGAAGTCAAGATAACCACAAAGTGAGTCAGCTGCTGACTGATATTATAATAAAAAGTATTTTTCATCAGGGTCAATTATAACCCATATTAGTTATTGGAGGGGTTGGGAAAGATTATTATGTATCTCAATTTTCATAGAATGTTCCAGTAAGAAGTACACAAAGACCTTTTGCCCTCAAGACTAGGCAATCTTGGGGCAACTAGGTGGCATGATGGATAGAATACCAGCCCCAGAGTCAGGAGAAGTTCAAATCCAGCCTCAGAGACTTACTAGCTATGTGACCCTAGGCAAGTATAATAGTAATGTAATTTTCAACTTTACAATCCCTTTGTGTTGGCAAAAGAAGGAGATACTTTGAGTACTGTGACTATGGTTAGTGATTGGTGACTGATTGAGTTAATCAAGACTTTGCCCCAAGAGTGGAAGACTTCTTTGTACGTTGATACTACTGATAATTGACTGATTGAATTAATTTAAGAGTGACAATTTTGTGACTGATTGAATTAACTTGAGTGACTATTTTACTTGGAAATGATTGTGAATATTATATTGTGATTTTCTATGATAAGTTGAAATATGGTGAATACTGTATTTTGAAGTATGCTGTACTTTTGATTTCCCATGGATGTTTTGCTTTTGTTATGGAATAAATAGAGTGATCACTATACTGAGTAATCAGAACCTAAAGAAAAAAAAAGCTGTTCACAGTACCAGTTCTTCTGGAAAGTTTCTGTGCATGGCATTACATTATGGCATAGTCAGCAGGATTGCAAAGTATAGTGCCTCTATTTGTTCCAGGATCCCTGGCAATTTAAATTGAAATTGTAAGTCCAAGGATCCTGGAGGGGTGTAATGTAATTGTAATTTAATTTTCAACTTGAAGATCCCTTTGTGTTGGCAAAAGTAGCAGGTACTTAACACTAAGTAACTGATCAAGCCTCTGATTGGGGGAAGAGAAGGTATGAACTCCTGCCCTTTGTTACTGACATAACAGGAAGTTGGCAGAAGGAAGTGAAGTAGGTAATACTGTGTATATAAGAAAAGCCCCAGAGAGGCACAGTCAGAATTTCCTTGAGACCGAGATCTTGTGGCAGAATAGCTACAGAAGAATGGAGAACTGAGTCCTGAAAACTTGTCTTGGTGGAGCTTCTTCTGAACAGGAGCCCAGGAACCAGGAGCCCAGGTGACTGAAGCATGGCTGGGATGCTGGGACTTTGTTTGTTTGTGGGTTGGTTGAGCCTTGAATTCCTTGGAGTAGAAATGGTGAAGGAGCTGACATGGACCAAACCCTGTAAACACCAGTGTGGAGCAGGACCTCCCCAGAGAGCTGGTCAAGGAACTGGGAGCTGTCTGCCATTGAACCCAGGTAGTATCTGGGACCATGGAAGGGGATCCAGGGAATCTGAGAACAGGCCCCAAGTCAAGATAAAGAAAAGACCTCTCCTTGGGTACTGAGTAATTATGGAATTACAGTTTGCTAGTGACCTAAGGGGTAGAGGATTTTGTGTATGATACTTAGTAAGACTTTACTGAATAAGTGATTGATTGTACTTTGAGTATTATGACTATTGTTACTGATTAGTGACTGATTGAGTTAATCAAGATTTTGCTCTAATGGTGGAAGACTTCTTTGTACTTTGATACTACTGATAAGTGACTGATTACATTAACTTAAGAGTGACTATTTTACTTTGAGACTATGTTGTGAATATTATATTGTGATTTTCTGTGATAAGTTGAAATATGGTGAATGGTGTATTTTGAATTATTCTGTACCTTGATTTTTCATGGATGTTTGCTTTTGTTATGGAATAAATAGAATGATCACTATGCTGAGTAATCAGAACCTAAAAAAAATAGCTGTTCACAGTAGCAGTTCTTCTGGAAAGCTTCTGTGCATGGCATTACAGCAAGTCACTTAACTCCAGCAGTTCCAAATATGTTTCCCTTTCAAGGGAATTCCAAGCCTCTGTTTGTTGTTCATGCTACATTTTCAAAGAGGACCAATTACATCAGGAGGGTGATGTCTTGATTTGCAAGGGAACTGGATTTAAGTGAGGCAGAGCTCTGCAAGGTCATTGGCTTCACTCTCCACCAGTCACTGGAGTCCAGTGACAAGAGTCAGGATGACTGGTGACGACCCCTAGAGAAGTCTCAAAGGCTGGTGGCCTGCATAAATCTGTATAAGAAAGCTAAGAAACATAGATTCTTTGTGGGTTAATCTGAGGCCTCTTTGTTTTCTGCATCTTTTAAAAAATATATTTTAGTAACTATTTCAATATAATTGTGTTCCTTTATAATCTTAAATATTTTATTTTATGCATTTAGAAGTGTTATTCTGAAAGATAGTCCAGAGGTTTCATCAGAGTTCCAAAGGGATCTATGACACAAAGATTAAGGACCCTTGCTCTTTAGAATGAGGAAATCAATGGAAACATGAACTTGACCACACAAAAAACTGTCAGGTGATGAGAGCAGTTGGGCCCCAGGAGTTGGCATGTAAATAGCATGTGGGAAGCCTTGGCAAGACCAGATGACCTGGACCTGGCAGTTGAACTAGATTTCCTCGACTAGAAGGAGACATAGGTATTAAGATTATGGCTTTTAGAGATGCTCTTTGAAGGATGGTGAAGACTTAGGAGTGATTTTTCTTTGTTCTTTCACTGTATCGTTTGTACAATAAATTTGCCTCATATGCTGTGGCCTCTGATACAATATTGTGGGATCACAGGGCTGAAACTAAAAAGGATTTCAGACTGAACAACAAACATCTATAAAGCAATATGTGCCAATTAAGAAGAAAAAAAAACCTAGATTAGTAGACAGAGAGCTGTCCTTGAAGTCAAAAAGACATAGGTTCTGACACATGCTGACTGTATGATCCTGGACAAGTGCTCTAGACAACTTTCTAAGGCTAGAAGTTACAGAGAAGGGTGGTTAGGTGGCACAGTGAGTAAAGTGTCGGCCCCAGAGTCAGGAAGACTCGAGTTCAGGTCTGGCCTCAGACTCTTAAAACACACACACAAAAAAAAAAAACTAGTGTGTAACCTTGGGCAAGTTACTTAACCCCGACTGCCCCCCAAAAGGCGAAAAAAAAAAGAAGTTACAGAGAAAGTGCCAACTTGCATCAATACAGGGACTTTCCTTAGTAGGAAGTTCCCTGTGCCAATGAAATCACATGTCTACACTTTATGTCTCTGTGATAGACACTATTCTAAGCAATGTATTTATACCAAAAGGAAAGAAAAAAAAACACAAAAGCACACTCTGTCTTGAAGGATCTTATATTCACTCCAACACTTTAATTTTACAGATGAGGAAACTGAGGCAAATATGTTTACTAGGACCAAGCCAGCTCCACTGACATTGTCCCCAAGATTCTAGATTAGGGGCTTTTTTCAGTCAATAAACAGGAAAATCTCTTCCAAAGTTGACCCAGACATTTATCAAATTCTTGTCTGCTTTAATTAGAAAAGGTGGGAATATGAATTTTGCTAGTGTCCACTACCTTCCTTCACAAAGGGGCAATGATCATGAATACCTTTCTGGCATTTCTAGCTTTGCATCTAGATGGAAAAATCTGATAAAGCTAAAAAGGAATGGGGAAATTTAACTTCAGTGGTTTGCTGCGGAGGCAGCAGCTACTACTCTGGCCAGCTCCATCCTGATGGAAATCTTGCTTGTACCTTCAAAATGAAGATGCTTCTCTTTATAACATTCCTGTCCCTGTCTGTGCAGGTGCTTGGGAGAAGGTACTGATTAAGAGCCTGAAAACAGGACTCCTTTGCCCCTAAATGGATTAAGTCTAAAGGATTTAACCCTGATATCAAGAATCATCATAGTCTGATCACTAAATATTTCTCCTTGTTCGCCCCTAAACTCTCATTTCTTTGCTTTTCTGAAAGCTGGTTAGGAACAGCTTCTCTTGTGTTCATCAGCCTCCTCTTTCAAAAATTTATAAAGTATTCCCTCTCCCTGTGACCATTCTTTTTCTTTCTCATCCCTCATTCTGGATGCTTGTAGAAACTTTATTACATTATAAACTACCTACTAAAATATGCTATAGTCATGTTTAATGTTATTAAAGAAAACTCATTCCTGGAAAAATAAATGCCTGCAAACCAAATCTCTGAGTGTTGGATCTTTTTTTCCCAAGATTTCAATTATCAAATTAGACCTGTAATTGTACATCAAAATTTGGAACCCTCCTACACCATACCCCACCCTTAATATAACAAGATATACATTTAAGAATGAAGCAGACATGATGTAAAAATAATGATAATAATAATAAAAATAAATGATGTAAAAATAAAGGACATAATTTTTTTTAATTTTAAGAATAAGAATTGCATAGGAAAAATGAGCATAAAAGTGATTTGTTTAAAGTGCCCACCACTTTCCAGGAGTACCAGGAGCAATTGGCTTTTGAACCACTTTCAGATTTCTTCTAAAGTGCTGTTGGAGTTCCACCTTCATCCAAAAACAGCCTGGCCAGCACTTTCTCCTTGAGTCATGTGATAAGCATCTTGGCAAGGCCTTACTTCTCAAAAGTGTTCCTCCAATTCAATCTGGGGTGGTGAAAGACCTTGGAGAGCTTTTCACTTGGAAACATTTTACTTATGTAATTGGGCGTGCTATTCTAAGGAGATGCCTGACTAAGAAATAGGCGACTCCATAATTCATTGTAAAGTCAAGACCCATGCAGTCTAAGGCAAATGTACTTAGAATGCCAGTCTCTGTTCATATTTTCTTCCTTCCTTCCTTCTTTCCTTCCTTTCTTTCCATCTCTCTCCTCCCCTTCTCTCTCCCCCCCCATCTCTCTCTGTCTCTCTCTGTCTCTGTCTCTCCTCTAAGACCCACCCTGCCCCCCATGATCCTTCATGTTTGCTTTTCTTTTTTCACTTTCTTTTTTTTTATTAATTTCTTTGTTTACTTTTAGTTTACAAGATTCAATTCCACAATTCCTTGAGTTTCAAATTCTCTTCCCCTCCTTTCCCTCCCCCCCCCATGATGGCATACAATCAATGATAGGATCTGCAAATACTTTCACATTAGACATTAGTCAGGTTATAAAGATGGATTGTATCAGATGGAATGAAAAATGGTGAAGAGGAAATAAAACCAAACAAGAAAAAGAAAAAGATCAGGTAGTTTGCTTCAATCTGGATTCAAACTCAGTTCTTTCTAGTTCTTTCTCTGGACGTAGACATCTCTCTCCATCATGAGTCTTTTGGGATTAACTTATATCACTACATTGCTGAGAAGAGTCCAGTCTATCAAAGTTGGTCATCACACATACGTTGTGTCTGTAAATGTGTACAAATTTCTCCTGGTTCTACTCTTCTCACTCAGCATCAGTTCATTTAAGCCTCTCCAGGCAAATATGAAATCCATCTGCTCCTTGTTTCTTATAGCACAATAGTATTCCATTACATGCATATGCCACAACTTGTTCAGCCATTCCCCAATTGATGGACACCCCCTTAATTTCAAATTCTTTGCCACCACAAAAAGAGCTGCTATAAATATTTTTGTACGTATGGGTCTTTCTCCCACATCTATTATCTCTTTGTAATATAACCCTAGAAGTGGTATTGCTGGGTCAAGGGGTATGAAAGTATTTATAGGCCTTTGGGCATAATTCTAGATTGCTCTCCAGGAAGGTTGGATCATTCGCAACTCCACCAGCAATGCATTAGTGTTCCAATTTGCCCACATCCTCTCCAGCATTTTATTTTCCTGTTTATCATCTTAGCCAATCTGATTGGTGAGATGTAATACCTCAGAGTTGTTTTGATTTGCATTTCTCTAATCAATAATTATTTAGAGCATTTCTTCATGTGCTTATAGATATCTTTAATTTCTTTCTCTGAAAACTGCCTGTTCATATCCTTTGACCATTTATCAATTGAGGAATGACATGTATTCTTGTAGATTTGACTCAATTCTCTGCATATTTTAGAAATGAGTCCTTTATCAGAGACATAGGTTGTAAAAATTCTTTCCCAATTTCCCACCTCCCTCTTAATCTTGGTTATATTGGCTTTGTTTGTACAGAAGCTTTTCAATTTAATGTAATCAAAATTATCCATTTTGCATTTTACAATGCTCTGTAATTCTTGTTTGGTCATAAAGTCTTTCCCTCCCTACAAGTCTGACAGGTAAACTATTCCTTGTTTTACAAGACTGCTTACAGTATCAACTTTTATACCTAGATCATGCACCCATTTAGACTTGATTTTGGTATATGGTGTTAGATAATGGTCTATGCCCAGTTTCTGCCATATTATATTCCAGTTTTCCCAGCAGTTTTTGTCAGAGTGAGTTCTTATCCCCAAAACTGAGGTCTTTGGGTTTATCAAACAATAGATTACTTGACTGCTGAATCTCATGTGCCAAATCTATTCCATTGATCCACTACTCTATTCCTCAGCCAGTACCAAGTAGTTTTGATGACTGCTGTTTTATAATACAGATTAAAATCTGCTATAGCTAGGCCACCTTCCCTAGCATTTCTTTTCATTAATTCCCTTGATATTCTGGACCGTTTATTCTTCCAAATGAATTTTGTTACTATTTTTTCTAGCTCTATAAAGTAGTTTTTTTTGGTAAATTGATTGATATGGCACTAAATATATAATTTAATCTAGGTAAAATTGTCATTTTTATTATGTTAGCTCGACCCAGCCATAAGCAATTGATATTTTTTTCCAGTTAGTTAGATCTGACTTTGTTTGTGTGAAAAGTGTTTTATAATTGTCATCATATAGGACCTGGGTTTGTTTTGACAGATAGATTCCCAAATATTTTATAGTTTCTACAGTAACTTTAAATGGGATTTCTCTTTCTATCTCTTGCTGTTGAGTTTCATTAGAAATATACAGGAATGCCAAGGATTTATATGGGTTTATTTTATATCCTGCAACTTTGCCAGATTTATTTATTGTCTCAAGTAGTTTTTTATTTAATTCTCTAGGATTCTCTAAATATATATATATATACATATATATATATCATCATATCATCTGCAAAGAGTGATAGCTTGCTCTCTTCTTTGCCTAATTTGATTCCTTTGATTTCTTTTTCTTCTCTAATTGCTACTACTAACATTTCTAGTACCATATTGAATAAGAGGGGTGGTAGTGGATACCCTTGTTTCACCCCTGATCTTATTGGAAATGCTTCTAGCTTATCCCCATTACATATAATACTTGCTGATGGTTTTAAATAGATGCTACCTATTATTTTAAGGAAGGCTCCATTTATTCCTATACTTTCTACTGTTTTTAATAGGAATGGATGTTGTATTTTGTCATAAGCCTTTTCTGCATCTATTGAGATAATCATGTGGTTTCTGCTAGTTTTATTGTTGATACGCTCAATTATACTGATGGTTTTCCTAATATTAAACCATCCTTGTATTCCTGGAATAAATCCTAACTGATCAAAGTGTATTATTCTTGAGATAAGTTGCTATAGTCTTTTAGCTAATATTTTATTTAAAATATTTGCATCTATATTCATGAGGGTAATTGGTCTATAATTTTCTTTCTCCATTTTATCTCTTCCTGATTTAGGTATCAGTACCATATCTGTGTCATAAAAAGAATTTTGTAGGACTCCATGTTTGCTTTTCAAAAGCATTGCTTAATATTTTTTTCTTTATTATTTGAGAGATTGTTTGCAAGGTAGGTGTGTTAAATGGTTCAGAGTGTTTTCCATTTCTTAGACTTTTCAAATTTCACTTTCAACATTAGGGCTATTTATTTACATCTTTAAACTCTCTCTTTCAGGATAGGTGGGTGTTTTCCCTGTTGAGTCTATGGTATTAGTGAACTCAAGGAATGAACACTATGAATCTTTTCCAAAAAGATTTATCTTAACAGGCACTCATAACTTAAGAACACATGATACCAGAAATGCCTGTTTAAAATGACAAATGCTATGCCAGCTGGTAATGATACAAATTTTTAAAAAAAAGATCCTGCCTTCAAGGAACTTGAATTCTATTAGGGAAAACAATCTGTATATTTATACTTGGAAAGAACCTTGGGGCACATTATCCAACTCTCTAATTTTTCAGAGGAAGACACTAAGGCTGAAAGGATGAATGCTTGCCCACTGATCACATGGATAGTAAGACTCATGCAAATGACCTTATGGGAAATGGCCATCATTGCTCAATCATTTAATTATGTCTAATTCTTCATTGCCCTATGGATCATACTGCCCATGGGGTTTTCTTGGCAAAAATGCTGAAGTGATTTGCCATTTCCTTCTCCAGTAGACTAAGTCAAACAGACATTAAACAGACTTGTCCAGGGTCACACAGCTAGTAAGTGTCTGAGGTTGGATTTGAACTCAGGTCTTCCTGACTCCAGATCCAACACTCTATACACTAAGTCATCTAGAAACCATATAGACCTTCTATAACTCCTCTTAGCCTAGCCTCACACCAACACTTGTGATATCTTTGGAATTTATCACCAATTTACTTTTCCCCCTCTCATTGACATGACAACATCTTGCACACAGATGTCCCTCTATATAACAGCTTATTTCCTCCTTTGCTCTGAAGTTTCCATGATCAACATAATTGCTTCCCTTTTCATCTAGGAAAACTGGTCTGTTTCTACAGGTTTCCTTCTAATCTCATCTCAATCTATGGAATCCAGTTTATTTCCTTCTTTTGATTAGCACTATTTACTGTATTACAATTCAAGGCAAACCTCTACAATGGTGGAACAAATTAGAAAAATAACAGTAACAGTTATCTAGTGCCTACTGTGTGGCAGGGACCATACCAAGCAAGGGCTTGCAAATATTATCTCACTTGATCCTTGCAGCAATCCTGGGAGGTAAGTACAATTTTACAGTTGAGGAAACTGAAGAAATCAGAGGTTAAGTGACTTGCCCAGGATCACACAGCTAATAAGCATCAGAGACAAGATTTGAAATCAATTCTTCTTGACTCTAATCCTAGCACTCCATCAACTACATCACTATCTGCTTCATCATCATAATAATAACTGACATTTTCACAGCACTTTAAGAATTGAAAAGATCTTTACATAAATTAAACTCACTTAATCCTCATAATAACCCTCTGAGGTGGGTACTGTTATTATCTCCATGTTACAGAGGAGGAAAATGAGGCACAGAGAGGTTAAGTGTCTTGCTCAAGGTCACACAGCTAGTAAATGTCTGAAACTGGATTTGAACTCAGGTCTTCTATTCACTGTGCTATTTCACTACCTCTAAAAAACAGACACCATTTAGCAGTATCTTGGTTGTTATAACACTTATCATCATTATGGTATGAAAGGAAAGTAGGCCAGCATTCCATTTGATTAGGGTGGAAAAGGTCCTTGTGACCCCAATATATACATTTAAAACCTTGCTACCTACTCTGTGACATCTAGCAATGTCAACACAGACATCTAACAATGTTTTTATAGGCCATGGTGTACTCTAGGAAAAAAGCACTGGGCCTGGAGTCAAAAGACCTAGGTTCAAATCTTGCCTCTGATACTTCCTATGTGTAGAACCTTGGGCAAGTTTCTTGACCTCTCTGGGCCTTCATTTGTTTATCTATAAAAATAAAGGGCTTATGGGGCGGCTAGGTGGTGCAGTGAGTAAGAGCATTGGCCCTGGAGTCAGGAGGACCCAGGATGGGTTCTGTTCTGGCCTCAGATACTTAACACCCAC
The DNA here is from genome assembly GCF_028583685.1 of Petaurus breviceps papuanus. Classification (NCBI taxonomy): domain Eukaryota; kingdom Metazoa; phylum Chordata; class Mammalia; order Diprotodontia; family Petauridae; genus Petaurus; species Petaurus breviceps. The sequence goes on from NW_027185877.1 coordinate 6,763,777, forward strand.
ACACAAAAAAAAACTGGTCATGTAACCTTGGGCAAGTTACTTAACCCCAATTGCTTTTAAAAAAAATAATAAAATAAAGGCCTTGGATTAAATGTCCCCTGAGGCCCCTTTCAGCTCTAGGGCTATGATCCTAAGGTGACTAGATTCTTCTTCCCACAACAGAATTCTGCTACAACACCTTATATTCACTTCATACTTTTCTTTGTAAATTAATGCTTTCACATTCCCTTCTGCCCAGGCCCAAATACAGATAGCAATGCTCATGACAGACAATTACCTGGAAGAACAGGTAAATAATTCAGACCACCCTTCAGAAAGCCAAGATCACATAAAAATCATGACTAATCTACAATGGACTCCTAGAGAATGGGCAATAGCATATAAGATGGCAGCCTGGTGCGTGTAGCTCTTTTCCTAGAGCCTCCATTCTTCTACCTAAAAAGGCAAGGTATCCCACTGCATCCAGGGTCATCTCCCATTATCCTGATCTATATCTTGCCACTGGACCCAGATGACTCCAGAGGAAAAAGTGAGGCTGGTGACTTTGCACAGCCCTCCCTCCCTTAAATTCAAGTCACTTGCAAGTCATGGCATCACCTTCCTGATGTCACGGTCCTCTTCAAGAACAAAGGACAAGCAACAACAAAGGAACTGGAGGACTTGTAATTGAAGTCCTTCTGAGGAAAATGGGTAGCCCAGTGGCCTTCCCACCTATAACAGCTAGGTGGGAATGGATATAGTTCTGGGCTTGAAGTCAAGAAGACCTAAATTCAAATCCTGACTCAAACTCCTACTCTATGTGTGATCTTAAGAAAGTCATTTTACCACCGTGGATGTCAGTTTCCTCATCTGTAAAAAGAAGGGCCTAGTAGATGACCTTTCTTTTCATCTTTAAAACAATAATCCTGTGATCTTATGGACTGCACCCCCATTATATATACAAACATAGAATAAATAAATGTTCATTGATTGAATCCATTGAGCTAAATTACTACTATAAGGATACCTGTACCTTGAACTTCATTCCCCAGTTTCTTGGTCACTCTAGTGTTAGTAAATGGAAAAAGGAGTTGAAGCCAGAGCAAGTAAGGAAACTGGGTACTTCCTTTGAAATAGAGGTGAGGGACCTTAAAAGCCAACTGTTCTGGTCTCCTTATTTTTACAGATGAATAAATTAGAGCCTAATGAGGTTAAGGAACCTGCCCAAAATTACCAAGGTAATCAATGGCAGTGACTCCATGACTCCAAATTCAGTTTTCTTTATATACTACATTGTCTCCCTTATCATAAGAACCTTCCTAGATTTTTTGATGTTCAAGGCACCTTCCAGTAGCCCATGGACTGGGAGACATATGACCTACAGAAATGAAAATGGAAACCTATAGGAATCCTCTACCTTGAGGACAACCTTCTACCTAAAACTCATCACTAACCTTGGGGTCTCTGGAAGCTTCCTAAAAAGTTTGATAGAATTGGATCTTGGAAAGTTCACACATGGATTTAAATCCTGCTTCTTATGATGACTGTGTGATCTTGTAAAGTGTTCTCCTATGTAAAAAAAAAAGAGGGGGATGGACCAGATGACCTCAAAGGTCCTTTCCAGCTCTGTCTATGAACTTAAAATGAAAAGCATGCAGGCAAGGTCCATCAAGTAATGGGGAAAGGGAACTCATTGGGAAGATCAGTAAGTCAGTCTCCAGAACCCTCCTGCTGACTCTGGCTCCCTGAATCCGGCTCCCCTGCCCTGTAGGTTGGCATTCCTAGTTTTGACCTAGGGATATTTATTCTCCTGGCAGCGCAGCCCCAGCTGCCGCTCTGACCCAGTTGTCAATAGCTCCCCTCTTATAATCCTCCAGTTCTCCCACGCCCCTTTCTTCTCCCTGTGGCTTGGATCTCCATGACTACCAAACAGCTTCCCTAGCCTGGCTATATCCAGTCAACTTTCTGCCATTAACCCTTGCTTCCCAAGGAGCAGACTGGGAACCTGGGTACCCAGCTTCCTTACTCCAACTTCCTACCTCCAGCTTTGATATGGGTCATTTAAATTTCCCCCATTTCTTCCACACATCCCCCAAAAAATAGATATTCTAAGACATGGCTAAATACTGTAAATTACATATTTATCAAAGTGCTTCATACCTTTGTAACTATGTAAGACTATTGGGTTTTTATATGAGAAACTTGGATTTTAATAAGTGAAAATAGCAAACCTCCTGTAAAGCACTTTGGAAATCTTGAAGCTTTATATAAATGTAAATTATTGTAATTATTTTTCAGAGAAAATTATAAAAAAGGAATTTCACTCAAGGCTGAGGAAGTTTTATTATTTTCACATAAGCTGAAATATAATAACTATTGATAATGTCTTGTTGCTAAAATTGAAAACACATTGATACTTCAAGCCAGGAGTGCCTGCCCAAATGAAAGGATTAGGACGTATGTAACAGAAAAATCAATATTTGAAAATACTTTAGCTCTTTCCTATGGCTGTGAATTTTTTCAATGTCTGGATATTTCACAGACCATTAAAACAGGGGCATGGCTCATTTTTAATCATGCTTTCTTTGCTAAGACCTCACTAAATTTCAATCCAGATCTGATATATTTACTTCCTATGTGTGATGGTGCATGTTTACATGACTCATGCCACCGTGGCCATACTAGAAATGACAGCATCTTTTGCTTGCTTCCCTTTGGGGAATCTCCCTTTAATAAGACTTTGATGTTCTTGAGGCACAATGGAAAGTGTTCTGGAGATAGAAACAGGACTTCCATGGGGCTCCAGTTTCTACCTCCTCCAATTCATGTAAAAGGTGACTCTGAAGAAACTTTGGAGCTACAGAACTCACAAAATGACACAGAGAAGCTAACCTCCCACTGAGGACTGCCTGGCAGGCTGGCAGGAAGTGGCCAGCACAGTACTCTGGGAGCCACACTCAGCCTTGTGTGGACCAGAGGTTTTAGCCTCAGGGCAGGCCTGACCAGCCACAGGCTGGAGGGACTTCAGATCCACAGACTTAAGCTGTAGTGGTTTCAAGAATTATCAACACATAGATGATAAGGACAAAGTGAGAGGTCAGTACAGTATGGACTTTGGGATCTAGTAGTTCAAGAGTATGGTCGGCCTTTGCCCCTGGGGTGAGAAGCAGCTGAGCCGCAGTGGCAGTGCAGCCACAGCCACATGGCAGCTTCAGCTCCTATACTGCAGATTGTAGGGGGACAAATCCACCAGTCTTAGGGGTAATTGTTCTTGCTTTAACCTGCTTGGATCTGGACTGCAGTCTAGGGTGGAAGTCCTGGGGCTTGTGACCAGCTTGCCAGAGAGTGTGGAGGCTTCAGAGAGGGCACTAGCAGCTGAGAAAACCCCAGCAATTGGGACAAAGCACCCCTGTCTGGTAGAAGAGTCCTACTGTGTCAAAAAGCTCAAAAGTCAAGTAATTGAGTGGCAACATGAGCAAAAAAGGAAAGCAAAGCAAGCAGAGCAACCCAACTTTACACTCCTATTTTGGGGACAAAAAGGATCCAAGCATGGGACAGGAGGAAGACAGTAAAGTCAGAACTCCTGCACCAAAAGCTTCCAAGAAAAATATGAGCTGGTTACAGGCCATAGAGGACCTTAAGAATGATTTTGGAAACCAAATAACAGAAGTATAAGAAAAATTGGGGAGAGAAATGAGAACTATGCAAGAAAATTATGAAATGATGGTCAACAACCTGACTGAAGAAATAATACCTTAAAAAATAGACTAACTCAAATGGCAAAAGAGGATCCAAAAGCCAATGAGGAGAATAATGCCTTAAAAAGTCGAATTTGCCAGATGGAAAAAAAGAATCTCAAAAGCTCATGGAAGAGAATCATTCCTTCAGAATTAGATTGGAGAAAATGGAAGCTAGTGACTTTATAGGAAATCAAGATACTATTGAACAGATCCAAACAAATGAAAAAATAGAAGGCAATGTGAAATATCTCATTGGGAAAACCACTGACCTGGAAAACAGATCCAGGAGAGATAATCTAAAAATTATTGGACTACCTGAAAGCTGTGATCAAAAAAAAGAACCTATAAATCATCCTTCAAGAAATTCTCAAGGAAAATTGCCCTGGTGTTTTAGAACCAGAGGGCAAAATAGAGGTTGAAAGAATCTACCAATCACCTCCTGAAAATGATCCCCAAAAGAAAAATCCTAGGAATATTATAGCCAGGTTCTGGAGTTCCCAGATCAAGGAGAAAATATTACAAGCAGCCAGGAAGAAACAATTTGAATATTGTGGAAACACAATCAGGATAACACAGGATCTGGCAGCTTCCACATTGAGGGATCAAAGGGCTTGGAATATGATATTCTGGAGGTCAAAGGAGCTGTGATTAAAACCAAGAATCACCTACCCAGAAAAACTGAGTATCATGTTTCAGGGGAAAACATGGTCATTCAGTGGAATAGAGGACTTTCAATCATTCTTAATTAAAAAAACAGAGTTGAATAGAAAATTTGACATTCAGATACAAGAAGCAAGAGAAGCATGAGAAGGTAAACAGGGAAAATAAATCATAAGGAACTTATTAAAGTTGAACTATTTACATCCCTATAGGGAAAAACAATAATTGTAACTGATGAAACTTTTCTCAGTATGAGAATAGTTGAAGGGAATATAAATGTGTGTATATATATACATACATATATATGTCTATACAGGAGGGTATATGGGCATATGAATACATATGTGAATGTGTGTATATATGGGTACAGATATACATATATAGAGGGCACAGGACCAATTTAATAAGACGGGATGATACTTAAAAGGTGAAATTAAGAGGTGAGAGAGGGATATAATGAGAGGACATGGGGAGAGACAGAATGGGGTAAACTATCTCATATAGAAGAGGCAATGGAAAATGGTCACCATGGAGGGGAAGAATAGGAAGGCAAAAGGGAATGGGTCAACCTTATTCTCATTGAATTTGGCTTGGGGAGGGAATGAAATACACACTAAATAGGGTATCTCACCCTATAGGAGAGTAGGGGGGAAGAGGATGAGAGGGGGGATGATGGAAGGGAGGGCAGGCTGTGGGGGAGGGAAGCTGGAAGCACCCACTTTTTAAAAGGGACGGGATCGAAGTAAAGAATAAAACTAGTGGGAGGTGGGATAGGAGGGAGGGAAATATAGTCAGTCTTTTGCAATATATCTACTATGTTAATGTTTTTCAGAGATACACATGTGCAACCTATACTGAATTGCTTATCTTCCCAGTAAGGGTGGGTGACAAGGGAGGAAGGGAATGAATCTGGAATTCAAAGTTTTACAATCAAATGTTTATATATGTGTGTGTATATATGTATATATATATACTCTTATTAATATTATTTTACATGTAACTGGGAAATAAGACATTCAGGCACTGGGGCATAGAGATCCACTGTGCCCTATTGGAAAGTTGGAGGGGGTATGGGAGAAGATGTGGGAGAGAGCAGATTGGGGGAGGGGATATCCAGTGGGATCGCTATTTGGGGGTGATGTGTAGGGGGAAAATAGGGAGAAAATTTGCAACTCAAAATCTTGTGGAAATGAATGATGTAAACTAGAAGTTAATAAAGCATTTGATTAAAAAAAAAGTATAGTGGATTTGGTGTCAAGAGATTTGGAGTTAAATCCCATATTTGCCACCTATCACCTGTGTGACCTTGAAAAAATAATTTCATTTCCCTGGCTACCTCAGTTTCTTCATCTATAAAAAAAAAGAGGGTTGGTCAAGATGGCCACTAAGGTCCCTTCCAACTGTAGAATTGTACCCCTATAACTGGCTTTGATATGGATCTCTTACCCACTTCTACAGTTCAGAATCAAGTGAAATATAGTACTCTGGGGATTCTAGTGTTCCCTTTTCTGTTTTAAATTAAGTCTTTCAAGGCACCTATTTACTATTTGTTGAATAATTCTATCAGGGCATGAAATGTTAGTTATAAGGGGGAGAGAGGGGAGTCAGATAAACAGTCAAGTGGTAATGGGTTATGATCAGTCGGCCAATATGAAGAGTCAACCAGTACATCATGGATTTGTCAGAGGACTTGGGCTTGAATTCTGATTCTGCTATTTACACCTTGTGTGACCTTCCACATGTCATTTAAACTCATTAGACTTCACTTTCTTCATCTGCAAAATCATGGGGGCTGGACTAGATGACTTCCAAGCTCCCTTCTAATGCTAAACCTATGATCACATGGCCTCAGTTTTGAATGGTGTTCATAAGTATGAGATTTGTTTTATAAGCTCTTTGAGGGCAGGAATTATTTCATTTATGTCTTTGTATATCCACTAGCACAGTATCTGATACATATTAGGCACTAATTGTGATTGATTCTGTTGATGTAAGAACTCCCTTCATCAAAACAGATAGCCACCTACCAGTAACTTAGTAGATACATCTTAGGGGGTTATTTGAGGCTCAGACAGATCACCATGTCAACAAACATTTTTTAATTACTTGCTATATTTCAAGCACTATGTGATTCAGAGTCACATAGCTACTAAATGTTGGAGGTGAGAGTCGAACCCAGGTCTTCTTGACTCCAAAGGCAGCCTCCAATCCATTATGAATTCATTAAAAATTCATATGAGGAAACTGATTACTACGGTACAGCTAAATCAATGACAGACATAAGACCTAGACTCAGAGTTGAAAGAGCCCTGAGAGGCCACATAATTCAAAACCCCTTATTGTATAAATAAGGAAAGTGAGAACCAAAAACTTAAGTGACTTTGTCACTCTAGCAGTAAATGGTAGAGTCTGAACCCAGACCCTTTGGGGATAAGTAGTAACTCTTTCCACTATATTATGCTTCCTACCCATACAGCTTCTCCCTCTCCCTTAACTTGTTAGCCTAGGTCCCTAGGAAACACTGAGATAAAGAGAAGTCAATGTTACTATTGTTGTTCAGTTATTTCTGTCATGCCTGACTCTTCATGATTCCATTTGGGGTTTTCTTGGTAAAGATACTAGAGTGGTTTGCCATATTCCTCTCCAGCTCATTTTACAGATGAAGAAGCTAAGGCAAACAGTGTTAAGTGGCTTTCCCAGGGTCACACAGCTAGTAAGTGCCTGAGAACAGATTTGAACTCAGGTCTTTCCGACTTCAGGCCCAGTGCTTTATGCACTCCACCACCTAGCTGCCTGCAAATGTTGCTAGTGTCTTCCATATTTTTGGCATTGTGCACTGCACCCTCCAAAAAGGAAAATTTTCCTGAGGGGGAAGTTCTAACTTTTGTTGCTGACTTTTCTTCTCCTCCTCCTCCTCCTCCTCCTCCTTCTCCTCCTCTTCTTCCTCCTCCTTCTCTTTCCCTTCTTCCTCCCCCTTCTTCCTCCTCTTTCTTCTCTTTTTTCTCCTCTTCCTCCTCCTTCTTCTTTTTAAACAATCCCACAGAAGGGAACAAGGTAGGAAAGCTATTAGACCCCAACCATCTCCCATCTCATAGGGCAAAGATATCACCTTACAAGCCATCAAAGCCACACTCTCACAACATATACCAGGAAACTGAGGGAACATCATTCTGGGTCCTTGAAAGCTTATGAAACTTATTTGGTAGATCTGAGAGCTAGGGTAGCAGAATGCTCAGAAATCCATTTTCATAGAAATACCTCTTCTAAAACTTAGGATCTTGGATATAGAAGTAGAAAAGAATTCAGACATGCTATAGTCCATCCTCCTTATTTTACAGATGAGGGAACTGGAACCCAGAGAGGTAAAGGGATGTCCAATATCATAGGAACACAGGTCTAGAAGGAAGGAACCTGAGAGGAAACCATCTAGTCCAACCCTCTCATTTTACTACTGAGGAAATTGAGTCACAGAAAGGAGAAGCAACTTGCCCAAGGTCACACAAGTACTAAGGGGGAGAAACAGGACTTGAACCCAGGTCCAAATTCAGTTCTCTTTCCACTTCCACCCTTGAGCCCTAATAATTCCAATGTCATTTGAAATCAATCAATATTAGATTTACAAAGAGTTCCAAAACGAAGCATTAGATCAGTTTTAATGCTGTAGTCATCTGAACTAAAGTCAAGTCTATCTCTGGAAGTGAAATGTATGTAAGTACTGATTAACAATGTGAATCAGTGGTAGCAGAGGCCAAAGAGGCTCCACTGGACATGAGTCCCTGGAACTGTCTCTCTCAGAATGTGATCCTTGTCATGTTTTGTATAGATTGAACTGATACTCTCTTGTCCTTAATGTCTCAATGACTTGAGTCTACTGTGCCTTTAATTATCACATGTGGCTGGCCCTGGGATCATAATCATCCATACTTGGCGAAGAATGTTATGAAAATTGTTACTGAATTTCTAGCTAACTGGTGATGTTGAATGGTCTTTGAATGTGAATGTGAAATGCACATACAAAAACTAAAGGGTAGAGAGAAAGAAAGCATTTTTCTGGGCCATAGACCATTCAGTTCTACATAAGACCCACCAGCTTACATCGCCTTGGAATGGCCCAAAGCCCAGAATTTCTTGGCGGTGGTTTTCAGGGCATGGTTGTCAGGTTATATTGCTATAGCAATGTGCTTAGGATTTGAAGGAAGGTTGGGCAGGGGGGTGCAGGTAGGGACAAGGATGTCTCAGGGAATAGTGAATCTTCCAACCTTATTTCAACACTCAGACAATACACAGCTATTCTAAACATGCAATTCCTGTCTCCTATATGATTGTTACTCAGACTATCACTCCCTAAAACTGCCCCAGGGAAGGAAGGGAGGGAGGGAGGGAGGAAAGGAGAGGGAGGGGGAGGGGAGAAGAAGGAGAGGAGGAAAGGGAGGTGGGGAGGGAGAAAGGTAGGAAGGAAGGAAGGAAGGAAGGAAGGAAGGAAGGAAGGAAGGAAGGAAGGAAGGAAGGAAGGAAGGAAGAGATTTACTCTCCTAAGTGCTTGGGATACCAATAAAAAACAAACAAATAAAAAGACAGTCCTTGCCCTCAAGGAACTTACATTTTAATGGGACAAGACAGTTCACAAAAGGGAGCTGAAAAGGGCTGTTGGGAGAAGAATGAAGGTATCCATCATGAAGGCATGGTTCTGAAGGCCAGAAATCTTGGGCAGATCTAGGAATGAATGGTAGTCTTCCATAAAATGGAGACCCTAGAAGTAACTCATCAATGGCAGAAGGGGTTAGGCCTTGCAGAGGAATATTCCAGGGTAAGAAGGCTGAATTGATAGTTGGATATTTCAGGTTAAGGAGGTCCTAGGTACTAAAGGAAATTCCAGAATACTGAGACCCAGAAAGTAAAGTGACTGACCTATGGTCATACAGGTAATAAGAAGGTCAAAGCCAAAATTTTAATTCAGTTCCTCTGATACTAAAATCCATCACTGTTTCCCCTATACCATGATGCCTACAAAGACTTCCTGTTCTTCTCCACAAAATGGAGGCCCCAAAAGGAACTCACCAATGGAAGAAGGAGACAGATATTGCAGAAAGATATCCTAAAGTAAGAAGGTCACAGGTATTATTGGATGTTCCAGGGTGAAGAAGCCCCAAGTACTGGGAGGGAAGAAAAAGGAGAGAAAGGATAATAGACATAGCTCAGATGTTTCAGTTGTGTCTGATGCTTTGTGACCCCATTTGGGGTTCTTTTGGCAAAAGTACTGAAGTGGTTTGCCATTTCCATCTCCAGACCATTTTACCATCTCTCAGATGAGAAAACTGAGACAGTTAAATGACTTGTCTAGGGTCACACAGTCTTAAGTGTCTGAGGCTAAATTTTAACTCAAGTCTTCCTGACTCTAGGCCAGACAGATACTCTACCCATAGCATTATCTAACTGTCACATGGTAGACATAAATTCTTTCTTATGATGACTTCAAATGAAATAAAAATATCAGGATGGGTTTAGTCCCACTTCCAAAATAAAGTATATGACGGCATTATACCTCATCTTCCCTTCAGTCTCTAAAATTATACTTACCTAAACCCATGATTGCACTGATATAATGAACTACACCTACTCTGCATCATTCTAGTCATAGAGAGCTGACTAGGGCACTAAGAGTTAAGTGATTGGCCGAGGGATACCCAGCCATACCAACATGCCATGTAGTTGTGAAATTGACTTTTTAACCTAAGAGTAAAATATTATATTTGCCCTGATTAATTCCATTGTATTTGTTTTAACCCATTTTTCTACCAGGGTTTCTTAAATGGAAGATGGTGAATTTTTTAAAATGCTATAATAACTATATTTATTTCTTTTTTTAGGCAATTGGGTTAAGTGACTTGCTCAAGGTCACACAGCTAGTAAATGTCTGAAGTCAGATTTAAACCCAGACTCCTCCTGGCTAGTGCTCTATCCACTGTGCTGCTAAGATACCCCAATAACTATATATATATATACATATATATATATATTTTTTTTTAAAGCAATCAGGGTTAAGTAACTTGCTCAAGGTTACACGGCCAGTTATTTCTGGGTGTGGTGCTAAGTATCTGAGCCCAGATTTGATCCCCAGGTCATCCCAACACTGGAGCCGGTGCTCTTGCTTGCTGTGCTACCTGCCCCCCCCCAATAACTATATTTCAATGTAATTAGTTTCCTATGTGATCTTATATATTTTATTTTATGGATTTAAAACATATTCTAAGAATTGGCACATAGGCTTCACCAGACTGCCATTTGGGTCTATGATACACACACACAAAAAAAAGGTTAAGAATTCCTCTTTATGAATCTTGACATCCAATAGTCATGATTAATATTTCTCATAATGGGCTCATAGATTTAAAGGTGGAAAGGACTTAAAGATCACCTAGTCCAATCCTCACTCACTCATTTCTACAGGAAAGGACACTGAGACCCAGAAAAGTAAAGTGACTGACCTAAAGTCATATGGTAACAAGAAGGTCAAAGCCAAAATTTTAATCCAGTTCCTCTGATACCAAAATCCAACACTGTTTCCACTATCCCTTAGTGCTTACAAGCATATTAGTGATTCCTCCAAGAATTACATCATCAGCAAATTTGATAAGTATGATATCATTGCCTTTATCCAAGTTACTAATAAAAGTGTTGTACAGAACACAGCCAAGTACAAATCCCTGGAGTATTTGACGGTATGCCTCCTTTTAATGGTGTCTGACATGATACCACTAATGAATTCTTTGGAGCTAGTCATCCAAACAACTCTGAATCTCAATTGTACTACAGGCCAGCCCACACCTCTCCATCTGGTTCACTTGAATAACTTGAGACTCAATCTCTCCATCTGGTTCACTTGAAGAACTTGAGACTCATTCTCTTAATACCCTTTAAGTATGGTTCCTCTGCTATGGTCTTTCTCCATATATTTGCTCTAATTTGCTCTTACTATTGTTTGTTTCTTCATCACCAATTCTACTACCATTTTGCTTCAAAAAGCATCACTATATTTCATGGAAATAATCTTGCACAAGACCTTTGAGACAGACACAAAGTCTATAGCCTGAGAAGATAAATGTTAATACTGAAAATATCTTGAATCTTAACTCAGCATGCTGAGAGAGGTAAGAAAACAGTTTACTTATGTCACACCTAAGCTCCGAATTCTTCCCAATACCCAGGCCACCTCTTAGTTCAGCAGAGGAACTCCAAGAGAAAAGAAATTCTCCTCAGAAGATGAGGGGGGAAAATGTAAAGTTATGCTTTACTGTTCTCACCTACCCAAAATGCCAAATAATTATAATGACTAAACATCATTGCATATTCCCATGTGTAGAAAGAAAAGTAGGGAAAGGAGAACTTTCTGACTTTTTAGATATTCTACCTTGACTTTAGCTGATAAATGAGGGTAATTTGCACCACCTAGCCTTTGGCCTGCATCTTAGAGGTATACTCTATTCTAATAACCACCAGCTCAGGGATGCTTCCATAAAACCTTTTCTGCCATCCTTTAATCTTGATCCTTCTTTCTCTTGACTAAAAGACACCAAATATCTTATCTTGCTTTATCAATGCTATTTGTACTTGAATAGCCAATCATCATTTCAAATTCAGCATATCTAAAACCAAGATCATCCAGTACTTATTTCTAATTTCAATAATTACATCCATGGCATCATCATCCTCCCAATTACCCAGACTCAAAACCTCATACTCATCTTTAATTTAACCTTTCCTTAGTCCCATCTTTTTGTCACACATGGAAGTATGGCATAGTAGATAGAGTTTTGGACTTAAGGTAAGAAAGGCCTGAGTTCAAATCCTGCCTCAATAGTGGTATGACCCTCTGAAACTCACTCAAACTTTCTGAGTTCCTGTTTCCCCCTCTGCAAATTGGACATTATGGTGATATCTGTCTCACATGGGTAGGACCAAATATGCTGTCCCATATTAAATACACATGCCCAAAAGCACAACATCATGGTAGCTATGATTGCCATTGTCATCATTATCATCTCAGTCTTCTCATCCTTTTCAATTGGGTTCAGATGGGAATGGTTCAGTGACAACTTTCTTGCCACTAATAGAGACCATTAAATATGTAGCAATATAGCATCTTTTCTTGAGATCATCTCTATCTGAGGGGCACACGGTATCCTGGAGAGGAAGTTAGTCTCAGAGTCAGGAAGATCTGAGTGTAAGTCCCAACTCTGACATAATTGTCCTGTGATCCTGAGCAACTCAACCCATCAGTGCCCCCAAGAAATGCTCTAAAATTCTAAATTGCAGAGAAGGTACAAACTGATCATTGGTAGGAATCCCTCACTGGGAATATCCCACATGGGTGAAATCACATACTCAATCAAGAAAAATTGTACTGCTGCACAGTGGTTAAGATAACTGCTTTCTATTGAAAGCAAGCATACTTATCCTCTGTAGAAGAAATGTCAAACTGTAGGAGGTGGGCCATATGCAGCCTACAAGAATCCTGGGTACAACCCAAACCAGATCAAAATGTAATTGGGAAATGTATAATAAAATAAAAATACAATAGAACATAGATGATATTAATACATAGTTTTATATAATTTTACATAGTTAATTGTTCTAAGTCACTGTGTGTCTTTTCTATTTGAATTTGACAGGACTGCTCTATAGGGTCACAGAAATCAATTACCATTACAACTTCCATAGGAGACAAGATAACAGAAATGTGCCTTATCCAGATCCACATAATTTCAATCTCTTCTACCAGGTCTCTATATTTTGACAGCTTTTCATTCATTGTAGCTTAGAAATTATAAGTATTTGGTATACCCAGTTTATAGTTGCAAAAGTGAATACTAACACTGGTATTGCATGGGTATTAATTGCCTTAAGTTAGTTTTCCCATTCAACTTTGATTTTATGATGCCAGTAAACTTTTTAACATATCTTTGATATATTTGATGCATCTTTATATTCAATGTATCTTGCTCAAAGGAGACAAAGAAATTTGTAAGATTTTCCTTCATTAATTGGTTCAATTTGATTTCTTGAATACTGTAATTGTTGTTGTTGCTACTATTTTCAGAAATGCATGGGGCTTGCAGTAGGAAGATTTAAGTTTGAGACTTGGCTCCACTATATATATGGGCTGTGTGACCTTAGGCAAATGAATTAACCTTTCTGAGCTTCTGTTTTCTCATCTTTAAATGAAAATAATAATAAGACATCTCACAGAGTTATTGGGAGTATCAACTGAAATAATATATGAAAATGCTAATAAAATATGAGCTATTGCATTCAATGACTTTTGCCTTTATCCTTCCTTTCAATTATGACCTTCAATATTCATTATAAGACTTCTTCACTACAGAGAAAAATGCTTTCTAATTAGTCTATCTGCCTCTTTCCCCATCCCACCAATCTATCTGGCATACCGTCAACAGAATAATCTTAAATTTCTATTTTCAACCTGTCATTTCCCAGCTCAAAAACTTCTAGTAGGTATAGGATAAAATCAACACTCCTGGACCTTTCATTCAAGGCCCTCCACAGTTTACCTCCAATTGTCCTGTCAGTTTTCTCTCTCAGTAATCCCAATATAAATCACAGGCAACACTAGAGCTAACCATCTGATTTCTATTGCTATTACTACCTGATTATCTCCTCTCATAATTATACACTTATTAAAAGGTGTGCTTTATAAAACTTTTTTACACCTGGGTCCACTGGAAATACACTATAAGTCTCCTCATGCCTACTATATTTTTTCTACATGGTCCTTTGGGTCACCAGCAACTTTTGACTATTCAACAATTACAGTAATTTAGCCAAAATTCACAGCCATAGTACATCAATAGGAGAACATTTGTGTTTAAAAGATGATTATTTCATGCCAGAGAGCAGTTTGGGATCATTAAAAAACCACTGAAAAGCAACAATAGAAGTTAAAAGAGAGCCTGATTCTTTTTCAACTGTACCATTCAACCTAGGTATTTAATAATGGTCCAAATAATGGTCTCCAGATGACAAAAAGAAAACTTTATTTACCTTCTCAAAAAGAAGTTACTACTTAGTGAAAAAAACAACAGAAAGTTCTTGATGAGAAAGCTCTTGTATATGTATTCTTACCTCTGGACCTTAAGATTATGGTCTCAGCAATGCAGTATGGCAGAAATTCTCCCCAGATTTCACAGTCCTTTGCTACCTACAAGATAATGGGAAAGAATTGGTTCTAATTCTTTTTTGCATCATGGCTAATGTGAATGTATATATAGAGCCTTTATTGGATTGCATACCATCTTGGGGAGGGGAGAGGGAGAGAAAATTCAGAACTCAAAAGCCTGTGGAATTAATTGAATGTTGTAAACTAAAAATGAATAAATTAATTAAAAATAAAAAGGGAAAAAAGATAATAGGAGAGACTTTATGGTTCTCCATGAAAAAAACACCATTGCCACACAATACTAACTTATGTACAAGATGTTGGACTTTATCTCAGAACTCTTATGAAGGAATACATTCACATATATAGGAATAGAAAAAGAAAATAATGAAGGTATGTAGAAGTTTTCTTTCTTTGAACCAGTTCTCTTCCTTAAGAAAACCTGAGAATGTGAAAGGATTTCTGATTAGTGACTTTGAAGGTCCCCTTGTCCAACCTCTCACCTACTTTGACTCTTAGATCAATCCATGAGTTTATCAGCTGAGGCACTCCCTCCACTGATCAAAATCTATCAGTGCCTTCTTGTCCTTTGAAATGCTGGTACAAACTTTTCTATAAATCATCCAAAGACCATAAATTTAGTAATGGAAGAGAACTTAGAGACCATTAAGTACAACCCCCTCATTTACTAATGAGGAAACTGAGACTTTGAGAGGTTATATGACTTTGCCAAAGTCACTCAGGTAGGAGGTATCTGAAGTGTAATTTGGACCCACATCTTCCTCACTCCATATCTAGTGCACCAACAACTATGCTAATGCCATGTCTATGCTCTGAAGGCCTTCCCCTTTACCTTTTAATATTTTAAGGATCCACGTGCAACAACTGAATTGTCCATTGGCCTCATTCTTGATAAATGATCAGACTAGGGCTTTTTCTGTTCACATATGCCTTTGGTGAAGTTATTTTGATGTGCAAGTCATCTTTAGTAATATGTTGCAGTCAATTTATACCCACAGGGCATCTTCCATTGCACTCTGGGCCATCTGAAATTTTTTTTTCCTGCAGATTGTTGTGTTTAAATGGACTTTAAATGATGGGGGGGAGGGGTGGAATTTTGCTTGAATTTGCATAACCATCTATTCTCATTGATGATTATGGAACCACCGCATTTGGAGCCTAATAACTACCAAGGTATTTGTACTTTAAGGTTTGTAAAGTGTTTGACATGTTATCTGTAATGTTAATGGAATCTGAAGATCTTACTAGCTGTGTGTCCCTGGGTAAGTCATTTCACCCTGTTTGCCTCAGTTTCCTCATCTATAAAATGAGCTGTAGGAGAAAATAACAAATCATTCCAGTATGTTTGCCAAAAAAACCCTAAATGGGGTCATAAAGAGTCAGACACAACTGAAAAAAATGACAATGACAACTCACTCTTGCCAACTTCAGATTCTTATGTTATTTGTACTTCCTCCTACAGCACATCATCCTTAAGGGTGATTGAATGATTGAGTTACTAAATAATTGTACTTTGGTGAAAACTATGTGGCTATTTTAGTGATAAGTTGTTGAGTTATGACATGGTGAATACTGTATTTTGATTTTCTGTGATAAGTTGTAATATTGTGAATGCTGTATGTACAAAATATATAAGGTATAAGTTACATATCTATCTATATTATATATTATATATCTATATCATATAAACATATATGATATAGATATATAATATAGATAGATATGTAATTTTGAAAGAAAATCAAAAACCTTGATTTTCTGTGAATATTTTGCTCTGACTTGTTATTGATTAAATAGAGAGTTCAATATGCTATGTAATCAGAACCTTGAAAGCTGTTCATAGCAGCAGCCCTCTGGAGAACTGCTCATGCTTGGCTCTACATTATCTCAGGTGGACTTCATAACAGTGCCCGGGAAACAGGCACTGTTATTATCCCCATTTCACAGATGAAAAAAACCTGGGCAGAGTTAAGTGATTTGTCCAGAGTAACACATCTAGTGTCTGAGGCAAGACTTGAACTCAGATCTTCCTGACTCCAGGCCCAGTGCTCTATCCATTGTTCCACCTAGCTTTATATCATCATGAAATAAAGTCTTGCTGGATTTACTTTTTCCTATCAGAAGAAAAAAAGTATTTAGGAAATAAAACAAAGGGAAGCTGTAAAAAGTTCTTCTTTAACTATGCCTATCCAAGAATACATTAAGGTTATTCAGGCTTCCTTGATAGATGCATCCAGAGATACCTGTTTAATGATTATCTTATTACCAAGGTAGATATGAAATAGGGAGAAGTGCTGACCAAAGGCATTCACTAATATCATGGAGTGTGGCGATAAATTTCTGTGACTGTTTATTATCTACTACCATACCTCTGATCTTTGTCCCCTCACATGGTCCAGTGTCTTTCCCTTCTCTCCCTGATCCCTTTTACTCTTATCACTGTTAAATCCAGTTCACCAGCCATGAAAATGAAGTATGTTTCCTCAGTCTGTTGAGCACAGCTCATCCCCCCTCCCTCTTCTGTTATTTGACTACCACATGCCATAACTGACCTTCATAGTTCCCCAATACCAAGGTCAATTCAATTATATCCCACAAACATGTATTATATACTAGGTATTGGGAATAGAAAGACCAAAAAATATAAATCTAGGTGCTGAAGGCATAAAGAAAAAAGCAGAACGATCCCCATCCCTGATGATCTTAAATTCCCTTGAACAAAATATATGCACTAATAAATAAAGATAAGGTAATTTGAGGTGCAAAATGAGAAAGTTCTAACTGCTGAGGAATCAGGGAAGGTTTCATGTGGGAGACTGAATCTCACTTAAGCTTTGAAAACTCAAAATTTGAAGGAATGTACTAAGCACCTATTGTGTGCTAGGCGTTGTGCTCAGCACAGATATTGCCACACTTGATTTTCACAATAACCCTGGTGCTATTACCATCCCCATATTAAGGAAATGGAGACAGACAGATGTTAATTTACTTGCCCAAGGTCACACAGATAGTGAATGTCTGAGGCCAGATGTAAACTCAATTCTTCTGGACTCCAAGTCTAGTACTCTATCCAGTTCAACTAGATGCCTCACCCAGGTACCAACTGGCCACAAAAAGCAGCTATGCTCACTTCAGCATGAGAGTACACTCCTCAGGTACCACATCAGGCATACAGACCCACTGATAGACCAAACTGTTACTTCACAGAATTGCAGAATCAAGGATTTGGAAGGAACCCTCCCAGAAAAGAATCCCTTCTACAGAACCCCATGACAGGAAGACATCTACCCTTGTCTTTAAGAAACTCTACTGACAGGAACCTCACTACTTCCTGAGGGAGCCTCTTTTACCCTATTAGGAAGATTTTGCTTCTCTAATTTTGGGGAGAAAGTCTTCCTATTTTTTCCCATAGTAGCTATTTGAGAAAACAAATAGGTCACAAATATCATTTTCTTCTAAGAGATTTCTCAGGGAGGCTATAATCCAACAAGATCTCAGACTGCATACTCTTTCTGGGAGTAAACAGTGAAAAAAAAGAATTGAGAAGCATGCCCTTTGATCTAGGATATTTAATTTGTGCATGACTATTACCATTTCAACCATGTGTTGCTAATTCTAAAATTAAAGGGTTAAATGCTTATTAGGAACCACAGGATTGTCCTAAAATGTGAAAAGAAGTTTCAACAGGATTTCAGTCCCTATAGACAATAGGTGTTTGCTAACTTTCATAAAAACACTTCCTCTCGTGCATTAGACTATAGAGCTTCTAGACAATAGTCTTGCCATTCCCACACTCACAAGGTTACTGATAAGGCAGAGATTTCCATGCACTGTTCTCCAGGGGATCCTGTTTTCCAAGCCTGTCATTCTATCCCAGTTTAGAAAGGGATGGGGGAGGGGAGGAGGCAGAGAAACACTGCATCCAGTCTTCATAGGATCCATCTCTACCACGCTCGAGAAGGTTTTGTGTTATTAATGTAATGAGACTAGAGTTAAAACTGGAAAGAACAGTAGGACAGTGGGAGCCCACGGTTGAGGAAGCTGTTGATTGACTCCTTGGGGAAGCCAACAGCTGTTGCATTAGGACACAGGGATATTTACAATATTTCTAAGCTGGAATTTAATCTGACAGGATGTTAATGAAAAGTAAATATGCACATGAAGGAATTGTCTTTTCCCCCTCATTACTGACACCATAATAATCCCTGTTCACAGTCTCCATAATTGGTCTGGCTGCCACAATCCTCCTACGTTCATCTATTGAATTTTGCTTTGCATACACTTGGTGTTTATTAAATGCTTGTTGAACTGAATTTAATTTAGTTGAAATGATCCTATGGCTACTGGTGAATATATTTCAGCTGCTAGAGGTAATTTTGTTCTGTAATAAATAGAATATATATTTAATTACTGGGCCTGGCATTGAGAACAGGTATTATTGCTAAGACATGCTGGAAACAAAAGAACTTGAGCTAATGTAACATATTTCAAAGTCAAGTTGTTTCAAATTCCATGCCAATGATTTAAACTAGTTAATGACTGGAAGACATACAGCAAAACCAAGTACATAAATATTCTAGTAATTCCACATGGCTTCAAGTTATACAGCCTAACTTGAGAGTCACCCAAAGGTCTATAAAGAGGGTCAAGGTGGTCTTGAGCCAGTGGCACTGCTCTATGAAGAATTCTGCAAGACAATTAGGATGGAGGATGTCAGAAGGGAGGTGTTTGACAGGGGCAAAGAAGATGGATCAGTCTTATAGAAGGGGATGGTTGACAGATGGGGGAAGGGAAAGGAAAAGAGAGAGGGAAACAGGAAAGGGAAGAGGAAGAGGGGGGTCCTAATCTCATGTATATAGATATAGACACACACATAAATATATATGTATATATTCTATGTGTATATATATATTCTACATATATAGTCTACCCTACCCATCCTGTGGACAAAAGGAGGGAATGGATATTAGCTGGGCAAGACTGGCCATTTCTTGATTGTAAATAGCTATGTAGAGCTAAAGAGTATATATCAAAATTGTCCTTCACTTCTAAACAGAGTGAGAATGGAGGTGGGGACGGAAGGGAAAATAGGTGGATAGTTGAAATACTTTGCACTGCCTAAACTTATCTTGAGTAATGTATTCTTGTTTGGCTATTATGATCCAAGGATTTATTCTAGAATTCTTCCCAGAAGAATTAACAGTGAAATAATCCTAGTCACTGATAGCTACGTTTTATATATATATATATATATATATATATATATATATATATATATATAT
>NW_027185877.1:6783732-6793939 GCF_028583685.1 Petaurus breviceps papuanus
GAGAGAGAGAGAGAGAGAGAGAGAGAGAGAGAGAGAGAGAGAGAGAGCTATGTTATAGCTACTGTTATTTGTCTTGCATTCTTGAAGAGGACCATGACATCAAGGAGGTTATGCCACAGCATGCAAGTGAATTGGATTTAAGTGAGAGAGGGCTTTGCAAAATCACCAGCCACACTTTCTCCTTGGAGCCAAGGTATAGACTAGAATGACTAGAGATGGCCCTCTGTAATCTCTCCCTGTGTCTCTCTCTCTGTCTCTGTGTGTGTACATATACATGTATATATCTGTACATATACACATATATAGCTATATTATAGCTTATGTATAAGCCATATATTCTATATACACACATATAGCTAAATTTATGTATATACTATGTATAAGATATATATATATACAGCTATATTTTAACAAATTCTAGCACATCCTATATATCCAAGTATGCCATAGTTCATACTTATGAACTTTCAAAGCACAAGCATTTGTTAAAATGTAGATAGCAGTAATGACAAATATCCCTTGCCCTGGCCCAGGCGCTAGTATCAAAAGCAAATGGCTGTTTCCCACTTTTTCTTTTTTTCAGAGCTATTCCACAAAACAGCTCTAGTGTTATTTCAATCACCTGGCCCAATGTCTCTTACAGAAAATAGACTGATGCTTTCTGCCAGCCTGGGGGAACTAGCTGCTACAGAGCCCACTCCCTCACCCCTACCCAGTTACACTAAGGAAACAGGCCAGGGATAAATTAGACCCAGACCCTGCCTTATATCCTTCTGCCAATGAGAGACCCAGTTCCAGCACCACTGAGCCACATCCTTTGAGGAGATGGGAATGTGACTAAGACCCTACATCCTTTACTCTTTCCTAGCAAGTCCCATCAGCAGGCACTTAAGTGCCTTCTATGCACCAGGCACTGTGCTGAGTGCTGAGGATACAAAGAAAAGGAAATAAATAGTCGCTTTTTTGGAGCTCTCAGCTTAAAGGGAGAAGACAACAGGGAACAGTTCTATAGTAATGACTTGAGTACTGTTCAGGAGATGTTGAAGCTAACATCAGAGGGATGGCATGAGCATTAAGAAGATCTGGGACCAAAAAAAGATGGCAACAGTTAGTATTGGAAGGATTGTAGAAAGATAGGCATACTAATGCATTGTTGGTGGAGCTATGAAATGGTATGACCATTTTGAGAAGCAATTTGGAATTTTACAGATAAAGTGACTAAAATGTCAATGCTCTTTGAGCCACAAGTTCCGTTCCGGGGTTTATACTCCAAGGAAGCTATTAATAAGAAAAAAAACTCCAAGTACTTCAAAATATTTATAATAGAACTTTTTGTGATAGATAGTAGATGACCATCAATTGGGGAATGGGTAAATGAATTATGGTATGTGAGTGTTACGGAATATTACTGTGCTGTAAGAAATGATGTCAAGAATACAGAGAATCATGAAAAGGTCCATATGAACCAATGCAGACTTAAGTAAGCAGAACCAAGAAAATGATATGCACAGTGCTAATAATGATGATAGCCACATTTATATAGCACTTACTATGTGCCAGACACTGTGATAAGCACTTTACCAGTAACCATAAAAGAATGACACATCAAAAATTCAAAAGTAAACATAATAAAATCATAAAGATCAAACCAAACTTTATAACAAAATTATAAAGATCAAACCAAATGAAGAGATGTGAAAAGACATCCTCAACCTACCCTTTCATGGAGGTGGGAGGTCCACAGGTGTTTCATATTGTATGTTTTCAGACTTTTTAAATGTATTAATCAGTTATAATGACTTTTTTCCTCTAAAAAAAAGTATTTGTCATATGGGATGACTGAATGGAAGGGGGAGGGGAGATATACATGGGATACTATGGTAATGTAAGAAACAAAATATGAATAAACACTTTTTATGAAAAAGGAGGAGGAGGTCCATGAAAGACTCCTTTCAGACAAGATAATAATGTGAGATTTTAGTTAAGAGTTGAAGGAAGCTAGGAGTTGGAGTTGAAGAGAGTAAGCATTCCAGAAGTATGGGAGACAGCCACTGAAAATGCAAAGAGTTACATAAAATTAACCCACATAAATCATCAACATTTCTATATATTACCAACAAAACCCAACAGCAAGAGATAGAAAGAGAAATTCCATTTAAAACAGCTGTAGACAATATAAAATATTTGGTACTCTACCTACAAAGACAAACTCAGAAACCATATGAACACAACTATAAAACACTGTTTACACAAATAAAGTTGAATCTAAACAATTGGGAAAATATCATTTGCTCATGGATAGGCTGAGCTAATATAATAAAAATGACAATTCTACCTAAATTTATTTACTTATTCAGTGCCATTCCAAAATGCCAAAAATTATTTTATATAGCTACAAAAGATAACAAAAACCATATGGAAAAACAAAAGGTAAATAATATCAAGGGAATTAGGGGGGGAAAGGCAAAGGAAGTTGACCTAGTTGTATCAAATATAAAACAATGTTATAAAATGACAACCATAAAAACTATTTGGTACTGGCTAAGAAATGGAGTGGTGGATTGGTGGAATAGGTTAGGTACACAAGAGAAAGTAGTAAATTGCTATAGTAATCTACTATTTTATAAATTCAAAAACTATAGTTTCTGGGATAAGAACTCACTATTTAACAAAAACTGCTAGGAAAACCAGAAAATAGTATGACAGAAACTAGGCATAGATCAACATCTCATACCCTATACCAAGATAAGGTCAAGGTGGGTACATTATTTAGACATAAGAGATGATACCACAAGCAAATTAGGAGACCAAGGAATAGTTTACCCATCAGATCTATAGAGAAAGGAAGAATTTATGACTAAACAAGAGATAGAAAACATGAATGCAAACTGGATAATTTTGATTACATTAAGTTAAAAAAGGTTTTGCACGAACAAAACCAATGCAACCAATATTAGAAGGAAAACAGAAAGCTGGGAAACAATTATTATAGCCAATGTTTCTGATAAAGGTCTCATTTCTCAAATATATGGATAACTGAGTCACATTTTATTCCCCAAATGATAAATGGTTGAAGGATAAGAACAAGCCATAATCAAAGGAAGATATTAAAGCTATCTATAATCATATGAAAAAAAACTCTAAATTTCTATTTATTAGAAAAATGCAAATTAAAACAACTCTGAGGTACCACTTCACACCGATGAGATTGGCTAATGTGACCGAAAAGGAAAATGATAAATGTTGGAGAAGATATGGGAAAGTTGGAAGCATTGTTGGTGGAGTCATGATCCAACCATTCTGGAGAACAATTTGAAACTATATCAAAAGGGCAACCAAACTGTGCATACTTTTTGATTCAGTAATATATAGATATTAGATAGGTCTATATCTCAAAAAGATCATAAAAAGGGAAAGGGAACCATATGTACAGAAATATTTATAGCAACTCTTTTTGTGGTGGCAAAGAATTGGAAATTGAGAGGATGCCCATCTTTGGGGAATGACTGAACAAGTTGTGGTATATGAATGTAATGAAATACTATTATGGTATAAGAAATGATGAGCAAGCAGACTTTAGAAAAACCTGGAAAGACTTATATAAACCAATATTGAGTGAAGTGAGAAGAACTAGAAGAACATTGTACACAGTAACAGCAACATTGTGTGAGGATCAACTTTAAATAGACTTAACTTTTCTCAGAAATACAATGATCCAAGACAATTCCAAAAGACTCACAATGGAAAATACTATCCACATCCAGAGAAAAAACTATGGAGTCTGAATGCAGATCAAAGCATACTATTTTCATTTTTTTGTTTTGTTTTCATTTTTTCTTTCTCATGGTTTTTCCCCTTTTGTTATAAGTCTTCTTTTACAACATGACTAATGTGAAAATATGCTTAACATGATTGTGCATGTATAACCCATGTCAGATTGCTTGATGTCTTGGAGAGAAGGAAAGGGTAGGAGGGAGGGAGAAAAAATTGGGACTCAAATTTTTACAAAAATAAATGCTGAAAACTGTCTTTACATGTAATTGGAAAAATAATATACTATTAAGGTTAAAAAAAGGAAAATGCACAGAATTGGGAGATTGAAAAGCAAAAGGACCCTTTCCTGACTGTGAGTATAATTCTTTATATCCTGCCCACTACTAACCCTAATTCTAACAAATTCCCAATACTTGTAACTCCCTATCCTTATATTATTCAATCATAAGACACATAAGAATAAATCAATACCCAATTCCTCCCCCTATTCTCTCAACTCCATCCTCCCCCACCCTCACCTGTTCATGTCCCACTCCAACAAGCCATTTTTTCACTTTCCATTCTGTCATGTAGGCAAGACATCATGTCACATAAGACTTAATCCTTTAATTTCTTCCCCCATTTACTGATGTCCCAATTGGTAAGTGCCCACTACTTATAATCTGAGTTTAGCTACAATTCATTTTCCTCTCTGGTCTGCTGGATCATCACCACACATATACCCTTTGACTACATCACTCTGCCCTCCCCCAGCTTCCCAGTTTTCAGTTCTGGAAACATAAATAGATCAATAATGCCATTGCTGCTAAAAAAAAATTTCTGTCAACCTATTCCCCAATGACTCTACTTCTCATGACTGTAATTCTCCAGATCTTGTTGTTTTTGTTGCTGTTTGTCCTTCATTCTTGAAGAGGACCATGACATCCGGGAGGTGATGCCATGACATGCAATACCCTATACTAGCCACCAGTTCCCAATTTGTGTTAATTTTCCCTATTAGAATGTAAACTCCTTGAGGGGAGAAACTGTCTTCAATTTTATTTTTTGTGTTTTTTTTATTACCTAGCACAGTGCTTGCTGCTTTTTCATTGATTCATACAAACATTCATTCAAACCCTGCCCACCCTTGCCATCATGTACCTGAATTCTCATTCCATTATAACCTTCCCTTCATTCTGTAGTTCTTTTTCCACAATTCTTCCATCGATTTCCTTTCATGAAGACCTGCCTCCTCCCAGAAGACACTGTATATCCCAGGCCTTTCTCCCTTAGAGAAATAGGTGCTTCATGGGGCCTGGTAAAATTTGGTGACTTGCGTAAGGTCACAGAGTGATTCCATAAAAGAACCCTGTCTCATGTGAAGATGTATGAGACAAAATGCCATTCATTGAATCTGTGCTGATTTCTCCATGGTCTGACTTAACCAGCTCGAGGCTGACTACCCTTATAGTTTGACCACTACTCCAGCCTTGGTTTCATAACTCCTGCTCAGTCAATGGATTCACTAATGCTGAATCTTCTGCTGGTGATCTTGGGTAGGTAATTCTGAATCATCTCTGCAACTTACAATAAAAATATCTAAACTGTATATCCTTTGAAGGTTTACATAACACTTTCATGTTAACAAGTCCATAAGATTGATAGGTAGATCAAGTGTTATTTATTACTCTCCTTTTGTAGATGAAAATGAAAAGCAGATTTTCCCATGGTCTCCCAGTAGACAGGTAGCATGGTGTAAGGGTGAGGAACCTGTAGCCTCAAGACCACATGTACTCGAAGTACAACCCTTTGAGTGAATTCAAACTTCACAGAACATATCAGGGATTTTAATTCAGTCAAAGAGCTGCATTTGAGGACCTAGAGGGCCATATGTGGCCTTGAGGTCACAGATTTCTGACCCCTGACTAGAGCAGGCAGAAAAAGCACCAGCTGGAAACTCATAGAGAAAACGGACAGGTGGCAACAATTTACTATAAGCCTATATGGAATTAGAGATAGGGCTTTGTTTGAGCAGTGCAAAAAAAGGAGCCTCCCCAGTGTTTAAGTCTGCAGAGGCCATATCCAAAAAAAATAGCTTTAAAAACAGATCAGGGTGGAGGAGGGGTTGACCCTTACAAAATGCCCTCAGAGACCTGTCTTATCTAGCTAGGTTAAGTGAGTTAGTCCCCTGGGAAATGGGATGAGCTCCATCTCTTGGAGCAGATTTGAACTACAGAGAGCAAGTTCAGTGCTGAGGGAGAGAAAGTACAGAGTCAAGAACCATATTTTAAAGGAGAACAGAATTGAAGAAAGTAATAAACTTGAAGAGAGAGACAGGAATTAGTCTTCAGAGGATAGAGACCTCAGTAAAAGAAGCATCCAGTACTGAGAGTGAAGGAAAGGCACACTGGAGCGAGTGAGAGCAGGACCAGATAAGAACAGTAATTGGAAACATATGCTGGACGTGGAAGAAAGCTGCAGGGGGGAAGCAGTAGGCTCAGGGGGAGAATCCTTCAAGGAGAGAGCCACCGCGCTCTCCCTGATAGCCTCCGACCAGAACCTAAACCAGAGTAGCATTGTAAGTTTCAGATGATTCAAGTCTCTGAACAATGGGCTAACTGGGGACGAATGTTACTTTCTATGGGCTCGGGACTTAGTCCTATCTGTTTCTATGAAAGTGCAAGCACTGTTCCTGTTTCAAGGTTTTGAGACTGTGTGCTTAAAAGGACAGTTGGAGGCTACCCCGGGGGGGGGGGGCACCAGCTACAGAAGTGCCCGGAATATTTGGGTGGGAAAAATGAACAAGAGAAGAGAAGTTTCACCAAGATGTACACAGTGCCTGCACCTTTGTGTGAGAAGGCAGTCTCCAAAAGAAAGGCTACACTTCAGGTCTTGCTCTTACTTATTTCTGTATCAGAAGGTTGGCTTAGGGGTTTTTTTGCTACATTTTTATCTAAAGAAGTGGCTTATTTTACTCATAGCTAGTGAGAAAATGGTGAGAGGCTTGAGGAGAGGGGGGCCTTAGGACCTATGTCTACATGTGTCCATCTACATATCTAGACTTGTATGGATATAAACCAATTTCTATAGGACCTACTATGTGCCAGCCACTGTGCTAAGCACTTTACAGTTATCTCACTTATCCTCACAACAATCCTGAGAGGTGCATGTTATTATCACCCCCATTTTACTGATAAGAAAACTGAGGCAAAGAGTGATTAAGTTACTTGCCCAGTGTCACAAAGCTCATAAGTGTTTAAAGTCATATTTGAACTCAGGTCTTCCTGACTACAGGCCTGACACTCTATTCACAGTGCCACCTACCCTCTCCTTCTTCCCCTTAGAGATATATAGTGAGTCTTTGACCTTTTCAATCATTCTTTTCCATTTAAAGAGTAGAATCTCCAGTCTGCATCAGGAGAACAAGCCATCAGAAGTCCAAGCTTTTATCATCTGGAGTGACCTTTGGGACTCCAGCTCAGCATCAGCATCTAACTTTGGACTTTAACTTAGTGGAACCAATGCTATGTAGGAACTGAGCTAAATTACAATCCAAATCACATTCAACCCCTTAGACTAACATGGGAGGGGGACTCAGAATGAGGATGACTACAGGTCTATGCCCCCCAGATGCTCAGGAAAATTTTTGTATGTTTGTTCTTGCTACATCATTTAAGTAAATACCCTTTTGTAAAAGCTTTAAAAAATTTTGTTTATTTAGAAAAAGAAGAGGGAGATACATAATCAGCTCTGGCACCAATTTCTTGTAGTAGTTTTCAATTTCCAATTTTGATTTATATTCCAAATAAGTAGGTTACCAACTGTCCTTGGTTCTCCCTGTCTTACTGCCTTGTCTGCTATTAATTTAGGGATACCTCTGCTTATACTCCCCTTTGTCAAAAGATCTATGATCATGAAAATCCTATGAATAGATGAACAATTGTAATAAGGTTTAAAATAAATTGAATATTTTAAAAGTATAAAATGTCCCTTCTCAATTTGATTACAAGTTTTTTAAAATACACATTTGCATGCATCCTCCTCTAAAAATGTTCTTAGACTGCTTATTCCGTTTTCTACATTCTTATAGTGTTCCTTATTAAGAAGTTCTATTTCCCTTTTAATTTATCCCTTTTTTAAAGAACCCTTTTACATGCTACTTTAGTGGAATTCTTTTATTTACGTTAGTGGCTTTTCTTAGGGACATGATCACAATGTCTTTTGGTTCTACCCCTAGTCTAAGCAATTTTTTTCTAGTCTTGAACACTTACATTGTCTGGATCTATTCATGGATTAGAACATCAACTTTTTACTATACACACATATGCATATTTAGTAATAGAAAGTCAATATCATTTTGTTTTTATTCAATCAGCAGCATTGACTGAGATTCTCCTATGTACGGAGCAGAGGTTTAACTAGGTTGCAGCAATCAGACTATTGTCTCTGGGAACTGGAATGTAGAGTATGCAAAAATTTTTATGAGAAAAGTTCCCCATCCACAGTGTTGCTCTCTAGTGTCCTGGAGTTTCCTCCACATAGCAGTAGCCTTAGGTGTCCTGGAGTCTTCATCCACAAGGACCAATTTCCTGAGTTTGTACTGTTTAGCCTCTCTACCCCATCTGGGACCATAGGGTCAGATCTCCATCAGAGGTTCCCAAACTTATTTAGCCTATTGCCCCTTTTCCAAAAGAATTACTCAACACCCCCTGGAAATCTACTTTCTTTAACCCTTTAGTATTTTTTTAAATTTGCATCATTTCAAATATATATATATATATAATGTCTTTAAATAAGGCATCTTTAAATTTAATAATTTATTGTAAATTTGTGGGGGTTTTCCTGCATTGAAAATTTGATGACACAATATTGTATCATGTGACCATATAGTATCATATTATAAATAAGTCATTACATGCACATATTCCTGCCTATGTTTCCTGTACTTCCCAACAATGCATGACACACTTCCCTGCCAACACTTGCTTGATAAGACGTGATGGCAGACTTGACCACTGGTTGGTTATAACTTGCATTTTGTGTATTTGTTTGGAAAATAATGTAATCATTATGACTTTAACTCTGTTATACAATAGATGAAACATACATCAATGGTTTTTTAATATCCTTATCTTCTCTTCTTTACTTATGCTTCCACCACCCCCTTATTTTATTCAATACCCCCCAATTGTCCCTGAGGCTACCACTACTGTCCCATTGTTCCAGCACCATACAGGGGGCAGTATCACTCACTTTGGAAACCTATGATTCTACATCCTCACTATGGTTGATTTAAGGATATGTTTCATGTTTCTTGTCCTGGACATTGTTTTGTATTCCTTAGCTCCAAAATTGGTAGTTAAGACTTTGAAATAGAGTGTTGTTTGATGCACAGTGGGCTTAGTGGAAAATAGACAATGAAAACATCATTCTTTTCCTTCAGGGAGCTCACAACCTAATTGGGAAGATAAAACATACATAAAATGATTCACAAACGCTTAACAAAGCAAATTGGCGTGTAATTACTAAGAAAGATGGGAAGTAAAGGAGTGAGTTTAATCAAAGATAACTTACCAAGGGCAAGAGTTTGACAGAAGTGAGAAAGGTGGTTCTGTCACTAGGACAGTCTAGACAATAATGACAGTGTGAACACTCACTTTGAGTACAAAGAATAAATATGGGCAAGCACCCTGCCAGGGAGTTCAAGCTAATTTGCAAAGATAGATGATAGAGAGAGATAAAGGTAGAGCATTTAGAAAACATTTACTATGTACCAAACACTATGCTAAGTTCTGAGGATACAAAAACAAGAAAACCAGAAGGTCTCTACTCTCAAAGAATTTGTATTCTAATTGGGGAAGAGACAACAAAAGAGAACTGAAAAGGTGAAGGAGGAAGTGAGGGTGAAGGGAAGGTACAAGAAGCAAAGCAGCCAGTGAAGAGGTGGGGCTGAGAAGGAAGTGGGCAGCATAGCTGGGGGTCCTCAAGAGAATGGGCAGCAACTCACTCAGCAGGCCTTAGGGTAAAGGCATCCTTAGGTGGGCAAGGTTGATGGCAGGAAAGGGGAACAGACCCCAGGATGAGCTAGGACTGAAATGAAGGTGAATTTAAGTGAAGAAAAGGTTAATTTAACAGTTTCCATAAGCACTAGAGAATAAATTCTTTCTTCGCTCTGGTAAAGAACACTTTAAAATATTGCTTATCTATTTTAGAGTGTTCATAGTGTTACAATGAAGAGGGGTTTTTTTCCCCATTTTAAAACCAGACCTGTGATTCCATTAGTATACAGAACCCCACATGAAGAATTTCCTCTGCTACTACATATGGGCATCTACATTGTAACCAATCATCTTAGAGAGTTGCTTGGAATCAAATGACTTTTCCAGGGTCACACAACCAGTATGTTTTTGGAGGTGGAATTTGAATACAGGTCTTCCTGACTCCAAAGCCAGTG
>NW_027185877.1:6794039-6804176 GCF_028583685.1 Petaurus breviceps papuanus
AGTCTAACTGTTGTCTCCTTTGCTACTTCATCATATATATGCACTTGATACTAGGTTTTTCTCAAGGCTCTGCTGTTTACCCCCTAATTTTCCATCTCTACATCAAGAGTTTTTTAAATGAGTTCTATTAATATGTATGTATATGTACATATACATGTATCCATATTAGTACATAAATATATGATAGATAAATAGATGAGATAGGTAAAACATATGGAAATTATTCTATTTTAATTACTTGATTTCTTTGTGATCCTATATGTTTTCTTTGCTGTTTAGACAGTCATGTCCAACTCTTCATGACCCCATTTGGGGTTGTCTTGGTAAATACAGGAGTGGTTTGCCATTTCCTTCTCCAGCTCATTTTATAGATAAGGAAACTGAGATAAATAGGGTTAAGTGACTTGCCCAGGGTCACACAGCTAGTGTCTGATGCCAAATTTGAACTTAGGTCTTCCTGACTCCTGGCCTAGTTCTATATCCACTGTGCCACCTAACTCTTTAAATATATATGTATGTATGTATACATATGTATGTATATATATATACACACACATACATATAAATACACAGAAAAAAGGGGTCTGCAA
This sequence comes from Petaurus breviceps papuanus, assembly GCF_028583685.1. Taxonomy (NCBI): domain Eukaryota; kingdom Metazoa; phylum Chordata; class Mammalia; order Diprotodontia; family Petauridae; genus Petaurus; species Petaurus breviceps. The sequence continues at coordinate 6,794,630 of NW_027185877.1, forward strand.
CACAAAAAGTTTAAGAACACCTACTACATTCTCTGTCTTGGTGACTCTTCAGGTTACATGGATATAATTATTATCTTCATGCAAATGATTCATAGATCTGCCAACCCCAATGTCTCCCCTGAACTTCAGTCCCAAAGGATCACTCGCCAACTGACATTTTTAAACTAGAATCCCCAGAGGCAACTTAAACCCAACATGTCCAAAACCGGTCCCTCTACCTTTTCCCCAAACCACCCCCCTCTCTTCCTAACTTCACCATTTCTGTCAATGTCAACACTATTCTAGCCACCCTTGTTCATACTCTTGTAATTTTATGATTGTTCAGTCTCTCACCCTGACAAAACAAATCATTAGTGAAATCTTTCCATTTCTCCCTCCACTTGTATCCAACATCTCTGTAATCGCATGACTACTACCTTAAATCAGGCCCTCATCCCAATTCACATAGATTATTGCAACAGTCTTCTAATTGATCTGCTCTACCTAGACCCCTCTGAATCACCCCAGGCCTAAGGGAGTGCTCAAAGAGGCAATGTAAAGGAGACCAAATTCCCCTGGGTAAAACAAATTAGGATAAATTTAGGATAATATAAAATTGATCCAATTATTAAGAATACTTCATTCAAGCTTCCAAATTAGTTTAGAAGGGAAACATATATTGATTTGCTAATGTTATAAAATGATAGAATTTTAGAGGTGAAAGAGATGGCAGGTGAAAGAATTGAGTGGAGAAAGTTTAAGACATATCTGTAGAAAATTGGAAATCAGTCTGGCAGTGAGGAGGGAGCAGTGTTCTAACACCTTGCTCCATTCAAGTTAAGCTAATTTTTCTGGAAAGATGACAAAGCTCTTTGGACGACCAGATTCGCTCAAGGAGCTAAGGCTCTAGCTATACTTCCCTTCTTACAGTTCCCTGGTAATAACTAGGTAGCACAGTAGGTAGTGAACTGGACCTGGGGTTCAGGAAAGCTAAGTTCAAATCCATCTTTTGACTCTTACTAGCTATGTAACCATAGGCAAGTTATTTAACTTCTGTCTGCCTTGGTTTCCTCATCTATAAATGGGGAAGGGTTATAAGGATCAAATCAGATAATGTTTGTAAAGTACTTTGAAAACCCTAAAGTAAAGCATGAGTTCTAGCCATTACTGTTATTATTATTAGTGGTGGTGGTGGTGGTGATGGCGGTGGTGGTGGTGATGGTGGTGATGGTGACGGTAATAATAGCAGTTTCTAGCCCCAGTCCCCAAAGGGTATAAAAATGCCCAATCATGTGGTGCCCTCCAGATTTGGTGGATATCTCAAAACTGGGCAAGGGGCCATACCCTGCCTTGCTGACCATTTGCATTTCCACATGGAGGTACCCTTGTATTCAATTGCTGAACTGTTTCTTTATTTTCCCTTTTTTATTCTTTGTTATAAGGGATGGCTCTCTGGGAAGAGGAAGGGGATGACACATAGGGAAATATAAGTGATGTAAGAACAAAAAATATCAATAAAAAGTTTAGAGACTTGCCCATGGACAGGCAGCTAATTAGTGGCAAAAAAATCTTGATCTCCTAACTCCTAGCCCTGTTCTCTTTCCACTACATGTTCATCTTATTACTAATGAATAAACCACTCAGTGGAAGACCTTAGTGCTTCTAACCTTTGTGTGCTCACTCATCAGCCTCCATTATTTCTCTCCATTATTTTCCATCACCACTGACTATACCTGGATCAGCAGTCAATAGTCCTCCACCTTTGCAGCTCCCTATTGGCTACCCCAATTCCTAGTTCTTGACTTAGCCTTTCTTCAAGGGCTTTCCAATCTGCTAGTTTTCCTTTGAGGGATTTCCATTGTACACACTGTGGGTGTTCCAGAGGAATAAACTGGAGAAGATCCAAAGAAAATATTTTACACCTATCTTTTGTTATTGCTCACTGAAATATTATCACTTTCCTTAGAAAATATGACAGGTAGGCAGTGACACTGAATTAAAGAGAAACTACTGAGAGAATTGAGCATGGGAAAATGTTTGCCTACCTCTCTTGTACATTTATTACCTTTGATCTTGTAAGTAGTTATCTATCTTGTAGTTTATCTATATACATAAGAGGCAGTCTGGCAGTGAATAGAGTGCTGGAGATGAAGTCAGGAAGACCAACATAAGAAAGATGCCTCCGATAATTATCCTGTAATACATGACCCTGTGCAATATAATCACTCTCTCTGAGCCTTCCTTATCTGTTTGTAATGGGGATAATAACAACACGAAAGGAATAACATTTCAAAACTTTAAGTTCTATATAAATGTGGGCTATTATAATTATTATCTCATTATCATCTTTTTACATGAAATTCAGATAGAAGTAGTCCTGGAACAGGCCACTATCCTGCTTTTATTTCATTATATTTAATATTCTGTGAACTGGAACAGCTAGGTGGCACAGTTGAAAGAGCAATGGCCCTGGAGTCAGGAGGACCAGAGTTCACATCTGGCCTCAGACACCTACTAACTGTGTGACCCTGGGCAAGTCCCTTAATCTTGACTATCCTCTCCCCAAAAAAAAAAAAAATTTAGATAAATAGATACACACACACACACACACATTCTATGGATTGTTACACAGATGGATAAAAACAAAAACACTGCTTTGGATATCTGAATAAAAGAATTAGGATGTAAATTCATCCTCTGAGGCCTCATTGAAAGTATGTTCAGTACAACACCAGTAGGAGACAGGATAAATGGAATGCAATGAACTGTTCCCACATGATTTTGCTCTCCTCTGATGGGTCACTATATTTTTAAAGTTTTTTTATTAAGTATAGTTTGGAGATTGTAAGTATTTAGCATAGCATCATCTATTTAAAACACTGTGTTTAAGCTTTTATGTATAATTTGTCTGGGAGAGTCTATGAAGGCACAGAAAGTTGTCCAGAGTTACACTATGCTTAAAGTCATGCAATAATAGACTAACCTGGCACTAGACGGAGTCAAGATGGAGGAGTAGAAGCAGGACCTCCGAGTGACTCTGGCTTCCACCTTCCCCAATCAATGTAAAAAGGGGACTCAACAAACTTTGATGCTGCAGAACCCACAAAATGACACAGAGAAGCTAACCTCCCACTGAGGACAACCTGGCAGGCTGGAAGGAATTGGCCAGCACAGCGCTCTGGGAGCAGAGACCAGGCCCCCGTGAGCCGGAGGTTTTAGCCAAAGGGCTGGTCTAACCAGCCACCTCCAGATCAGAAGCAGCTGTGGCCACTTCCAGAATTATCAACACATAGATGCAAAGGACAAAGTGAGAGGTCAGTGCAGTCTGGACTTTGTGACCCAGTAAGTGGGGCAGGAAGCTATTTAGATGCCCAGTACAGCCAGCCAGCACCACATGGAAGCTTCAGCTCCTGGCCTGTAGGGGGACCAAGCAACCAGTCTGAGGGGTAATCGCTCTTGCTTTAACCTGCTTGGATCTGGATTGCAGTCTAGGGTGGAGATCCTGGGATATGTGTCCAGCTTGCCAGAGCATGTGGAGGTCTCAGAGAGGGCACCCATCTAATACCTCTGGAAGCTGAGAAAACCCCAGCATTTGGGATAAAAGCTCCCCTGTCTAGTGGCAGACTCCTACTGTGGCAAAAAGCCCAGGGGTCAAGTGACTGAGGGGCGACATGACCAGGCAAAGGAAACAAAGCAGACAGAAGATTCCAACATTAGACTCCTATTTTGGGGACAAAAAGAAGCAAAGCATGGAACAGGAGATAGACAGTGAAGTCATAACTCTTGTACCAAAAGCTTCAAAAGAAAATATGAGTGGGTTACAGGCCATAGAGGACCTTAACAAGCAGATAAGAGAAATGGAGGAAAAATTGGGAAGAGAAATGAGAACGATGCAAGAAAATTATGAAATGAGAGTCAACAGCCTGACTGAGGAAAATACCACCTTAAAAAATAGACTAACTCAAATGGCAAAAGAGGCTCAAAAAGGCAATGAGGAGAAAAATGCCTTAAAAACCTGAATTTGCCAGATGGAAAAAGAATCTCAAAAGCTCAATGAGGAGAATCATTGCTTCAGAATTAGGTTGGAGCAAATAGAAGCTAATGACTTTATGAGAAATCAAGAGTCTGTCAAACAGATCCAAACAAATGAAAGAATAGAAGGCAATGTGAAATATCTCCTGGGAAAAAACACTGACCTGGAAAATAGATCCAGGAGAGATAATTTAAAAATTATTGGACTACCTGAAAGCCATGATCAAAGTAAGAACCTAGAAATCATCCTCCATGAAGTTCTCAAAGAAAACTGCCATGATGTTTTAGAAACAGAGGGCAAAATAGAGGTTGAAAGAATCCACCAATCACCTCTTGAAAATGATCCCAAAAAGGAGACTTATAGTCAGGTTCCGGAATTCCCAGATAAAGGAGAGAATATTACAGGCAGCCACAAAGAAACAATTTTAATATTGTGGAAACAAAATCAGGATAACCTGATAATCTGGCAGCTTTTCCACTGAGGGATCGAAGGGCTTGGAATATGATATTCCAGAAGGCAAAGGAGCTGGGATTAAAACTAAGAATCACCTACCCAACAAAACTGAGTATCATGTTTCATGGGGAAATATGGTCATTCAGTGGAATAGAGGACTTTCAAGCATTCTTGATGAAAAAACAGAGTTGATTAGAAAATTTGACATTCAAATACAAGAAGCAAGAGAAGCATGAGAAGATAAACAGGGAAAAGAAATCATAAGGAACTTATCAAAGTTGAACTATTAATGTTCCTACGTGGAAAAACAATAATTGTAACTGATGGAACTTTTCTCAGTATGAAAATAGTTGAAGGGAATAGAAATAAATATATATATATATATATGTCTATATATGAGGGTATATGGGCATATGAATACATGTGTGAATGTGTGCATATATCTTTACAGGTATACATAGATAGAGGGCACAGGACCAATTTAATAGGAAGGGATGATACTTAAAAGGTGAAATTAAGAGGTGAGAGAGGAATATAATGAGAGGAGAAGGGGAGAGACAGAATGGGGTAAACTATCTCATATAGAAGAGGCAAAGGAAAATAGTTACCATGGAGGGGAAGAATAGGAAGGCAAAAGGGAATGGGTCAACCTTATTCTCATTGAATTTGGCTTGGGGAGGGAATGAAATACACACTAAATAGGGTATATCACCCTATAGGAGAGTAGGGGGGAAGAGCATGAGAGGGGGGATGACAGAAGGGAGGGCAGGCTGGGGGGGAGGGAAGCTGGAAGCACCCACTTTTGAAAAGGGATGGGATCAAAGTAGAGAATAGAACTAGAGGGAGGTGGGATAGGACGGAGGGAAATATAGTCAGTCTTTTACAATATATCAACTACGTTAATGTTTCACATAAGCTACACAGTACAACCTATACTGAGCTGCTTATCTTTCCAGTAAGGGTGAGTGACAAGGGAGGAAGGGAATGAATCTGGAATTCAATGTTTTAAAATCAAATGTTTAAATATATATATATATACATATATATATATACTATTATTAATACTATTTTACATGTAATTGGGAAATAAGATATACAGGCACTGGGGCATAGAGATCCACAATGCCCTACTGGAAAAGTTGAAAGAGTTATGGGAGAAAATATGGGAGAGAGCAGATTGGAGGAGGGGATATCCTGTGGGACTGCTATTTTGGGGAGGTGGGTAGGGGAAAAACGTCGAGAAATTTTGTAACTCAAAATCTGGCAGAAATGAATGATGTAAATCAGAAGTTAATAAAGCATTTGAAAAATGCGAAAAAAAAATAATAGACTAACCTCTCTCTCTCTGTATATATATATATATATATATGTATATACACACACATATATGTGTATATATGTATATGAGTATGTGTATGTATGTATATAAGTGTGTGTATACCAGTAGTTATAACCATACATTAGAAGCTTATTATCTCTCATGGACTGATACATGATTAATCCCTCGATGTGTATGTGTGTGTATTTGTTCTTGCTTCCTGATATATACAGGACCATCAGTTTCCAGGTTCACTGCTACTGATGCTGATGAAAGGCCCGAATTTACCAACCTTTGAGACCACATCCCACCAAGTAATTGCCTCTCAGCAGTTCGATTGTGGCTGCTGTACCACTAGGTTGGTGTAAGGGTTATGGGATTTAAAGATCTTCCATGTCCCATTGGACTTGCTGACGTAGCAGGGAGGGGCGGAGCAAGAGGAAGTGGAAGCCAAGCTAGAGTTCCTGCGGTGGCTAGCAGTGGCAGCGACGGCAGCAGCAGCAGCAGAGGCAGCGGCGGCAGCACAAAGCCCTTTTTGAGTCAGCCAGAATTTCTGCTAAGGACTCCTGCTGAGGACTGCCAGGGGCCGGAGCTGCTGGGAGCACGCTTCCTGGACGCTGGGTGGTCGCTGTGAGTGGGGAGAGGAGGACCTTTGCCTGAAGTATCCTGTTCTGTTTTAAAGGCTTGAGAATGTGGGTGCTTTCTACTTTATCTACCTGTGCCAATGTCATAACTACTCTGATGGCTTTCACTTTCTGGTTTTGGGACTCAGTCTTTTGGTATTTTAATAAATTTTCTAGCTTATTCCCCCATATGGCAAGCATGATGTATTTTGTGATGGATAATTATATCAGCATACCTGTAATTTCCATAGGCATTGTGAATATGGCATTGCTGATACAGTTGGCCTACTATTAGAATAATGGATTCCCAAATGCTGTACTTGATCCTCTTCAACCAACCAAAAGACATTTCTTGTGTGGCATCATCTATTTTTATCCAATTCCTATCTAATTTATATATTTGATTGAGTCAATAGAGGTGTCTAGGAATTATTCATACCTAGTTTATTCCTTTTTTTGATTATATAACTCAGAAAGGTTTTCCGCATGATAAAAGTATCAGGGTATAAAGCCTCTTGTTAATTACCTAAATTTGGGTGATAGGTGTGGACACCCATCTCAGACCAGACACTTTGCCTTCCTCAAAACAGTCAATGAGCACAGCAGTTTTGACTGTCATGTTGCCTGTGGAACACATATTAGAATATAGCTACTGTCACACCACAATTATTTCCCAACTAAATTATCTCAACTTCTACTATTTCAGTGTTCATTAAATACCTACACCATAGGGTAAGTAGAAAACAGAAGGGAAAACTGCTAATTAGTGCCACTTTTCAACAGTTTGGGCAAAAGGTTTGTTTGGGAAGTAAAATGAAAGAAACTATTGGGTTGGTTTATCTCCACATGAAACAACTATCTTCAAATAATACCATATTATTTTACCTTCTGAAGCTTCTACATGGAACCTGAGAGAGGGAAAATAAACCAGGGACAAAATACCATCACTCCTCTTTAGCACAATTCCACAAAGTAGGCAATTTGTCTTCTGTTCTGATTTCCTAATCCCTATATAATTGGACCAGGTGTTTCTATTAATTAAAGGCAATTAACAGAGCAAAGCTGTGCTTAGAAGAGATAATGTAGTATATTAAGCTACTGGACTTGGAGTCCAAAGATTTAGAAGAACTGGGTTCAAATCCATCCTTGATTTGGGATACTTGGATTCAAATCCATCCTCAGACATTTACAATATTACAGTTTTACATTTACATTTACATTATATTTACAACTACAGAAGCACTTAGGGGCCTAATGGATAGAGCAGTGGCCTGGAGTCAGGAAGACCTGAGTTCAAATCCTGCCTCAGACACTTACTTATTGTATTATCCCTGTTCAAATCATCTAACCTCATCCACCTCAGTTTCTTCATCTGTAAAATGAGGAATCTATTAGAATCTACCTCTCAGAGTTGTTTCAAGAATCAAATGAGATATTAGTATGAGCTTTGTAAACCCTAAAGCATTTTATAAATGCTAGCTATTCCTATTATCTGGACTTGTGATTTTAATTTGTCTAGGAAACTTTCAAAGAGAAGGCTCCCCCTACCAATAAAACTCTGTACTAGTCCTTCCATTTATAAAATGTTTTAGAGATTGTCTCATGCAATGAAAGGTAAAGTGACCTACCCAGGATCACACAGTGTGTTTCAGAGGTAGAACTTAAAACCCAGTTCTTTCCAATTCTTTGGCCAGTTCTCAATCTGCTACACCATACTACCTGTCTACTGGAAGACCAGACTATGGGGAAATCTGCTCTTCATTTTCATCTATAAAAGGAGAATAATAAATAACACTTTGTCAAAAAATAACAATAATACCTCATCTGCCTACCAATATTACAGATTTGTTAACAAAGTGCTCTGCAAACCTTCAAAGGTTATACAGATTAGACATTATTCTTATAAGGAGAAATGAGAATTACCTAGCCAAGATCAAGGCAGAAGATTCATTATTAGTGAATCCAGTGAAATGAGCAGGAGTTATGAAACCAAGGCTGGAGCAGTGGTCAAGCTAGAATGGTAGTCAGTCTGGAACTGGTCAGGTCAGACCAAGGAGAAATCAGCACAGATTCAGTGAATGGTATTTTGTCTCTTCACATAAAACAGAGCCCTTTTATGGAATTACTATGTCACCTTACACAATTCACCAAATATCACTAAGCACTCTAAAGCACATATTCCTCTAAGAGAGGCAACATTCTATATGGGAAAGAACATGGTATTTTAAGTCAAAAGACCTGGTTTCAGTTCCTGATTTTACCACTTATTAACTGTGTGCCATTGAGTGAGTTATTTTACTCTTTCTGGGACTCGGTTTCCTCATCTGTAAATTATAGGATTGGAACTAGAGAGCCCCTAACACCTAATATCCTCTGATACTAAGACAAGTAAACTGTGAAGTCAATTTCTAAGAAGTAAATCATTTTCTATTGACTATATTTCAAAATCAGAGCTGTATTCTCCTAGGAGGCAAAGAATGGGCCCTTGAATATCAGATACTTGTAAAAGTAGCAAACTTTTAGTCACATGTTTAAGGGAGAAATGACAGATTTCTGATAAAAATGAACAATGCTTAAAATTTTGACAAAAATGTTGAATTATATTTAAAATGAGTCACATACACATAATCCTGAAACTAAAAATATGTTCAGAAACTAGCAATGTGACAGTAATGATCTTTCTCAACTTCACATATTAATCTTATAGCAGAAATGATAACTCTTAAGTCTTCAGCAATTTAGTCAAGCTTTTCAATAAATCCAGAGAACTTTCACACTTCTAAAGTTACATGTGAGACAGAGTGCTCTGTAACATATCTTCTATCCAAATCTTTTCTGTATTTTTTATTCCTCATTCTCCATCGCTTGAACTCACTGTCTGTCTTCTTTCCGGCAACCTCCCAGTGCTGTCTGCCCAACTTGTTACATTATCCTTAGAATCAGATAAGGTGTCAGCAGAATGGTGAAAGACAAGGCCTGGAATGGCCAGTCTCTAAAATAGCATTAGCAGCAGAACATGGAGCTGTGAGAACACTAATACCAGAAAATAATCAGCAACTTTGTGTGCTGTGCCTCTCTGAAAAATTCTGCCCTCCACCCACCATAGTATAACCTTTCCATAATCCTGGTGTTAGGACTACA
>NW_027185877.1:6804186-6832774 GCF_028583685.1 Petaurus breviceps papuanus
AAAAAAAACAGCCTCTATCCTCAAGTTTGTATTAATAATAGCTAAATTATGTAGCACCTTAAGGTACTTTGCACATTTGATCCCCATAACAACCCTATGAGAGCTATTAATATCTCCACTTTACAGATGAGGAAACTGAGGTTGAAAGAAGATAAGTAAATTACCCAGGGTCATACAGCAAGTACCTGATTAAGGATTTGAACTCAGGTCTTCCACACACCAAGTACAGCATTCTATCCACTGCACAACCTACGCTGCCTTACTACAGTCTCATATGGGGAGGGGGAGAGGAATTGGGTAGCTAGATGGTTCAGTGAATAGAATGCTGGACCTGGAGTCAGGAAGACCTGAATCCAAATCCAGCCTCAAACATTTACTAGCTGTGTGACCTTGGGTGAGTCACCTTAATTTCCCTTAATCCACTGGAAAAGGAAATAATAAACTACTTACTATCTTTGCCAAGAAAATTCCATGTACAAAATGCTCTAAATCACTATTGATTAGAGAAATGCAAATCAAAACAACTCTGAAGTACCACATCTCAGTGGTCAGATTGGCTAAGATGACAAAACAGAAAAATTATCAGTGCTGGAGAGGATGTGGAAAAATTGGAACAATAATACATTGCTGGTGGAGCCATGAACTGATCCAACCATTCTGGAGAGCAATCTGGAACTATGCCCAAAGGGCTATAAGCAATTTCATATCCTTTGACCCAGCAATACCACTTCTAGGGTTGTATCACAAAGAGATCACAGAAGCAGGAGGAAGACCCATATGTACACAAATATCTATAGCAGCCCTTTTTGTGGTGGCAAATAATTGGAAATTAAGGGGATGCCCATCAATTGGGGAATGGCTAAACAAGTTATGGTATATGAATGTAATGGAATACTATTGTGCCATAAAAAATGAAGAGCAGATGGACTTCATATCTACCTGGAAAGGCTTATACAAACTGATGCTGAGTGAGAAGAACAGAACCAGGAAAAATTTGTACACAATTACAGATACAACGTATGTGTGATGACCATCTTTGATAGACTGGACTCTTCTCAGCAATGCAGTGCTACAAGTAAATTCCAAAAGACTCCTGATGAAGAAAGATGTATATATTCAGAGAAAGAACCAGAAAGAACAGAGTTTGAATGCAGATTGAAGCAAATTAGTTGCTCTCTTTCTCTTTCTCATTTGGTTTGGTTTCCTCTTTCCCATTGTTCATTCCATCCATTACAATCCTTCTTTTCAACCTGACCAATGTCTAATGAGAAAGTATCTGCAGATCCTCTACCTGATTGTATGCCACCATGGGGGACAGGGGGAAGGGGAAGGAAGGAGAGAAAATTTGAAACTCAAAGAACCAGGGAACCAAATCTTGTAAACTCAAAGTAAACCAACAAATTAATAAAGAAAGGGGAAAAAGAAAAAATTAAATAAGAGAAAAAAAGAAAAGAAAATTCCATGTACAATATGGTCCACAGTATAAGGATTTGGACTCAGCTAAACAACTGAACAAAACAAATGGGCAACATTAGATGGAATGTGTCGTGGTGGATTGAGTGCTTGGATTGGAATCAGGAAATCTTTGGTTTATTCTGAGAAGCATCCCATCAGCTTTTCTAGACTGCCAAAGGGGTCCATGACCCCTCATGCTAAAGAGATCTGATATACCTTTCAGATCTAAGGCCATGATACTATCCATGATCCTCTGATCACATCCTTTGATGCTATTGCTTTGAGAATTAAGAGTTGCCACAGTACCACTATGATACTTCAGAATAGGGCAAGGTGATAAAGATAACAATAATGGATATAAATGTGGTAGGTGCACAAATCTTAAGGGTCAGCTTAATATAATAGGGTGCTGAACCTGTATTCAGAAATACCTGGGTTCAAATCTCACCTCAGAAACTTACTAGCTATGTTATGTCATTTTGAACTTGTCTCCTTTTTAAACTCTGTGCCTTAGTTTCCTCCTCTGAAAAATGGCCTGTAAGTTTCTAAATTTTCTAATTTCTAGTCCTAAATTTATGACACTAGCAAACAGTTCCTAAAAGGCTAAGGACCAAGAGACTCACAGTAGCTCAGAAGATCAGTCTAAGATAAGTCTTCCTGGTCTAGGAGGTTCTGGGGATCACCATCCCCATAGAAATCATAGTATAGCTTTAGCACTACGCACTGCCAAAGTCCACCTCTTTAAAACTCCCCATGTTCCAACAGATTGCCCTTGCATTTATTCACAGTTCCTGCCCTGGTTTACATCCTGCTGTTCTTAGTATTTTGGGGCTTGTGGCCACTCTGCACTCCAGTTTTCTAATGAACTCCAATACTAAATTGTCATCTCACTTCCATATTCTGTCTGCCTTGGGCAACTTTAACCTGTTATCCCAAGACTACATAATTCATAATTCTTTCTGTGATTCACTATCTCCTGTGCCCATCACTTCATCCTTTGTGAGTCAATTGTGTGGACTTGAGCCCAGAACCACTGATGACACTTCCAAGGTCTATTAATTCAATTAGAGATACTTACAGTGTTCTCCAGTAGAGATCATTGAGAAAAGCAAATTGGATGAAGAAGACTTTTTCCTCCTGTGGAAAGTGGGTGAAATTGACTATGGCTACTTCCACCCACTCAGTCAGGCTCAGGGTATGACCTGTTCTCTACTATCCCACTCCGTCCCTTACATTAGGAGATGGAGAAAAACCCAGAGGCTCCCCATCCAAAGGAATCCGTCTGCTTAGGAGGTGAAAATTCTCTTCATCCCACTGTCCTCTGCGATGACCCCTGCTGTGCCACAAGGTTGGGGGTTGGGGGAGGCCGCAAAGTGTTTCTCACCCATTGCTGCTTATGCTGGTCTCTTTCCATCTCTGACTCCTACTTTTCCTTCACATCCCTCTCCAGTAATTTTTTTTAATTGCCTCTGAAATGGAAAACTCTGACCTCCAGTTTGGATCCTACAATAGCTTCTTTTCTTCCTGGTCTAGAGACAAATACAACTCCAGGAGTCCTTAACAACTTAGACTCCTTTACAAGACAGCTGATCCAAATCTTATGAAGACAAATTAAAATTCCTCAATTAAACCCCAAAATAGAAATCCTGAGAATCAAAGGAGAGATCGATAAAACTGAAAGAAAAAAAAAAGTTTGAACTAATAAAACTAGGAACTGGTTGTTGGGGGGGGGGGTGACAATAAAATCCATAGATTGGTTTAAAAAAAGAGAGAAAAGAAAATCTTGCAAGGAGTTTTGATAGTATTACCAGAAATCTTAGAATCACAAAATTATAGACTTAGAAAGTTCATTAGGAGTCATATAGTATGCTACAATGGAAAGAGAGGTGATCTTGAAGTCATGGGGAGTCTGAGTTCAAATGTCAGCTACTTCAATTCCTCTTGGTTTCAGTTACCCCATATTCAAAATGTGGATTTTGGACTAGATGATCCCTAAGGCGCCTGTTAGTTCTAAATCCATTGTCTATTGTAACACATGACCAATGAGATACATTCTTCAGATGCCATAACTTTATTAAAAAATCCTCTAAAAAGGAATTGTATGCAAGAGAGTTGAGCAATTTCTGCTGAATTCAGAAAAAAAAAAAGATAGAATTCAGAGAAGGTAAAAAAAAACTATGAATTAATACTACTAGAGAATGATAATCCTTAAAGTTCTCACTCAGCACAGCTCCCTTACCAGACTCCATTCCTTCAACAAGAATATACAAACTTAATCCAAAAGTTGGACCCATGGTAAAGTTTCTCTTAAAGAAGCAAAAGAAAAATAACAGAAGTGGAAAAAAAACCTGACAGAAGAGAAACAAAAAGCAATGATATTAAAAGAACACATGATATCTATTCAAGCCAAAACAATTAACCTCAAAGAAAGGAAGCTCAGAAACTACTCAAGATCACAGATAACTAATAATGACATAAGTTTAAAAAATGTTAACACCATAATAGACAGAACAATTCCAGAAAATTGTAAAAAAAAAAAACTTCTGAAGACATAAAACAAGGCAACAATGTAAAAAATCCACAGATTGCCTTCCTCTCCCCCCCCCCAAATCCTACATTTCAAACTCCAAAACACATGATAGTTAATTTTGTCCAATGACAAATTTTGCAAACAGCCAGGAAAAAGGACTTACAATTATAGAGGAAAGAAAATTCTAATAACAAGACTTATTACAAATACACAAGGGTATATTCACTAGAACCTGAACAAAGTGGGGTAAGAGAAAAGAATAAGCATTTACGTGGTACTTGGTATTTGTTAGACATTATGTTAAGCATTTTTCACAAATACCATTTCATTTGATCCTCACAACAACCCTAAAAAGAAACTGAGGCAAATAGAGGTTAAGTGATTTGTTCAGGGTTATGAAGTCTGTAAATGTCTGAGGCTGGATTTAAACTGAGGTCTTCTTAACCTCATACCCAACACAACTCTCTATGCATTATAGCACCACCTGGAATAGTATGTCCCCAAAAGAATAGGAGCTCAAGTTGCAACCAAAAATTTCAAACATTGCAAACCTAAGCTTGCTCATCAATGGAAAAAGATGGATATCCAAAATAGAGAATTATTTGAGGCAATCCATTTTTTTAAGTCAGAGTATTCTACTTGCAAATACCCCCTGAAACAACAGAAATGGATAAATGGTAAACAAGTATAATTATAAAATGAATGACCCTATATTTAAATGTTAAGAGAGAGAGAGAGACTGACCCACTGAGGTAGAAAAACCAACAGAGTCAGACTGGAGGAGAGAGGAAGAGAGAGAGAGAGGTGGGAGATAGTGAGGTGGGAGAAGGAAGGGAGAGGGAGGGAGACAGGGAGAAAGGGTAGAGGAGAGAAAAGCAGGAGGAAGGAAAGATCATCAACAGATGAAAGATTGAAAAATGCAGGTCAAACTTAAGGAAATAGAAGGAAAAGTAAAGAAATGAAGCACCATAAACTATTCTTAATCCTGCCCCCACATGTAAATTGAGGTATTTTGTGTGAGCAAATCACAGAGTAGGAGGGTACACATGTGGAGAGAAGAAAGATGGGGAACACCACAGAATGGGTGATGCACCTTATCAAGGCCATGAGTGAACAGCAAAGAAATTAGGACTCCTATAGCCTCTCAGCACAAAGAAAGGTCAAAAGAGAATGAGAGAATGGAGAAACTGCAAAAGAGGTGGGCTGGAACTTGGGAATGACAGGGAGAAGAGGTCCCCAACCCAATAGTGGGGAAAAGTCCCATTGAAAAGTATCCCCATGAGGGTAATAGTGAATACCTACAGTGAGGCATGAGGACCTCATGATGGGCTTAATCCAGCCTCAGACATTTACAAACTGCATAACCCTGAACAAACCACTTTCTTTAGGAGGATTTTGTGCCTTCATGGACAATATTCGGACAAGGAGATGAGATATACAGATCCTTGGGGCAGCTGGCACACAAAAAGGAGGAAGTAATAACATAAATCCAGAGATAAGATGTGATGAACAGTGGAAGGGAGGATGATCATGAAGATGGCAGAGGAGAGAAATAGACTGCATAATCTGGGACACCAACTAGGTTCTATTTCATGGCATTGCTTCAATCTACTTCATTTACCTCAGGAATTGAATTTCCCTAAAATCAAGGGACAATAGAAAAAGGGTATGAGACAAGATTTATAAAGGCAGTAACAGAAATTGACTTGAAGAGGCAGATCAATCCATTACTGCAGAAGTTTCAACATCATGAAGAATAGAGAGGCCTCATGAAGGAATAAAAATACAAGTGATGAATCAGAGGGAAAAAAATACAAGAATGAACTAGAAGAGAAGAACACTAATAGAACAAAACAAAGTAATACTTCTTAGGAAATAGCTCCCCCAAAAAACAACCAGCATAAGGAATTGGGAAGGGGAAAAGAGGGGACAATTCGAAATAAACTCTTAACTGAGATGGGGGAAAGATGGAGAGGAGGTAGAAAGTGGAAAGATACAGATAATGAAATGCAGTGCCACCTCTAGGCTAACTCCACTAATAGCACTGGACAGGTCCACAGTGGGTCTGAATGTCACTATTTTCATTGTTTTATGGGCAACCCTGTTGGGGACTAGTTAACATCAGCTCATGTGCCCCCATCAATGTGCTTCCCTCTAACCATTAGCAGTTCTTTAGCCAAAGTATTTACTGAAATGTAGAAGCAAGAGCAATGTAATGATAACGAGGCACACTAGGGAACACACGTGATCAAGCAACTTCCAAAAGATTTGTAAGGCCTCAACATATAGCTGGTGGGAAATGAGGAGGAAGAACTTTGCTAAGCCCCCTCTTTGAACAGAGGTCCTGGAGCCCATGTCCAGTTTCATAAAAGAATATCCATAATATTTTAGTCGCTATGGTTCTAGATTGAGAAATTAATATAGTTCATATCTTTGTTTTTATTATATTGGGATACCCCCTCATCTATGAATACCCAAAGCTTCTATTTTATTGTCATTCTTTGTTTAAGGAATGCTAAGTAAAAATAAAGCATTTGTAATTATTATAATATTCTTATACATGTTTTTGTTTATTTAGTGATTTCAGTCATGTCTTCATGACCTCATTTGGAATTTTCTTGGCAAAGATATTATAGTTTGCCATTTCCATCTCCTGCTCATTTTACAGATGACAAACTAAGGATTAAGTGACTTGCCCAGAATCACATAGCAAATAAGTGTCTGAGGCTGTATTTGAACTCAGGGAAATGAGTCTTTCTGACTCCAAGTCTGGCACTCTTATCTGTCAAACCACCTAGCTGCCCCCATCTCATCTTATAGATGAAAATCTCCAAATGTAAGATTGGCATGTCCACAAGAGTATTATCAGATGCATAGCTGTGGCTAAGACTAAGAGAAGTTAAGTGACCTGCCCAAGGTTACAAATCTAGTAAGGGTATGAGGTAGGATTTGAACTCAGATGTTCCTGTCTCCAAGTTCAATACTCTACCCACTGGGCCACCTAGATACATGTAGTAGTAAATAACTTGTCTCTAGCCATAACTTTGCTACAATATAACTAGTCTGTAGCCCTTGGAAAATCATTTACTTTTTTGAGCAGCTTTATCAGTCCTCTTGGAAAACAAAGGATGAACAGCAACAAAGTTACCTCATCTACAAAATGAAAAGATCAGACTATAGGATTCCTAAAATCAAGTCTACCTCCAAATGTCATGGTCATCTGACCTCAAGCGAAAGTATATCCAAGTTAAAAAAAAAAAAGTTTATCCAAGAGAATGGGGACAGCTGAGATCATGCTGCCATTGACTTGGTGACACAGATCATTGCCATCAAAGCCTTATGACCTCAGTGGCGGAGATCTCAGGAAGGACAGCATAGTCCACAAGACTTCCCCAGGGACAAAGAACCTGGGGGATACAAAGGAATGCTGGGAAAGCCTTCCAGGAGCAAAAGACCCTGGCAGTCACAGGGAGAGCTCTTACCTTTCGCTAACTCTCCCTCGAGTTTTACAACAGATGAAAAGTGAACTAACCTTAAAAAGAAAAAAGACCAAAAGTTCCTCTTTTTTTAATTTTGACTGAGGCCTGCAGACAACTTTATAATATTGCTGACAATAAGACTATCTAAGCCTCAGAGCTACTGCCCACAGTTGATTCTTGCCGCCTCCGTAATTCAGCTGCCCTGGCTTACTCATTCTGCTAACACCAACATTCTGTGATTCATTCTTTCAGTGAGATAGATTTTCTTCCAGAAAAAAAAAAGAACTAAAGAAAACATATTCTTTTTATCTGCATGCAATTCACGTTCTTTTTTTACTTTTGAGAGGCAGTGTGGTATAGTGGGTAGAAAGCTGACCTTGATATCACAGACATGGATTCATGGACCACCTTGCAGACATACAAACTCTGTCACCCTGGGCAAATTATTTTACTTCTCAGTGCTCTAGGCAACTCTGCACTGGGTAAAGAATTTCTTTACTGAGGGTTCCCTCTACCAACAAAATCTCAGTCCTGTTTCCTATCCCATATACCTGCTAGAAATTGTGTGGATATGCCAAGAGGAAGAAATGGCCAGTGGATATTGTGCTAAAAACAATAATGGGGTTGATTCCAACTGAACAGCTACTTTTGTTTTGTCATTTTTCAGTTGCGTCCAACTCTTTATGACCCCATTTGGGATTTTCTTGGCAAAGAAACTGAAGTGGTTTCCATTTCTTTCTCTAGCTCATTTTACAGATGAGGAACTGACGCAAACAGGGTTAAATGACTTGCCCGGGGTCACATAGCCAGTAAGTATATGAAGCTGGATTTGAACTCAGGGAGATGAGTCTTTCTTACTCGAGGCCTGCCACTCGATCTGCTGAGCCACCTAGCTACCCCTGAAGCTACCCATCCATTTGAGCTGTTCTCTCACAATGGATAAATCAACAAATCAAGTTTAGCAAGACCATCTATTTGCCAACTAAACAAATAAGTTGTTCTCTCTGCAATGCATAATTTTCTCCCGCTGTAGGTTAAAGGCATTGCCAAGTTTAAATTCTAGTGGTTTCAATTTGTTGTGGCTGGGAATTGATAATGATGCTAATCTGCTTTCCAGAATATTTTTGATAAGCTGAGTTGTTGGATCCAGGGATAAAAATCGAAACATTTCTGGTTGGGAAAATGTAAGAAGCAGCCCATCTACCTTTCACCATGATAAATCTGTCCAAGACAAGGCTTTCACTGTATAAAGCATTATCTGTTCACTTTGCTGCTGCTCCAGACACAAATATGACAAGACTTCAAGAAATCTAGATAGAAAACAAGAATCCCACCTGGCCAAGATCGAAATGCTCCTGACTGAAGATACCTAGCCAAGGAATTTCCATCACTCTCTGGTGCAACAAAATAAGAAGGCTTGATCTATATTGAGATGACAAAAATATAAAGGTAGGTAGAGTCAGTCAGCAATTCTTTTATTTTAAATAGATCTGCAAGATGAGAAAATAAATATTCCTTCCCTTCTTTATAAATGCAGGGGACGATGGATATGGAACATTACATATACTGTCAGATTCAGTCGATGTATTTGTCTGGTTTTGCTGAACTATTTTTTCCCTTTTCCTTCATTTTTTGTTGTTGCTGCTATAACGGATGGGTCAATGGGTAGGGAAAAAAAGAGAAAGAATGTATTCAGAAATTATTATGTAAAAACAAAAGACTAATACAAATTATTTTAATAAATATAATCAATATGTGAGTCTTCAGAAATGAAATTATAATTCCATATAAAATCATTTGAGATAAATTAGTTTGGGGTTATGCCCTGGAAAAGGAAGGGTCAAAACAGAAAAATAACCAGCGACCGAAGTATTCTTATAAATATCAATCAATCAATAAATATTTATTAAGCACCTACTATGTTCTGGACACTGTGCTAAGTACTAGGGAATACAAAAAGAGACAAAAGGCAGTCCCTGTCCTCAAAGAGCTTACAAGCTAATGGGGGAGACAACATACAAACAAATACATAAAGCAAGCTATATGCAGGATAAATAGGAATTTATTTTTATTTCAACAGGAAACTGTGCCTATCTCTCCATTCCCATGACAATAACAACTAATAATAGCTAGCATCTATATGGTGCTTTAAGGTTTGCAAAGTATTTTACATGTTATCTGAATTTGTTCTACACAACCACTCTCAAATGTAGTTGTACTTATCATCCCCATTTTTAGATAAAGAAACCAAGACTAAGATTAAATGATTTGCCCAGGGTCACATAACTAGTAAATGTTTAAATCAGGATCTAGACAGAGTTTTTCATTATTCCAGGTCCAACATTCTATCCACTGAGCTGCCTACTACCAAAATGTCTCTTAGCATCCCATAATCTTAAAGATAAGGCAGTTCAGAATGTCAAACTAACAGGAGAACAGAAAAGCATCCCTGCTTTTTAGAATACCTATAATACCAACCTATTTTTGAACCATAAGAGAATTTTTTTTGTTTGTTTCTTGGAATCAAGGTAAAAGGACTTACTGGGAAAATCAACATTACTATTACTTTTGTGAACAGAATCATAATAATAGCAACAACAATAATGACTAATATTTATATAATTCTTACTATGTGGCAGGTACTGTGTTAAGTACACAGCTTATAAATACTATTTCATTTGATCCTTACAACAACCATGGGAGGTAGGTATTATTATTATCCCCATTTTACAGATGAGTAAACTGGGGCAAATAGAAGTTAAGTGATTTGCCCTGGGTCACAAAGCTAGTAAGGGGCTGAAACCAGATTTTAACTTGAGTCTTCCTGACTCTCAGGGCTCTTATGCATTGTGCGATCTAGGGGCCTAGAATATAACAATACTTTCCTATGGATCTATTTGGAATATTTTTTTAATTTTGAGTAGAAGGTTGTCCTGACCTGACACTCCCACTTCCTCCCTGATCCTCCATATGCCTTTATAGCAGTCCTCTCCTGCTTTTCTGTCCCACTCTTCCTTATCCCACCATTGTGCCCTATGGAAACCCTATTCTTTTGTTAGCAAACTCCCCTTCACATTTGACCTTTGTCCTCCCACAAGTGGGCAGCTAGATGACCCAGAGAATAGAGAGTGTAATCAGGAAGACTCATCTCCCCAAGTTCAAATCTGGCCTCAGGCACTTACTAGCTGTTTGACCCTGGGCATGTCACTGTTTGTCCCAGTTACCTCATCTGTAAAATGAGCTGGTGAAAGAAATGGCAAACTACTCCAGTCTTTGCCAAGAAAACCCCAGATGGGGTCATGAAGAGTCAAGAACATCTTAAAACAACTCAACAATCGCTCCCAAGTAATTACTTTATATCTATTTTGCATTTCCTTATTTTGGCACATATTACTTCCCTGTTCATGAATTAAATTAAAACCATTCATAAGACTTTCTGAGGAACCATCTCAATAAGAAGTAATGTGGAAACAAGAACAGGACAAGGATTTGGGAGATGGGGATTCAAGACCCTACTTTGTCCCTAACTTGCTATGTGACTACAGCTGAGTTACTACCCCTCTCTGGATACAAAGAAATTGGGTTCGATTTTCTCTCAAGCTCCTTCCAGCTCTATTCTCTTTTCTGCAGGGAATAGAGAGGGGGCCCTTTTTGATCTCAGAGGCTGTATGGTGGGATCCTCCTCTAGCAGCTTGCACATCAGTCAGAATACTTAACACGGCATTCTGCAGTCGAACAGCCACTCCTATAAAGACACGTTAAGTAGATCTGTCATTTTATTGATCTGGCAACTCCCTACATGAATTCAGAGACTGTGAACATGTCCAGCCTTATCTGATGTTATTTTTGTCTATGTTTCCCAACAAATTCTCCACATAGAAGCCCTCCAACATGCTTGAGGCTGTCCTCTGATTCTTTTTGGTATCTCAGGGACATTCATGTGCCACCTGGACAGTCCATCTGGAACATTATGCAAAATGTCATCAGGAAAGATTGACATTTAAGGCAACTCCCTGTGACAAATCACAAATTACTTTTAAGAATTCCGTTGCAAATTTAAAGAGAACAAATATAGGTCAATTATACTTTCCCTCAAATTAAAGAATTAGAATCATAGTGTTTGAAGGCACCTCAGAAGTCATGTCCTTTGGCTTTGTACCTGACTCTCTGAACTTCACCTCAATGCCAGCAGCTTTCTCACCCTGGAAGATGCCTCCATCACAACCTTCTCACCCTGGAAGATGCCTCCATCATGTCAGCCTTCTCATCCTGGAAGATGTCTCCATCACATCAGCCTTCTCATTCTGGAAGATGCCTCCCTCACATCAGCCTTCTCACTCTGGAAGATGCCTCCATCACAACATTCTCCCCCTGGAAGATGCCTCTATCACATCAGCTTTCTCACTCTGGAAGATGCCTCCATCCCCACTGCCTTTTCACCCTGGAAGAGGCCTCCCTCCTCCAAGTGGTATGTTCTTTCTCAGAATTCCGCTGGAGTAAATGTTGGAGGAGCTGAAGGAAAGCAGGCATACTAATACACTGGTTATAGAGCTGTAAATTGTTCCAATCATTCTGGGAAATAAATTGAAATTTTACTTTTAAAAAGTTATTAAATGCTCATCCTCTTAGATCCAGAGGTGTCACTACCAGGTACATACTCCAAGGAGGTCAATGACAGACCAAAAAATGTACTGTATGCACCAAAATATTTATTGTAGTACCTCTTTTGGTTGTAACTACTCATCAGTTGAGGAATGATTACACAGAATGTGGTACATGAAGGTAAAAAAAATATTCCTCCACTGAAGAAATTAGGATTATGATAGGAAGACATATGAACTCATGCAAGTAAAGTAAGAAGGACCAGGAAAACAATTTTCAAATGACTAGAACAATATTAATGAAAAGGCTAGAAATGAAATTGAACTCTAATTATAATGATCAAGCTTGGCTCCAAAGAGGAAATGAGAAAATGTACCTTTTTTCTCTTCATTAGAGGGTGGAAAATGATGCATGTGGAATATTACAGTCAGACTAAATTGTTGTAATTTCTACTGTACTGTATTTTCTCCCACTTGTTTTTCTCTGTGTATTTGTTAGTATTGTGGGATTAGTTTTTTTATCATTTTTCCTTTTTCTTTTTTATTCTTTTATATGGGCTACCTAAGTGGACAGGAAGGGAGAAGGCAGACATATATTTGGAGATGAACATACATTAAAGGTACATTTTTTAGAATAGCTATCAATTTTCAAAATTTATAAGAAAAAATTAATCTATTCAAGAACAGAAAATGAAATATACTTCCCTCCTCATGGCAGTGAGGAGGGGGAAGTACGGGGGGAAATGTTGCATACAACATTAGGTATGGTAACTACATCAAATATTTTTACTTAAAGTTAATTGGATTATGGATTCAGAGCTGGTATAGATTTTAGAAGCTATATAATTCTACCCTCTCATTTTACACATAAGGAAACTGAGACTCAGGAAAGTTGAGTGATTTTGCTGGCATCACACAGGTAACAAATTATAAAACCGGAATTCAAGCTCAAATCCCCTTACTACAAATCTGGTGTTCCTTCCATCCCACTATGCTACTTCCCAATTGTTTTTCTTTTGTCACAAGAAAATATTCAACCTGAAGGGAGGGAAAATGACTGTGACATAGTGACAAAAGGCACCAAAGTGTAATTTTGTATTTTAAGTCAATAATCTATCCATTTTACTTCATTGATGAATAAATCTAAGGAGGTCAGAGGCAGAAAGAAAACTTCCATATACACTGAATTCTTCATTAACAATACTTTCTGGGGGCAGCTAGGTGGCACAGTAAGTAGAGCACTACCCCTGGAGTCAGTAGGACCTGAGTTCAAATCCAACCTGAGACACTTAACACTCACTAGCCTTGTGACCTTGGGCAAGTCACTTAACCCCAACTACCCTCCAAAAAGCAAAAAAAAAAAAAAACAATACTTTCCTGGTAGCAAAGAACAAACTGGAAACAAAGATGCCCATTGGCCAGGGAGTAGTTAAACAAATTTTGACAGATGAAAGTAGTGGAATGCTACTATGCTGTAAGAAATGACAAATGTGAAAAATTCAGAGAAAATTGACATGAAATAATATAAAGAGAAGTAAGAGGGACCAGAAAAAGAATATAAATAATGACACAGGAATATAACTCAAAAGAACAACAACAAAACCTAAACACTGTATAACTATTATGATCAAACTTGACACTGAAGAAGAGATGTGCCTCTGTCCTTACTATCAGTCTTGGTTAGTGTGTTGGTTAGTTTTGATGGACTTTGTTTTCTCCCCTTTTTGATAGTTTTAAATATTTTTTCAATTACATTTAAAAACAATTTTTAACATTCATTTTTAAAATTTTGAGTTCCAAATTTTTCTCCCTCCTTCCCTTTCCTCCTCTTTATTGAGAACACAAGCAATTTGATATAGGTTATACATGTGCATTCATGTAAAATATATTTCATATTAGTCATTGTGTAAAAGAAAAAAGACACCCCCAAAATAAAGTAAAAAAAACTTTGCTTCAATCTTCATTCAGACTCCATCAAAGCATTTTTCATCCTAAGTCCTTCAGAATTGTCCTGGATCATTGTATTGCTGAGACAGTTGATCATCATAGAATATTGCTGTTATCCTGGTTCTGTTCACTTCACTTTGCATCAGCCCTGTCTTTCTTATTCTTTGTTATAAGGGATGAATCATTGGGTTGCAGGAAGTAAAAGGGATACATTTGGAAATTAAGGTGAAGTGGAGGAAAAAAGAGATATCAAAACCTAAAGATCTGAAGTGTAACTTCAGACACAGTGACAAGTGGTTCTTGAGATGTAAGCTCTTTAAGGGCAGGGAGACTATCTTTTTCTTCTTTTTGTATCCCTAGTGCTGAGCACAGTGCCTGGCATATTACAAGCACCTAATAAATGTCTATTGATTATTGATGATTTTTGGAGTCTGATACCCTCCTGGCCCCTTCCAAATTTGACAGAAGGCAAAAAATCAACTTTTATTAGAAAGGCACTAGGACTTGGTGCTATACAAAAGGAACATGATGGGGGGAGCACTAAATGTTTAACCACCAGCTCTTGGTGGGGGGGGGGGAATGTACCAATAACATACTTTTAACTTCCATCTGCACTATTATTATTTTCTCCATCACTTTCTTAAATCTAGAAAATCAATAGAGCAATAGATCAATTTGTATTTTGTTAAGGTATACGTGCCAGTCTAAACTGCTCCAGCACACACCTAGAAAGAACCCACTTCTAGGCAAATCTACAAATGACTAAGATTTGCTCTTTTAACCTGGAGGCAGCTAGGTGACACATTGCAGAGAGTACTAAATTTGGACTCAGAAAGACCTGAGTCAGAATCCTGTCTCAGGTATTTCCTACCTATTTGACCCTGGTCAAGTCATTTCAGTTCTCTGTGCCTCAGTTTCCTCATCTATAAAATGTAGACAACAGTACCTACCACAAAGGGTTGTTGTGAATATAAATATCAAATGAAATGATAGGATAGGCAAACCTTAAAGTATTTTATGAATGCTAACTTTTGTAATTATTTTTATGAATTCAATTCAGCTCATTCAAGAAATATTCATTGAGGAGCTATATATTAGCAGGGCATTGAAGGAGGAAATATCTCTATCTATGAGTTCCCAATGCCAATGAAATCACAGGTATACTCTCTATCCCCTATTCCTATAGATGAAGCACAGTTTTGGGTATCAGGAGTCATCATTGTCATTTTTTCATTCATGTATGACTCCTCAAGACCCCATTTGGGGTTTTCTTGGCAAAGATACTGGAGTGGTTTGCTACTTCTTTCTCTGGCTGTAGCAGTAAGCACCCCACAATACCCAGGGAGGCTGCCAACACAGGTACTTAGATCTGCTTTTCTAAAGGAAAGCAACTCAAAATGGGTTAATAATCTTGCTTTAATCAAACATATGTCATTTACCTAGTTCAGGGAGAAAAGGTCAGCACCCCCAACTTCAAAGAATACAAACAAGTTACAAGCAGAAGTTACAAGAAGACAGAAAAACAGATCAAGCAGACAGGCTTCCAACTGTCTTCATCATTACATCCATACCTACTCAGTTACCAGAGAGGGAAGCACCAACATCTGGATTTTCAAAGCTGGGGGGCTCAACAGCTGCCCGGTCTCTTCTGGTCAAATCACACAACACTTCTCAAAGTGAGCCCCAAAACAAAATCTCACATTGGTATATATAGCCTTTTCCCAGCTCAGAGAATGTAACAACTCTCCTGACCCACTGCCCAATCAAAAAGCATTCCTGAAAAACAATCCTCCCACCACAGACTCCAGGTGCACTTAAGCCTATCAAAGTCTAGAGGCAGGGAAGATCTTAAATTCCTATTCCCATAACACCAGCTCATTTTATAGATGAGGGAAACTGAGACAGTTAACTAAGTTACTTGCCCAGGGTCATACAGCTAGTGAGTGTCTGGAGTCTTCCTGACTCCAAGCCCAGTACTCTGTCATTGTGCCACCAGAGGACTAGAGGCTAAAGCAAATAAACTCCTCTGAATGCCTTCCTTTAGTAGAGAGATCTTGTAGAGAACTTTACAAGTAGCTCTATTTTCCATCAGTGATTCTGCTTGGCTTCTGCTCCACAGAACATCATATCCCCACTGGACTCCTTCTAGTGGCTCCCTCTTTTTTGTGTTTCTTTGTTGTATTGTCTTCCCTCTTTAGATTATAAGCTCCTTGAGGGTGGGAACTGTTTTTCTTTTTCTTTTTGTATCCTCAGCACTTACCACAGTGCCTGACACCTTGCAAGTGCTCGATAAATGTTTATCAAATTGAACTGAATTGAATTTAAGAAAACCAGTGATTTGCTTGCTAAATTGCCTTTGGTACCCAAGTACTCAAGAGATTGGATTATAAAGAAAAATTGTACAGTTCAAAATAAAGTGAAACAGTTGAAGCCTCTTAAAAGGAACCACTTATTTAGTGACAGTAACTGTATTACAAGAAGCTTCTTTACTTGGATTTTAAAAATCCCACTTTCAAAGATCCTGAGGAAAATATTTGGACTTTACTTCTCCTAAATATGAAAGACCATGTAAATTGAGGTGAGTACAGTAGATCAGGAAGTTAAAGCTTTGTCAAGAAGTAAAAATCACCACAATTTTCTAATTTTCAACATCAAATTATATAACCTCTCATTCATAATAACACCAATCTTAAATTAAGTGCCCTTTAAAATTGAGAGCTTTATCATCTTTCACATCAATTTCTCAAATCTTGACAGGAAGTACATTATTCCACTTAGCCTTCAAAAGCCAAAGGATGCCTACCACTTTAGGGATCTTAGATGACAACTATCCTTAAAATGTTTTTCAGAATGGTCAAGAGCCTCTGATTAAAAAAAAACAACACTACTGTATTTATTCTAGAATGCAAAGTCAAGAATATCAAAATTTATTCTCTTATACAGTCTTATAAATGTGTGTGTGTGTGTGTGTGTGTGTGTAACCTGGGCTTTGAACATGGATGGTGGTAGTATCCTTTGATTGGCTACTTGGATCTTTAAAACTGGCAAGACTAACTCATTCAACCTTCTTAGCTATGCTCTTTTCTGCCATTCTCTTTCTGATGAGCCCTTTTTGACTTTCATCATGGATGCACTGAACTGAAGAACCAGTTAGAGGGGAAAGACTCTCCTTCCCCTGCTCTATTTCTTTTACCCTAGTTCCAAAAAAATGGTCTGAGAGATGTTTCTTTCTGTTCTGTGTTGTTTGTCCTCAGTTTCAGGTCCTGGAGGTGATCTTCATGGGAACAAGAATTCAAGTCAAGAAGACATTGAAGCCAAGATTTCAAGTAGAGTAATGAAGTCAGTCAGGCTATCATGGAAGCTGTAAGAAGTACCTAGAACTCAAGTCTGATGGGGAGTTTGGATTTGGACCATGGGATTGTGTCCTATGGGAACTATGAACTATGAAACTATTAATAAACTATGAACCTAATCCCCTTTCTCTCCCCAGAGACTCAGGTAAGGGCTGGGGAGGATTATGTCTCCTGTGTATCGGGAGATTATGCCTCTATATTTGTGATTATGCCTTTTGAAGAAGATATTCCTTTGTAAAGGTTCCTACTACAAAATAAATATATGTGTGTATACATATATGTGTGTGGCAAGAATGCACAGAAGAACGATATAAGAAAGATCTTAACATCACTGATAACCATGAAGGCATGGTTACTGATGTAGAGCCAAACATCCTGGAGAATGAAGTCAAGTGGGCCTTAGAAAGCATCGCTAACAATAAGTCTAGGGAAGATGAAAGAATTCCAGCTGAGCTATTTAAAATACTAAAAAAAAATGATGATATTAATGTGCTGCATTCAATATGCCAGGAATTTTGGAAAACTCAACAGCATCCACTGGATTGGAAAAGATCAGTTTACATCCCAATCCTAAAGAAGGTGGTCGATGCCAAAAAATGTTTGAATTACCGAGCAACTGTGCTCATTTCACACACCAGCAAGGCTATGCTTAAGATTTTGCCAGCTAGTTTTCAGCAATATGTGAACCAAGAATTACCAGAAGAGTAGACTTATTTTAAAGAGGTAGAGGAACTAGATTCCAAATTGCCAGTGTTTGCTGAATTATAGAGAAAGCAAGAGAGTTTCAAGAAAAAACATCTGCTTCATTTAGTACACTAAATCCTTTGACTACATGGATCGCAACAAGAAGTGGCAAATCCTCAAAGAGGGGGAGTACCAGATCATCTTACTTCTCTCATAAAGAATCTGTATCTGGGCCAAGAAGCAGAGTAAGAGCCAAACATGGAACAATTGATTGGTTTAAGATTAGAAAAGGAATATGACAAGGCTGTATATTGTCACATTATTTATTTAACTTATATGCAGAGTACATCATGTGAAATGCCAGGCTGGATGAATCAAAAGCCAAAATTAAGTTTGCTGGAAGAAATATCAACAATCTCAAATATGCAGAAAGTGAAGAAAAATTAAGAAGCCTCTCAATGCTGAAAGAGAAGAGTATAAAAGCTGACTTAAATCTTAATACAAAAAAACTAAAATGTTGGCAACTGGTCCCATTACCTCCTGAGAAAGAGAGGGAGAAGAAATGGAAGCAGTGTCAGATTTTACATTCTTAGGCTCAAAGACCATTGCAGACAGTGATTGCAGCCATGAAAATAAAAGACACTTGCTCCTGAAAAAAAAAAAAAACTATGGTAAATTTGGATAGCATACTAAAAAGCAGATACATCACCTTGCCCACAAAAGTCTGTATAGTCAAAGTTTTGGTTTTTCCAGTACCAATGTAGGGCTGTTAGAGCTGGACTATAAGGAAAACTGAGTGCCAGAGAACTGACTTTTTCAAATTGTGTTGCTAAAGAAAATTATTGAGAGTCCCTTGGACAGCAGAGGTCAAATCAGTCAATACTTAGAGAAATTAATTTGTACTATTCACTGGAAGGTCAAATACAGAAGCTTAAATACTTTGGCCACATAATGAGAAGACAGGACTTAATTGGAAAAGAATCTAATGTTGGGAAAGATTGAAAGGAAAGGGAAAAAGGGGAATGCAGACAATGAGATAGATAAATGGGGTCATGGAAGCAATGAACAGATTTGGACGAACTTCAGGAGACAGTGAAGGATAGAAGGGCCTGGAGTGCTATCATCCACAGAGTCATAGGGAGTCAGATATGACCAAATGAATGAACAGCAACAAATGCGTGTGTGTGTGCGCGTATATTCAGCCCATTGTTTAGCCTATCAAGATCTTAAGAAAGGCTGTTTTAAAAGAAAGGAATGTTAAAAAAAAAAAACACATGTTATATTCTGTAACACGTAAAGTGGGGGTAAGTTCAAGTTCCCAAGATTCCATGAGTGCCACAGCCCTAGGATGGAGCCTTCTCATGATGCTTTCTGTGAGTCTTCTTTTGTCCTATAACTTTCACTTCTCTCCTCTGACATCTCTGAGGTGCCATTACAATAATAATTTACATTTATATAGCACTTAAAAGTTTCTAAAAAACTTTTCTCGTGACAGCTCTCTGATAGGCAGAATAAGTATAATTATTTCCATTTTATAGATTGACAAACTGAGAACCCAAAAAGGTTTTGATCGTTTTTAGTTAATGCCTTCTAACTTAGTTATTTAAGACACCTATCTCTGTAAGTGTCGGAGTGCAGGGGAAACCTAAGAGTTCTTCTTCTAACCTACCTGGCAGTCACAGATCTTGCCTGTAGAGAGCACAACTCAAGCTATGAGGTGCCCACTAGGGATTTGCGATTGTCAATTCTTCTCCCCTTGTCTATTGCTCTCCAGGCTCTGAATACACAGAATTACTCACCAAGAAGAGTGTTTGCTTTACAGAGCAACATTGCTTCCATCCTTTCAGCTTCCTATAGACACATAGAAGCTTGCCTAGGACCAGAGACATATGTAACTATTGCAAAGGGACATACCTGCCATCATTTGGAATTCTCTCTCTACAACTTCTGCCATGTAGGGCTTACTTCTCTCTGGTTATTGAATGGGCAGCAGGGGCAGGGGAAGGGGGTTAAGAATTCTGACTTTACTCAGATAAGATACCCCTATTCCTCATCCAGTCTAATAATCCTTCCAAATCAAGTTTGGAAAGATGAGATGTCCTTCTCCAAAGCACCCCACCTAGAGTACAGTCTGTAGAGTCCACCAACCCAATTTAGTTAGTCCTTAGACCACTTCCATTAAACACATGAACCAGGGGCAGTTAGGAGGTATAGTGAATAGAGCACTAGCCCTGGATTCGGGAGGACCTGAGTTCAAATGTGACTAAAGACACTTAAAACTTACTAGCTTTGTGACCTTGGGCAAGTCAATTAACCCCAATTGCCCTGCCTTCCCCTCTCCAAAAAGAAGAGACAAAAAAATACACGAATCAAAATCAAACAGAACCTTATAACCACAATGTATTAAATATATAGCTATAGATGGGAGATGAGCATCCCCAACTAAATTGTAAGCTCAGTTACAAGTACTGGATTGTTGTTGTTGTTTTTCTGCCAGAGCACTGACAATTGGGCAACAGGTGCTCCAGAAATCCTTGTGGAATGAAGAAAAGGAAAGAGAGTATGTATTAAGTGTCTGCTACATACCAGACTTTGCAAATAATTCATCTGATCCTTGCAACAACCCTTCAAAGCAGATGCTATTATCTCCATTTTATAATTGAGGAAAATGAGGCAAAGAGAAATTAATTGACTTGCCCAGGGTCACACAGCTAACAACTAAGGCTGGATTTCTCAGATCTTCCTGACTCCATGCCCAATACTCTATCCTAACTGCCTTATGAATGAGTGAATGTTTTTCAAAATGTTTTAAGTAGTTTATTTTTCATATGTGTTAACTAAAGTCTAATCTTAGACAACTAGAACAATTTTAAAATACAGATTATTATCCCACTTAGGTTATCAACTTTAAATTACTTATTTATACTTTGTAATCTATAAAACAATTCATAAATTCAAGTTATTATTATTGCTATTGTTTTTGTTGCAGTATGGCATAATGGATAGAGAGCCAACTCCAAAACCAGGAAGATCTGGTTTTAAGTCCTACCTCTGAAATATACTGGCTGTTTCTAAAAGTGGGGAAATTTTACTTAACCTCTCAGGACACTAGTAAATGCTCTGACAATAAGTAGTAGAAAAGGTGCCAATCTGCATTTGAAGAGGGAATTTCCTTACCCAGGAGTTCCCAATGAAATCACAGTTTCCATATTCCTACACCTTTGTTGGCGTTGTCCTTGTTGGTTCCTATGAAATGACTGCTTAACTGCAAACTTACTGAAAACAAGAATCATATCTGATTCATATTATTTCCTACAGTGCCCAGCATGGTGCCTTGCACACCTTGTTAAGCGAATAAGTGAATATTGTTAATTCTTGTAATTAGAACCTATCAGTAATTTATAATATTTAAATTTGACAACCGTATTAGAGTTTTATAATGCATTTAGGTAATATTTTTACATAATTAGGTTCAAAAATAAGTCATAGAGTTTTATTTAACCCTATAAAATGCTTATCTTTTTTTAGAGAAGAAATTATTTTATTTATTTACAATTTATTTATTTATTTTTAGTTTTCAACATTCATTTCCACAAGATTTTGAGTTACAAATTTTCCTCCCCATCTTTCCCCCACCCCACCTCAAAATAGCTAGCCTACTGAATACCCCTTTCCCCACTCTGCTCTCTCTTATGTCCTCCCCCTTCCCCCCCCCAACTTTGTAGTGAGGCAAGAAGGATTTCTGTACCCTGTTGCCTGTATATCTTATTTCCCAGTTGCATGTAAAAAAAAATTATACACATTTGTTTTTAAAACTTTGAGTTCCAGATTTTTTCCCTTCTTCCCTCCTCACCCATGCCCACAGGAAAGATAAACAATTCAATATAGGTTGTACATGTGTAGTTACTCAAAACATTTCCATAGTAGGTATATTGTGAAAGGCTAACTGTATTTCCCTCCATCCTATCCCCCCCACTTATTCTATTTTTTTCCTTTGACCCTGTCCCTTTTCAAAAGTGTTTACTTCTAACTACCCTCTCCCCCAATGTGCCCTCCCTTCCATCATCCCCACTCTTATCCCCTTCCCCCCCTATTTTCCTGTAGGGTAAGATACCCAATTGAGTGTGTATGATATTCCCTCCTTAAGCCAAATTCGATGAGAGTAAGGTTGTGCCACTCCCTTTTATCTTCCTGCTCTTCCCCTCCATTGTTATTACAATTTTCTCTTGCCTCTTTTATATGAGATAATTTACCCTAATCTCTCTCTCCCTTTCTCCTTCTCCCAATATATTCCTCTGTCACCATTTAATTTTATTGTTTAGATATCATCCCTTCATATTCAACACATCCTGTGCTCTCAATATATATAGTATATATGTACTAATATATGTACATACATATGCACACCCTCACATATACATTTATACACACATATACCTTCCTATACATACATATATTTATGTATACATATATATTCTCTTCAACTTTCCTCATACTGAGAAAAGTCTTATGAGTTACAATTATCATTTTTCCATGTAGGAATGTAAATAGTCCAACTTTAATAAGTATCTTATGATTTCTTTTTCCTGTTTTTACCTTCTTATACTTCTCTGGCTTCTTGTATTTGAAAGTCAAATTTTCTGTTCAGCTCTGGTTTTTTCATCAAGAATGCCAGAAAGTGGGAGCAGAAACAGGACTTCTTCAGGGTTCCTGCTCCCACCTCCTCCAATTCATGTAAAATGTGACTCTGAAAAAATTTTGGAGCTACAGAACTCACAAAATGACACAGAGAAGTGAACCTCCCACTGAGGAGAGGATGGCAGGAAGGGGCCAGCACAGTGCTCTGGGAGCTGAACCCACCCTCAGAGTCCAAGGTTTTAGCCTCAGGGCAGCCTGACCCGCCTCAGACTTGGAGGGGCTTCAGATCACCAGCAACTATGGCAGTTTTCAGAATTATCAACACATAGAGACTAAGGACAAAGTGAGAGGTCAGTGCAGTGTAGACTTTGGGATCTGGTAATCTGGGAGTTTGGTCCTGCCTTTATCCCTGGAGAGGAGAAGCTGCTGAGGAACCATGGCCATGCAGCCGCAGCCATGTGGCAGCTTCAACTCCCAACCTGCAGATTGTAAGGGGGAAAACCCACCAGTCTGAGGGGTAATCACTCTTCCTTTAACCTCCGTGGATCTGTATTGCTGTCTAGGTAGGAGGTCCTGGGGTGTGTGACCAGGTTGCCAGAGCATGTGGAGGCTTCAGAGAGGGTACCCAACTAATACCTTCAGCAGCTGAGAAAACCCCAGCAATGTGGACAAAGCTCCCCTATCTGGTAGAAGAGTCCTATTGTGTCAAAAAGCTCAAAAGTCAAGTGATTAAGTGGCATTATGAGCAGGCAAAGACACAAAGCAAGCAGAGCAATCCAACTTTACACTCCTATTTTGGGGACAAAAAGGATCAAAGAATGGAACAGGAGGAAGACAGTGAAGTCAGAATTCCTGCACCAAAAGCTTCCAAGAAAAATATGAACTGGTTACAGGACATAGAGAACCTTAAGAAAGATTTTGGAAACCAAATAAGAGATGTGGGGGGAAAATTGGAAAGAGAAATGAGAACAATGCAAGAAATTATTAAATAAGAATCAACAACCTGACTGAAAAAAATAACACCTTAAAAAATAGACTAACTCAAACGCAAAAAGAGGTTCAAAAAGGCAATGAGGAGAAGAATGCCTTAAAAAGCCAGATTTCCCAGATGGAAAAAGAATCTCAAAAGCTCACTGAGGAGAATCATTCCTTCAGAATTAGATTGGAGCAAATGGAAGCTAGTGACTTTATGAGAAATCAAGATACTATTAAACAGATCCAAACAAATAAAAAATAGAAGGCAATGTGAAATATCTCACTGAGACTACCACTGACCTGGAAAATCGATCCAGGAGAGATAATTTGAAAATTATTGGACTACCTGAAAGCCATGATCAAAAAAAGAATCTAGCTATCATCCTTCAACAAAGTCTCAAGGGAAATTGCCCTGATGTTTTAGAACCAGAGGGCAAAATAGAGGTTGAAAGAATATACCAATCACCTCCTGGAAAAGATCCCCAAAAGAAAATTCCTAGGAATATTATAGCTAGGTTCTGGAGTTCCCAGATCAAGGAGAGAATATTACAAGCAGCCAGGAAGAAACAATTTAAATATTGTGGAAACACAATCAGGATAACACAGGATTTGGCAGTTTCTACACTGAGGGATCAAAGGGCTTGGAATATGATATTCCAGAGGTCAAAGGAGCTGGGATTAAAACCAAGAATCACCTACCCAGCAAAAACTGAGTATCATGTTTCAGGGGAAAATATGGTCATTCAGTGGAATAGAGAACTTTCAAGCATTCTTGATGAAAAAACCAGAGTTGAATAGAAAATTTGACATTCAGATACAAGAAGCAAGAGAAGCATGGGAAGGTAAACAGGGAAAAGAAATCATAAGGAACTTATCAAAGTTGAACTATTTACATTCCTACATGGAAAAATGATCACTGTAACTTATGAAACTTTTCTCAGTATGAGAACAGTTGAAGAACATATATGTCTATTTAGGAAGGTATATGGGTGTATGAGTACATATGTGAGTGTGTGTATATATGTGTACAGGTATACATAGACAGAGGGCACATGACCAATTTAATAGGAAGGAATGATACTTAAAAGGTGATATTAAGAGGTGAGAGAGGAGTATAATGAGAGGAGATGGGGAGAGACAGAATGGGGTAAACTATCTCATATAGAAGGGAAGGGAAGGGAAAATGGTTACAATGGAGGGGAAGAATAGGAAGGCAAAAGGGAATGGATCGATCTTATTCTCACTGAATTTGGCTTAGGGAGGGAATGAAATATACACTAAATAGGGTATCTCACCCTACAGGAGAGTAGGGGGGAAGGGGATTAGAGGAGGGATGATGGAAGGGAGGGCAAGATGGGGGAAGGGAAGTTGGAAACATGCACTTTTGAAAAGGGACAGGATCAAAGTAGAGAACAGAACATTTGGGAGGTGGGATAGAACAGAGAGAAATATAGTCAATCTTTTACAATATATCGACTATGGAAATGTTTTGCAGAGCTACACATGTACAACCTATACTGAGCTGCTTATCTTCCCAGTAAGGGTGGTGACAAAGGAGGAAGGGAATGAATCTGGAATTAAAAGTTTTAAAACCAAATGTTTATATATATACATATACACACACATATATACTATTATTAATATTGTTACATGTAACTGGGAAATAAGATATACAGGCACTGGGACATAGAGATCCACCATGCCCTACTGGAAAGTTGGAAGGGGTATGGGAGAAAACATGGGAGAGAGCAGATTGGAGGAGAGGCTATCCAGTGGGAGCACTATTTTGGGGTAGTGGGTAGGGGAAAATGTAGAGAAAATTTGTAACTCAAAATCTTGCAGAAATGAATGATGTAAACTAGAAATTAATAAAGCATCTGATTTAAAAAATGCCTGTAAGTCCTCTATTTCATTGAATGACCATATTTTCCCCTGAAACCTTTTACTCAGTTTAACTAGGTAGGTGATTTTAATATTAGCTCCTTTGTCCTCCCAAATATCAAAGTCTAATCCCTGTGATCCCTTAGTGTAGAAGCTGCTAGGTCTTGTGTTATCCTGATTGTGTTTCCAATAATACTCAAATTGTTTCTTTCTGACTGCTTACAGTATTTCCTCCTTGACCTTGGAACTCTGGAATTTGGCTATAATATTCCTAGGAGTTTTCTTTTGGGGATCTTTTTCAAGAGGCGATTGGTGAATTCTTTCATTTTCTATTTTGCCCTCTGGTTCTAGAATATCAGGGTAAATTTGCTTGAGAATTTCTTGAAAGATGGTGTCTAACCTATTTTTTTGATCATGGCTTTCAGGTAGTCCAATAATTTTTAAATTATCTCTCCTGTATCTATTTTCCACGTCAATGGTTTTTCCAGTGAGATATTTCACATTGCCTTCTATTCTTTCATTTGTTTGGATCTGTTTTATAGTATCTTGATAGATCATAGTCATTAGCTTCCATTTGCTCCAATCTAGTTTTGAAGTAATTATTCTCTTCAGTGAGTTTTTTAAATTCCTTTTCCATCTGGCAAATTTGGCTTTTTAAGGCATTCCCCTCATTGGCGGTTTGGGCCTCTTTCACTATTTGAGTTAGTCTATTTTTTAAGGTGGTATTTTCTTCAGTCAGGCTGTTGACTTGCTTTTCTTGATTTTCTTGCATCGTTCTCCTTTCTCTTCCCAATTTTTCCTCCACTTCTCTCATTTGCTTTTCAAATCCTTCTTGAGCTCTTCCATGGCCTGTAACCTATTCATATTTTTCTGGGGAGCTTTTGATGCAGGAGTTCTGACTTCATTGTCTTCCTCCTGTTCCGTGCTTAGATCCTTTTTGTCCCCAAAAAAGGGGTAGGATTGCATTTCTTATGCTTGCTTATGTTGCCAGTCAATTACTTGACTTTTGAACTCTTTGCCACAGTAGAACTCTACTTTCAGAATGGAGAGATCTTTGTCCCAAATAGCTGGAGTTTTCACAGCTTCTGGAGCAATTAGCAAGGCACCTTCCCTGCAGTGCCCACAGACTCTGGCACCTGGCCACTCACCTGACCACAGTACAGATCCACACAGGTTAAAGCAAAAGTGATTACCCTCTGAATGGTTGCTTGGTT
This sequence comes from Petaurus breviceps papuanus, assembly GCF_028583685.1. Taxonomy (NCBI): domain Eukaryota; kingdom Metazoa; phylum Chordata; class Mammalia; order Diprotodontia; family Petauridae; genus Petaurus; species Petaurus breviceps. Next base: position 6,830,944 of record NW_027185877.1, read on the forward strand.
CCCCTACAATATGCAGGCCAGGAGCTCCTGAGGCAGCCACTTGGGGTAGCCACCTCCACTGCTTCTTACCCCAGGGGCAGGGGCCACACCACACTCTTCTGTCCACCCCTGTTCTAACAGAGTTCCACACTGACCTTTTACTTTGTCTTTGGAGTTTATGGTTTGAGAAGTCTGGAAACTGCCACAGCTGCTGGTGCCTCACTCTCCTGAAGTCTGCTCTGGCTTCTGCTGGTGGGGGCTGCCTTGGGACCAAAACCACAGGGCTTAAGTGGGGGGATGGGGGCACTTTGCTCAGCTCCCAGCACGGTGCAATAGCCCCTTTCTACCTGCCTGCCAGGCTGCCTTCAGCAGAAGATTTGTTTCTCTCTCTCATTTTGTGGGTTCTGTACCTCTAAAATTATTTTAAAGTCATTTTTACATGTATTGGAGGAGGTGGAAACCAGAGCCACAGGGAAGTCCTGTTTCTACTCCTCCATCTTGGCTCCACCCCCATGCTTACCTTTTTCAAGAAGATTCTGATTTCTCTTTTACCTTTCATAAATAGGATTGTTATTAGTGGATTTGCAAACTCTTTACAAACCATCTCTCCAATACTTAGCCATAATAGAGGCAGTTTCCATTTTTAATCCCATTGCATTCTGGGAAACTTTTTTGGAAAGCAGAACAGTCAAAAGTAAATAATTTTAACCTAAAATTTGAGTTAAGTATTAACCTGCAGTTACCATTTTCCACCACCAGATGGCTCTCATATAGTACAGAAAATGAAGATGGAAACCTAAGGTATTAACCAATTAGTGGTGAAAAATGGTGGGTGGGTTTTAGAGGTCATCAATGGAATTGTGAGATGTAAAAGTATAACAAAAACACAAGAGAAAAGAAACCATGTGATTATCCCTTCAGGCTTACTTATATACTTCAAGGACTTCATCTGGGATGCTCATTATCTCCATTGAAGCAGATCACAGCTCCTCTTCAACTTAGTAGATGATCTGTGAGAGTTTCAATAGCTAAAAGTTCATTCTCCTAAAGCCACCCTAGCAATGAATGTCAATATAATTAGGCTGGTCTTCAGACAAATATATACAGTTCATCACAACACGTTACTTTAAGCCTTTTCTTGGACTCCACTGGCACAACCTTCAATAATCCAGAGTTAGATCCACCTGGCATAAAAAATTAGTTGGGGACATGGGAGTAGAAGCTTAAACCCTTGGAATAACTCAGAAGAAGGGATTACTTTGGTAATAAATAGAAGCCAAGGTTCATAGAGAAAGAAATGTCTCGGCCACAAAGACTACAAGAATGGCTAGAAAAAATGAAACAGTATAAAAAGAGAAATTGTACGTGAAATAAGAGCTCTGGAGGAAAGAATTGAAATGAGAATAAATTACTTCCAGTTGAAGATTGTAATTCTTACCTAAGTAATATGCTCCCTAAAAAAGAGAATGGAGAAATCAAAATCCACTGAGTCTAGGAGATAACAAAATTATTTAAACAAAGTGAAAAGATTTTTTTAAAAAGAGGTAAATATTGCATGCCTAATGTCTAAAGCACATGTCCTTGAAAACTACTAGCATAAAATTTCATTATTTGAAAAGAAAACTTCTGGCAAATCTGGAAGGCAATCTGGCAGAAATTAGATCAAGAACAATATATCACATTATTTTCCACAGTGAATATATAATCAAATGGATATATGACCTATATATAAGAGTAGAGAAGAATATATCTTTTCCACCTATGGATAGAGGAAGGATTCTTTTTTTTTAAGCAATAGGGGTTAAGTAACTTGCTCAAGGTTACACGGCCAGTTATTTCTGGGTGTGGTGCT